>NW_024082069.1:0-350350 GCF_003009895.1 Hyaena hyaena | reverse complement strand
GCGTCTTTTTTCTCCCAATCTCTCAGGTTTTGTAAGGTTTCCAATGTCTTCAGATCTTTTCTGTGTGATGTATGGGCGCGAGTGCAAGTACAGAGCTCCTTACTTCTCCGCCATCTTGCCCTCTCCCCCTTAAGTTTCAGTTTCTGAAAGGAGAACTCTGAAAGAATTTGTTAATATATGTTAAAGCACCACAGCTATTAAAAATATTTGGGGGAAGATACTTTGAGGCTATGATGATATCCTGTATTTATTAATGTTTTACCCAATAATTTTAGCATTCACAGTGGATCCTACCTGCAATGATTATTACTATAGTGTTCTAATAGTTATTTTTTAAAATTATTTCCCACATGCTTTTTTCATAACTAACTATAATTCTATAAGGAAGAATCCTCGTTTATTTATTCATTCATTCATTCATTCACTCATTCAATTATTTATATTGTGATAAACTCATGGATGTAGTTTTTGAGTAGTAATTTAATGCTGTCATTATTTTATTCCTCAAATTGTTTCAACTTTGGCCAATTGAGTAATCTTCCATTGTTGGTTCCTGGTGTTTTTCCAACATGTACCCATCCTTTTTCTTTCTTTATAACAGTTCTCTATTTTCTAACCCCACAGGCTTTTTTTCTAGAGTCTTCTGGTATTACCCTCCTCAATTTCAAGATTCAAATATTTCTCCATGGAGTCCTAGATTCTTCTTGGGAAATAGTGTTTAGAGATGAAGTGTAATACTACTGAAATTTTACTGATTTTATTTTTTTCTGTTTTTTTTTTTTTTTTTTTTGAGAGAGAGAGGGAGAGCACATACACATATTGGGGAGGTGTAGAGAGAAAAAGGGAGAAAGAGACTTAGTGCTGTCAGCCCAGAGACTGGCATGGAGCTCAGTCTGACGAACCATGAGATCATGACCTGAGCCAAAATCAAGAATCGGATGCTCCACTGATTGAGCCACCCAAGAGCCCCTGAAGTATTACTGATTTTAGATCTTTTTAGCAAAATGCTAGGAAATCTGTTTCTACTAACCATGAACACACACATATCTGTATTACTTTATCATCTCTCTAACATATCAATCAAAATAAATGTGAGTACATTCTGATATCTCTAACTCTGACATACCACCTCCGAGTGCAGTCTAGCCTTCCCTACTTTGTTTATTTTAAATATTTTTCTTTACAAGGATAAACCTGACTCTCATTATCTATAACATACTTGCTTGTCCAAACTTTGTACACATGTAAAATAGTCAGAATTGCTGACTTGGACTTTCGAAAAAGAAAACAAACAAAACAATACAAAACAAAACAAAACAAACATGTACCAATCAGAGTAAATTGCTGTGTTCAGTTTTCTTTTTCCTTTTCAGTTTAACAATATTTAGTCAAAACAGTGTTACAAATATTTTAGGTTAGTTTATTCCTTCCTCGTCCTTTTCACTATGCATATGTTATGTATTTGTCATATAGTTAGATTCCTTCTTCACAATCTGTATATCTCATCTTGGGTTCCCCTACCATCCTTGTTTTATCTTTTCTATTTTTTATAAGATTTATATATAGCACATTTATATAAAATGTATAAATTATGAGTATATCTCAATTACTTTTATACAGTATATGTATAGATATAATTTCCAGTCAGTTCAAGACATAAAATATCACCGGCGCACACACAGTCCCCCTTAGGACCCTCCAGTCATTCCTTATCAAATGTAATTTTGTTTTTTAACTTCTGTAACCATGGGTTAGCTTTGTTGAACACGCTATAGATTTCTTTTCTTCTTTTTCCTCACTCAGTTTATGTTTATATTGTCTATTCATGTAGTAATATGTAGGATAACTTGTTCTTTTTAATTTCCCTATTGTATTCTTTAGTCAATTTTATTGAGGTAAAATTCACAAGCAATAAAATGCACCCATTTCTATACATACAACTTAAGTTTGGTCATGCATATGTTCTCGTGTGAGAACCACTCTACTCAAGATACAGAACACTCACATCATCACCACAAGTTCTCTCATGTCACCTTCCCCACCCCTCCATTCTATGCCTTGCTAGCCTCATTTCTTACCAGATTGGTTTCTTGTCAGTTTGTGATTTCTTCATGCTCTTCCCTGGCTTTCAAACCCTTTGGTACTTCTGAGTTGAATGACCTTTTCTGTTCTACCGGAGTTGACCTTTGCTTGCCGTCACTTGTTGCTCTCCCATTCACTGTTGTGTCTTTCCAACTACTGACAGTTCTGAGAATGTCCTAAGATCTTTATTCCATGCCTTTCTACATGCATGAAGCTATTGAAGTCAAGAGTGTTTTCCTTTCCTTCCCCATCCCTAATGATCCAACTGGATAATTTTTGTTTACCCCTTAGAACTATGCTATCTTTTCTTACACTTGTGTGAGATAATGGTTCTCAGATATGCCCCCTTGACACTCATTTCTGTCATAATGCTTATTGTATGGCATTTTTGTGAATTTAAATTTTATATTTTATATTATACCATAACATTTACATTTTAGGATCTTTACTTCTAAGAATATTTGCACATGTATAGATTCCTGTAATTACCACCACAATTAGGAATGCAAAAGAGTTAAATCTCCTCAAAAACCTCTCTCACAGGATCACTTTATAATCACTCTCTCTCTTCCCCCAGGCTCTAGCAATGACTGATCTGTCCTATAATACTATTACTTGTCTTTATTTATGAAAGTGTTACATAAATGGATTCTAGAGTTTGTAATCTGTTAAGATTGGTTTTGAAACTCATTCAAGTTAGTGCATGTATGTTCATTAAATCTTTATATAAATCCTGCAATAAAATTTTTAAAAATATTGTTTTATACAAAGTATTTTAAATCAATTAAATCAAAGAAAACAAAACAAAAATTATATGTATATATCCTTTAAAATAAGTCTAGTTACTTTTACTGATATTTTATGTTCTTTACAGATTCAAGTTATCATCAGTAGTAATTACTGTATCACTTTCCTTTAGCTTGAAGAACTTCATTTCGCATTTGGCTTCCAGTAACAAATACTTTAAATCTTTTTTATCTGGGAATATTATTTTGCCTTCCTTTTTGAAGCATAGTTTTTCTGCTTATAGAATTATTGGCTGAGACTTTCTTTTTTCCTTTCTTTCAATGCGTGGTCATTACCTTTGCATTGACCACTGATTTTAATGAGATGTCAGATATTAATTTTATTATGTTTTTTTTCTTGTATATAATGAACGATTTTTCTATGGCTGATTGCAAGACTTTCTCTTTGTCTTTGCCTTCCAATAGTTTAATTATGATGTATTGAGGTGTGAATATCTTTGTGTTTACCCTACTTAGAATTTATTGAACTTCTTTCATATTAGTCTAATATTTATCATCAAGTTAGGGAAATTTTGGTGATTATTCCTTGGACTACTTTTTCTACCTGTTTCTTTCTGAGGAAGAATCTGCTTCCATGTTCACTCAGGTTGTGTTCATCTAACAGAAGTCCCTATTTCATTGTTGGCTGCCCACTGAGGGCCACTTTCAGCTCACAGGGCCACCCACACTTCTTACCATATACTCCCTGCCATTTTTAAAGCCAGCAGTGGATATTTCTTGCATCAAATCATTCTCCTTGCTTCACATGTCTGACCTTTTCTGGTTTTGACTGTTACTCCCAGATTTACAGAACTCATGTTATTAGGTAGGGCTTCCAGTTTACATTTCTTAAAGTCTACTTTTTTATTAAAATAACCTATCATGGGGCGCCTGAGTAGCTCAGGTGGTTAAGCGTCCGACTTCGGCTCAGGTCATGATCTCACTGGTTTGTGGGTTCGAGCCCCACATTGGGCTCTGTGGTGACAGCTGGCTCAGAGCCTGCAGCCTGTTTCGAATTCTGTGTCTCCCTCTCTCTCTGACCCTCCCCTGTTCACGCTGTCTCTCTCTCTCTCTCAGAGAAATAAATAAAACATTAAAAAAATTTAAAAAAAATAAAAAATAAAATAACCTAGTCATGGAATTAAAATCTACCATATTCATATTCTTGGGGACTATGCAGGGTTTGTACACCAGGAGATTGGGATGGCCATTTTTGAATTCTTCTTACAACCATATTACTGACTTTCTAACTACTTGTTTTATAATAATGAAAGGAGCATTGAAATATATAATATGTGAATGGATTTTAATTTCTTTCAGTATTTTTCACATATATTTTGCTGCAGTAGTGTTAGTTACATACACATTTAGAATTTTCGTGTTGTCTTAGAGAATCAATACAGTTATCATTTTATAATATAGCTCTTTATCCCTGGTGATGTTCCTTGTTTTAAAGTTTAGTTTGATGTCAATATTGCTAATCGAGTGCTATTTTAGTTGGTATTTGCATAGTCTACTTTTCTCTATTTTTTATTCTTTAACCCATATTTATATACATAATGCATGTTTCCACAGACTGTATATATATATTTGGAGATTGGTTTATTTTTTCAAGATGACAATAGCTATCTCTTAACTAGTGCGTTTAAACAATTGATATTCAAACTCATTATTCATATGTTTGAATTAAAATAGTGAGTGCTAAAAGAATTTCTTATGTTCTTTGTCTTGTATTCATTGAGTACTTTTTATGATTATAACCCATCTCCTCTATTTTCTTATTTATTATACATCTTTTTTAGGTAAACTTTCTATTGTCCACTTAAGGATTATAGCATAAATTTTAATTAATATGTCTACCACTTCATAGGTAGTGTAAGGGCTTTATAATATATATTCATAATTCTTCCTTCTCTATTTCTGTGCATTTTTTATTTTTTTAACTTTTACATAGGTTATAAAATGCATGCAATACTTTCTTACTATCTTGCTTTTGAGGGGAATTATTCTATGAAATAAATTAAAAATAGAAAAGAAAATGAATTTTATATTTCATTTTACATTGATGTATTCTTCTTTCACAGGCTCATTGTTTCTAACTGTGGACCAAATTTCTGATGAATGTCATAGTCTGTATCCTTTAATCTTGACTGAAGAATAGATCAGTGGCACAACGATATTTTTATTGGTTATAGAACTCTGAATTAACAAGGTTTTTGTTATTATTCTGTTTTCCTTTGTGTTTATTTGGTGTCTTTCTTTGTTTATTTTTTAACACTTTAAAGATGTACCTCCATCATCCTCTAGCTTGCATAGTTTTTCATGAGAATTTTGTTATAATTCTCATCTTAGATCCTTTTGTAATAAGTATTTTTTCTCTGTCTACTCTCAAGATTTTCTTTATGACTTACAGTAGTCTGAATTTGATCCAGCTAATATTTTTTTTCAGTTTGATAGTTTGCTTCATTTTTTAATTGTTTTAGTTTTTATTTTCTTTGATACTCTCTAAGCTACTTAGATCTCTGGTTTACTGTCTGTAATTAATTTTGGTAAATCCTTGGATATTATTTTTCAAACAATTCTTCTACCTTGTTCACTTTCTTGTCCTACCTTCTGGCACTAATTATATATGTGTTTGAACATTTAACATTGCCCCATGGCTCTTGGGGGCTCTGTTCTAGTATTTTTAGCTTTTTATCTCTTTGTAATTTTTAATTTGGGTTGTTTTTTATTTAACTATCTTTATGCTCACTAGTTCTTTTTTTTTAACTGAGATGAGTCTACTGATAATTTCGTTAAAGAAGTTCTTTATCACTATTACTATGTTTTTGATTTCTTAGATATTTAACTATTTCTTATAGGTTTTTTTTTTAATTTTTTAGTGTTTATTTAATTTTGAGTGAGAAAGAGACAGAATGTAACTGGGGGAGGGCAAAGAGAGAAGGAGACATGGAATCTGAAGCAGGCTCCAGGCTCTCAGCTGTCAGCACGGAGCCCGATGTGGGCTCAAACCCATGAACTATGAGATCATGACCTAAGCTGAAGTCAGGTGTTTAACCGACTGAGCCACCCAGGTGCCCCTATTTCTTATAGTTTCTATCTTTCCTCTGAAATTACTCACATGGGATTATGTGTTGGCTAATTTCATATTGGCACTTTTATTTTATTTTTGGCACTTTTGATATATCAATTATAGATAATTTAAAATTCTTCTCTTGCTGTTTTAACATGATTAGCTCCAAGAAGAAATCAAGTTCTTATAATTGTTTTGTCCCTTTTGAGTGTTTTTGTTATGACCGGATTCCTATGCCTCCTAGCTTTTAATGGAAAGCCAGATATCTTTTGTTGGATCGTAACTATTCAGGGGTAAACATGCTTTTCTCTCTGCTAGCCCTTCAGCATAAATCTTTGTGTTAATCAAGTTGGAAATTTGGTTGGATTTTATATTTAATGTTGCTGTGGTTTTCTTCAATCTATCACATATTTCCAGGTCCTTTAGTGCACAAGAGTCTTAACCAAGAAGTGTCCCCTACACACACACACACACACACACACACACACACACACACACACCAGGGGAACATTGGACAATATGTGGAGGTTCACTCTGGGTGTGAGGGTTCTGTTGGCATCTAGTGAGAAGAGACCAGGGATGCTTGTTCAACATCCTGCAATGTACAAGATATCACCCCCTGTCACATACACACAACAAAGAATTATTCAGTCCAAAATACCAGTAGTGCTGAGGTTGAGAAATCTTGCATTGGTGAGAACTTGTATTTAGGCTGTGGGTTTATTTCCCCCAAATTATTTCTTCAATATCAGTCCTCTTCTCCTTTTAATTTTGCCTTTCTTATCTATACTCCAGAAAGAATCTGTCTTTTGTAGTTCTTGAACTATATTAAACTGTTCTTTAAACTCATGCTTGTTAGCTTGCTGGTGCATAGAACAGAGAAAGACCTTCTTTGATATCTGATTATGCTTTATCTCAGTAGGGCACTCTATCCTGGATCACAGAGATAGGGCCTTCACAATTGCCCTTGAACTTCCTCTAGGAGTTGTGCTTGTTTTGTTTGCTTCTTTGTTTTTCTTTCCTTTTTCCATAACTGAAATGAGAAATATACCCTAAGACACGAGTTTTTGTTGATCTTCTCTCCATTTATTAAGATGTTTGTTCTTTAGGATAGGTAGAGTGGGTGAGTCTAGTTGGCAGTCAGACTGTTCTCCTACTTATGCCAGAACTGCAAGAGACTGCTTTTTATCATTTCCCTGAGTATTTTCTGAGACCCTCGTTCTACTTGTGGAAGTAAGTCTGAAAAACAGTGCAAAGTGCAATCTTCTCTCCCCTTATATATTTGGTGCCCCTTACTTCATATTTTCATGCTAATTCACATTAAGCCTTTATCATTTTTTTAACATTCCCATTGATATGCCATCTAGTATTTTCTGCCTAAGTCAGTGAATGTATGGATCCTTTTCACTTTGTAAGAGCCCTCCTTTCTCCAAATTTCAGCTTACTTAATCATCTTGTAAAATCAGTTCTTCATAGGCTAAATAAAAGTCATTAATGTGCAAGTTATCTGGTCTTTACCTTTTGTAAGCGTAAGAGTACTTCTTTTTCCAGCTCTTTACATTTCCAAACTGAAATTGGAAGTCTATGTCACCATCTTTTTATAGAAATGTACTTTGATGTACTATAAGTATCTCAAACTTAACATGATTCAACTAGATTTTATATTTGTTATCTACAAAGTGTTTCCCCCCATTTTCTTACTACTTAAATGCTGCCTAGTTGTGCAATGTAGTCTCACAAACCAAAAATCTAGAAGACTTCCCTACTTTACATGTTGTTTTATTCTCTAAAAGACACTGATGCTTATCTGATGGTAAATGTGGAAGAAAACAAAGAGAGAAGAAACATTTAAATGTCTCTTGTTTGTATCAATTTTTATACTGTCATTTTGGGGAAAAATTCCTATGTTAGAACACAGAGTCAGAGTAGAAGGGTACTACCAAAGGATGCACAAACCAAGATGTAAAAAAAAGAAAAGAAATGAGGCTATTAGTGCAATAAATCTACCACCCATATTAAAGCTTGAAAAATACTGATCTAATTGGACCTCCTGCTTTTCTTTGGAAGTTCTGCATTGTGATCCGTATTGCTTGCCCATGCAGTAAGTATAACCATACATACTACAAGGTGGTGTTTGAAAAGCAGAGCTTACAACACAAGTGTGATATGAATCTCTCCCGGCAATCCCCTGTAAAGGCTTGCTTCAGCCAGCACACCGTGACACATCATGAGTTACACTGCAGAACAGAGACAGGGTCTCCTACTGTACTGCATATTTACAGAGGCTTTAGGAGGGGCAGTTCTCTCTAATGTTCCGGCTCATCATTGATAACCTAAGGAAAATCTACCAGTATCACAAACTAAATTTGAAACATGATATCTACTAACTTCATTCCTTAGCTAAAATTGAGACAGTGGGAAGTTATTTCAATATTCTTTTAAATGAAGGAAGGGTCAAGCTAGGTATCAAAAGAAGCTATGGGTTAGGATCAAAATTTTTCTGTGAGCAAGATATAAATTGTTTGAGTTTATCTTATTTATATCATGTTTTAGGTCTTAATTTCTTGAGTCACATATTGTCATAATTTCACCTTTTTCTTTTAATGGTTGGGTGTCAAAAGTATGATTAAGTACATCTGAACTAAGACATTGGTGTGTGTGTGTGTCCACAAGCATCCTGATCCCATCATGATTTATAGGATCCTAAATCTCTCTATTCACTGGGTCATATCAATTGCCCAAGTCAAATGGGTTTGGAAAAATGTTCAATCTAAGCCAGCAAATAAACCTCTAAGTAGAATGGACCTTTGTATTAATGGAGAGACTGGATTAGGACTTTTATTCCTGCTACCTCCAATTTTGTATGATTAACCTAACTTTATCTTTTTTCCTTTACCTTTATAAGGCATGTTATGAGGGAAAGACAGAGTTTCTTAGAAGAAGCTTGGATTGCTCTTTCCAAAATACCCTAAACTCTGTGATAGTATCCAAAAATATTTATTCATTTTTTTAAATTGTAGTTCCACTCCTCTGTATTAAGGGAGATATTAATTTCTTGTGATGGTGAAATGAGATAATGTATGCCAAAAGAGTAATTTTTAAATAATGATTGAACAAATTCAAGACAATATTATCATTTATCACAGACCCTATGTACATATTGCCTAACATTTCAGGAACTCCTGAAGTTAAGACTGAGACGTGTTGGAGTATAAGTGGTAGTGCTTCCCATGAATCTTGGTATAGCATTAAATAATGATGCACCTTACAATTGGTAGTATCTTTGAATCATTGAAAAAGAGTACAATTATTATAAATTCTAGTATTTCAAAGTGCAGTTGCTCACGAAAGAAGTCTTTATAAAAACTGAATGTAAAAAGCATTCTGGTTTTGAAACCATAGGATAAGAAGCCAAAAAAAAATTGAAATGAGCACTCATATGTGCAAGTACAACCAGTCTCATTTCTTGGCAAGTACAGTATGATTCAACACATTTAATAACATGAAATAAAAGGAAAGGTTGACATTCTCATTTTGCTTTAAGACACTAAGCTTTAGATAGTAATATGCCCTTTAAGTATAAATATAATATTAATATAATTTTTCAACATTTTTACATTACTTTAATTCTATTTAATTTTCATTCTTATAAGTACCCTATTATGTATGCATGGCAAGTGTATATTACCCGTTTTCACAGATAGTGCAACTGTGCCCCCCCCCCAATGAAGTTATGTTCCTTAGTTCATAGTGTGTTAATATGAGTTTAGAATCTGAAATAGGATTTGATTCCTAAATCTATTTTATTTCCAGTAGACCAGGAATAATTGCTTTTTTTCCCCCCTTCGGGACTCTAAAGGACCTAAAAACCTAAATCATAACTTTTTGACCTAGCTTCTGAGCAATAACAAACAAATGTTGAAAGGAAAAGAAGAAACAGTAGTGTTTCATGTAAGTGAAAATTTGGAACTCTCTTCCTTATCTGCCTTTCTTACCCCTAGGGCTTTTCTTTGTATGGAATCAATTAAAACCCTTGTATCCTTTTAAGGCAGTCAACATCCTTCAATAATCCATAGCTATTGATTCTGTATCAGTGACTGGCCTGTGCCCACAGATTTGGCAAAAATACCAAGAACAAAGTCTGCTAATATTTAATAAAATGTTCACTTTAAGTCAGACTGTGTGCTGTTTATTTTACATTGTTAACCTCATTTTCCCCACCCAATAAGTGTCAGAGTAGATTTCAATTCCAGTCTACATGTCTGGAAAGACAGAACTGTTTCTATGGTGTAATGCTGTTTCTCATTAGAATAATAGGAAAAGTACAAACAAAAAATGCACTTCATAGATGTTTAAGTCATAAAAAGATGAGTGTTTCCTGAACAATGTATTATAAAATTGATTATCTCTAACCAAGTTATAACCAAATTAAGTAAGAATTAATATAAATCAATTATTCCACAAACTCTCTAGGCATTTGCATCTGTTCTTGTAGCTTCAACCACTTTGTAGATGAAATGGCTGAAAATTTATCTTTTGGCTAAACTTGACGATCCTGATACTTCTCCAGTTAGATTCCCACCAGTATCCCAAATAAAATGCATCCTCCTCAGTGCTGTGAATAATACCACATTTAGAGTTTCCTAAGCCAGATACCAAAAATTCACTTTCCCTTCCCTGCCTTGCCCTCCCCTTGAAATTGGTGACTGTGTCTTGGAATTCCTTTCGTTTTCAAGCCCTTTGAATCTACCTCCTTTGCCCAATCCCTTTGCTCCTTCCTTGGTTCAACTCCTCCTAATTCCCTGCAGGGTTACTGAAATCTAACTGCTCCTCATGCCTTCATGCCTCCTTTGTGATCTATTGTCCACTTACATATCCATGCTTCTTTCTCTACTGTGATTCTGTCACTACATTGATTAGAATTGTCACTGAATCTGAGCAAAGAAATGTAAGCTATTAGCCAAGCCCATGAAACCTCTGAATATGCCTCCCTTGAATTTTGTCCTTTAAATTCCATCAAACACTTGCCCATCATGCTAGAGGCATTTTGAAATACAGTGTAGGTAGGCATTATACAAAATATGAGACTCAAGACATAGTGCATTTAGCAACAATTAATGCATTCTCAAAATCTTCTTTGACAGTTACCATGAAGTACAATATTGATAGTTTATGTAGACTGTATTTTCTCTCCACAAATACAAGGCAGCCAAATTTTCTTCAACCATTGAAACAAATCTTTTGTTGACCTTTATTGCACATTTATTTTAATTTTATATATGTTAAACATGTTTATGATGTTACTTTCATATGCTGCCCTTCTGTAAATGCACAGGCATTGTCTTTCTGTTTGCTGACAAATGTTTACTTGCCTTTTGAAATGCAGCCCTGAATCCATGTCATGCAGGCTTCCTGATCATCTCTCTGTGCGCTGTGAGTTAGGCTTCCTTCTTCTGTGATTCCATAATATTTAGGGAATCATCTTATCATTATTTGTCACACTTGTATTGTGTAATGTTATGTTTGTTTATGTTTCTAAACCATTTGAAAAAATGGTTTCAATGAGCTAAACCATTGGCAGAGTTCCAGTTTTATGTGTCTTTAAACTTTGTTCTTAAGATATTGCCTGGTCCAATATAGGTAATCAATAAATATTAATTTGTAAGTGAGTTAATAACAAATATTACAAGTTTTTGTTATTGTATTACAAAACTATATTATAAAATGTACAAGTTTTGCTATATTGCATGATCAAAAAGAATCAAATGTTTAGCTGGGAATGTCATTGGGCATATTTTTGTGCCTAATTTGTAGAAAGAAAAAGGATAGAAAAGAAATCTGACTTAAAAATAAAATCACTTTGAGGTAGAGGCTCGTGTGGAGTTATCCTTATTTGAAGCCTGCCAGTATTTAGAATTTTCTTTTTTCGGGAGAGAACAAATATGAAACTATCTCTAACATTGCTCAGGATCATCCACTGGGTCCATTTAGCCTATTTAGTTTGGCCAGTATTTCAGAGAACAATTCAGGTGAGAATATTATTTTTTCTCCTTGATATTGCCTGTAAATAATCCTCTGTCTTATCACCCAGTCCCAACCCTCACAGATGGAAACATGTCCAGCTCCAAGTTCTGTTCCTATGCTTCTTGCAAGAGTTTTCAGCCCTGAATTGATAGAACTTAATGTCAACTTCACTTTTCTGGTGCCATCTTTTAATCCAGTACCACAGGATTTATGCTGGTTGTAGTTCATTCCTTCCACCCAGTACTCTTTTTTAAAACTTCTGTTCTCCTCTCCGTTTTTGTCCTTTCACATAATCCCCATAAGTCAGTGTTCAGTTTAGTGAACCTGAAATAATAAAGTTAACAATATTTATGACAGTGTATACTCAATTTAAAAAAGTGCTTGCATCTTTAAATTGAATGTATGTCTCTACAACATAACTATTCGTAAGCCTTTGATCATCAGCTTTTTAAATTTTAATCTCCAGTTTGAGAGTTGATTTTATGAAATTTTATGAGATTATTTATGGTATGTGGTTGTCATTGGTTCACATGAAGTCACTTTTTTGTTTTACTTTTTATTGTCTTCTTACCTAATTTTCATTTTTATTCTATACTCTTTGATTGGCTCTGACTTTCATGTCAAATGCCTTTTATATAAATATTATATAAATACCTTCCAAAATATCTGGTAATTCTTTATTTAATTTATACACATTTTATTGAGCTATTGATAGAATTATGTTTCTTAGCTTTTTTTATTATTCAGCACTTTACAGATTCTTTCTAGGTTGTCAAATATATTATGGGTTTTAGTGTTAACTGTTCTATGGTGTTATAGACTGAATTGACCCCCACCCACAACATTTATATTTGGAGTCTTTACTCTTAGTATCTCAGAATGCAACTATATTTGGAGAGGGTTTTTTTTTTTTCTTATTGTGAAATAATTGGCATATAACATTATATTAGTTTCAGTTGTATGTATTCCATTAACTATAGTCATTGAGGAAGTCTCTAAAGAGATTATTAAGTTAAAATGAGAACCTTAGGATGGGGGTCATCATCCAATGTGACTGGTGATCATATAAGAAGAGGAAGAAATACTAGGGGTATGTAGACACAAACCTACATAAAGAAGCAACAACAGGGTGACTGTTTACAATCCAAGGAGAGAGGCCTTGGAGAAACCAACCCTAATAGCCCCTGGAACTTCCAGGCTCCAGAACTGTGAAATGGTAAAGTTCTATTTAAACCACCCAATCTGTGATGCTTTGTTATGGCAGCCCTAAGAAACAAATACATGTGGTATTTCATTATATGTATGGATTCTACACACATATGCATCCAAACACATATCCAAGGTTACTCATATCTCTTGCTCTTATAGTATTGGTCCCTTTAGTTGTAACCACAAATAGTGCTGTAACAGATTCACATACAGTCTTTCTACAGGGGGTTCTCTGGGGTATATTTCCAAGAAATGAAAAGCAGAATGCTAAGGTATCCACAATCTATATTTCACTATGTATGGCTGGTTGGGTCACTTAAATGGAAGCATTATGTTATTCTCCTGCCAGCAGCACATGAGATTCTCTTTCTTTCCATAAGACGGTTTTTAGTGCAAAATTGTATTTTGGGTAACATTTATAAATTTTTGCATGTATATTCAGGAAGAGTAATTCTCAGAATTATTCTTATCACACAAAGTTATATTAGCCTTATAAGAAAGATGGGCAGCCCTCTGCCTCTTTGGGAACAACTTGTATAAGGAAAATTTTTTATTCCTTGTTAGAATTCAGCTATACAATCCAGAGCATGGCTTTAACTGGGGGAATATAATTGATTACAATTTTAATTTAATTTCTTATATATCTAAGTTTTATTGATCCTGTTTCATTAAGTTAACACTTTATACTTTATTACAAATTTACCTATTATTTTCTCAGTCTGAAAGTGTACTGGGTGCCATTATAGTGTTTTAATTATTTGTTACTATCATGGGCATGTGAACTTATTTCTCATTTTATTTTCAATCACTTACATCATCTCTTTATTCCCCTACTTATACTTCGGAGATGTCTTTATATTTTCTAAATATTAAAAAAATTTTCTAGGGGCACCTGGGTAACTCAGTCCGTTAAACATCTGACTTTGGCTCAGGTCATGATCTCACGGTTTGGGGGTTGGAGCCCTGCATCGGGCTCTGTGCTGACAGCCAGCTCAGAGGCTGGAGCCTGCTTCAGATTCTGTATCTCCCTCTCTCTCTGCTTCTCCCCTGCTGATTCTGTGCCTCTCTCTCAGAAATAAATAGAAACATTAAAAAAATTATCACTGTAAAATAAATTTTTGCTACCTCATTTTTAATGACCAGTTTGGCTCTTGAATTCTTCAGTATTTTGTTTTCTTCCGTATTGATTTCTGCCTTCATCTTTATAATTTCCTTTCTTCCTATTTAGTTTATTTTTAACTTTAGTTTTATTTTTAATTTCTTTTTATTTATTACTAAATTTGAATTGTCCTGTAAGGCTACTGGTTTGGCTGTGACTTTACAGATTTTAACCATTTGTAATTTTATGTCATTTGACTCTAAGATTTTTACAATTTAGTTTTTAATTCCTCTCTTACTCAAACTTTTTTAGTACTAATATTTCCATTTTTTAGTAGTAATATTTCCATTTAAATTCATGTATGCATTAAAAGTTAGATTATGCTTACTAACTAATAATGCCATCGCATGCTTAGTAGAGAACATACTTTAATTTTTTTAAATATTTGCTGTATCACTTATGACTAAGGACATGATCAGTGTTCATAAATGGTCCATGTATTTTTGGACAAAATGAGCACTCCCTTAGGTAAAAATTTTATATGTTTAAACATTCCTACATAAATAAATAAATATTATATTTGTGCCCAACATATATGTAGGATGTGCTTCTTAATGATGCTATTTTGATATTCAGTATATGTACGGTTTTATTTCTATTTAATCTTTAATTTGTTTCTTCTATAGCTGTGTCAGAATTTTGATTTATGTTTTTATTTTGTTAGATATTTATATATTCATGATGATTATGTCTTTCTGATTGTATTTTTCATATTACCACTATATAATATCCTTTCACATTTGTACTTATTATGAAAAATTTTGCATTTTTGATACAAATTAATGCATTTTGTTGTTTTCTTGTCACATTTTTTCCAATATATAATTTTATAGTTTTCTATAGAATTTTCATTTGGAGTATTTCTTGGTAAATCAAAATTTCAGATTTTTCCTTTTAATCCATATTTAGTTCTCTAGCTTTTATTTGGACCCAGACCCTATTTTTATTATTAGCATTACTGTTACACTAGGATTTATTTTTACCTTTTATTTCATTATAAATATTAGCTATGCTTATTTCTTCTACTTTCTTCCACTAAATGCACCAAAATTATTTCTTATGAGTAACAATTCAATGTTCAAAGCTCCTGTGAGTTTACTTCAGTTGTTTGGTTTTTTTATTTTAATTTTATGGGTATCCAGTGTGTTCGATTGACTTTTCTTTCTGATTGGCTTCTTGGCTCAATTCATATCTGCAATATTCTTCTCTATACTCCTATGGATACTGACTATTCAAATTTTTGTTTACCAACCCCATTAATTGTACTTCATATGGCATAGTTATTCAATTTGATGGCTTTATTATCTAGCAATTGCACCTTTCAGGTGTCTTAACATTTTCCCTGAAAATCTTGACTCCATTGGCTGGAAATATGTCCCTCAGGTTGTAAGGTGTGAGTTTTACCACTATGCATATAGCAACCCACTCCAGCCACCCTCTCACATAACGCATGATGCTGGCCTTTAGGAAGTTGAAAGTACTCATCTTTTGGGACAACTGGGTGGCTCAGTGGGTTAAGCATCCAGTTCTTGGTTTTGGCTAGGATCATGATCTCGCAGTTTGTGAGTTCGAGACCCACATTGGGGTCTGCACTAGCAGTGTAGAGCCTGTTTGGGATTCTCTCTCTCTCCCTCACACTCTCCCCCCTCTTCCTCTCCCTTACTTGTGCTCTCATTCTCTCTCTCTCTCTCAAAATAAAGAAACTTAAAAAATAAAGAGTGCTCATCTTTGAATAAAAAAACAATAAAAATAAGAAAAAATTCCTGCCTTGCACACAGGGTATATTTGGGGATGGGGGGCAAGATAACTAACTCTTCAGAGCTAGAATATTTTTCTAAATCTATAGAAATCTGTACCCCAATCCAACCAGTCTCTGAGGACATCCCTGACCTAATCCAAGTCAATACTGCTCTTTCCATGATCTTGGGTCAAGTGGTAACACACTAACAGCAACGTAGGGGAAAGACATAAGCACAGCTATAAAGTTCTTCCTTTTCTTGTTCTCTGACTATAAGTTCTTGATGATATACTTCACATTTGTTACCTCCATTCTCTCCATCTCTCAGTGGCAAACAACCACCTTATGATACACAGAAATTTCATATTATCTTTTTCCTATCTCAAAATCAACTTTCTTTTGGGCAATTTCAAGGTTGATTTTAGAGGAAGCCTGAAACTCATGATATTTTTTCCCATATCAGGAATGTGAGGCTGGTGAAGTCTTCTGTAGGAGCCATCGATTGTGTGTGTGTGTGTGTGTGTGTGTGTGTGGGCGCGCGCGCTTGCTTCTGCCATAGCTTTCAGCTTTAAGTGTCAATATCAACTCATCTTTGTTACACTTCATGAAAACATGAAAACAAATCTAAATATATAACATTTTTTTTTCCTGATGTATGTGGCAGACTTTTTCTAAACTATGGACTTTCCTTGATTTTCCAACATGTGCATACCAAACAAAAGTAATGCAAAGTGTAAGTATCCTTAGCTTTACTCTCTCCGAGCAGGATGGAAAGATCTCCCACAATCCCTGCTTTCTGCTAGCTCACAACTAGTTGCATTGTAGATACTTGATTTTGTTCTGAACTATATTGTCAGAACATCCTATTAGTAATATTATTAAAGTACCTATGTAACAAACATTTTAATGTCACTACATCAGAGTTGCTCCAGAAATGTGTCTTCGCTTCATGTGTAAGGTAACAATAAATTTTAGTGATACCATACTTATATTTTACTGTCATATTTAAATTTTAATTGCTTAATTTTAATGATAAATTTAAGGTCCTTAATAAATTTGGAAGAAGATAATTAACTTTCCTTTAGAATGATTCTTTTTTGTTTCAAAATAAAGAAACATTCTGTAAAATTCTACTACCTCCCATATTTTGAGGACTTGAGAATATCTTATTGCCAAATAGTCCTCATCTCACTTAAGAAAACAAAGCAACAGGAGTGCCTGTGTGGCTCAGTTGGTAAGCATCCGACTTTGGCTCAGGTCATGATCTCACAGCTCTTAGGTTCCAGCCCCGTGTCGGGCTCTGTACTGACAGCTCAGAGCCTGGAGCCTCCTTCTGATTTTGTATCTCCCTCTCTCTCTCTTTCTGCCCTTCTCCCACTCGCAATCTCTCTCTCAAAAATAAATAAACATTTTAAAAAATTAAAAAAGAAAACAAAATAACAAAAAGATACTTTGAGTGTCTTTGTGTGAGAAAGAAATATCAGTATATTACTTTCATTCTGTATCTGTTGCCAGTATATGAGTTAGGTGAAAAATAATCTGTGCTAACACAAGACAGTGTGCCAAATGTGCCAATTTGGCCTTTTTTAAAAACTATAATTAATTTATTGTCAAATTGGCTTCCATAAAAGACCCTGTGCTCATCCCAACAAGTACCCTCCTCAGTGCCCATCACCCACTCTCCCCTCTCCTCTACTCCCCGTCAATCAATTTGACCTTTTAACCTAGGTTTAAATCTAGGTGACAGAAAGTAAAAAACAAAAATCCAAACATGTTTTATTAATTGTGTGTATATGGGGTAAAAAATAACTCAAGATAGATAAATTTAGGTAGAAAGCCAAATCTGTTTGGGAACAAGGAGGGAAGAAGGTAAGGAGAAGTGTTGGGGTAGGGTGGTCCATGTCAGAAACAGAGCTGGCGGGCTGAGATTGAACAGGATGTGAATGCAGGGAGGATTTGGAATTAGAAGGAATGGACAGAGTCCAAGGACAGAGGGGGAAAAAAAAGGAGGGGTTTTGACCCTTGGCACAAGCGACCAGTGAAAGAAAGGAAGGACCTAAATGTTGGTGGCAGAATGTCTGGGTCAGTTTAGATACTGGGGCAAAGGAGTTGATGTGATTCATAGGAACATGTTTCATGGAAATGGCCATCCCTGTATCTACATGAGAAGACAGTCTTGGATGGAGGAATCTTTGCAACTTCTCTGATTCCTTGTTCTTTTTGTAGGGGCGATCTACATTTAGTTGTTATGGGTAAAAAAAAATTGTTTCACTGAAATGTAAGTATTACAAAAAAGAAATGCTTAGTAAGATAAGAAAAATGTGGGGAAATTAGAAAATATAGCCATTATATGTGTATCACATTATAAATTGTAGAGGATATATATGAGAAAGGTAAACCTACTAAAGCAGAACTAAAAGATGAAGGTAAAGAAAGTAAGGAAAAATGAGACGTGTTTAAGACAGAAAACATTATTCAGTGTTTGCATAAGAGCAATACATAAGTGAATACAAAACGATAAAGTTGAATAAAATCCTTCAATGTGTAATTTAAGAAATCTTTCTTGAAAGAAGACTTTTACTTACAAGTTGAATGTTGATATCATATTTAAGGAAAGTTGGCTCAGAATAGTTTATACCAAGGGCGACTGGGTGGCTTAGTTGGTTGAGGGTCCGACTTTCGCTTAGGTCATGATCTCGCGGTTCGTGGGTTCGAGCCCCGCGTCGGGCTTTGTGCTGGCTGCCAGCCCAGAGCCTGGAACCTGTTTCAGAGTCTGTGACTCCCTCTCTCTCTGACCCTCCCCTGCTCACACTGTCTCTCTCTCTCTCTCCTAGAAATAAATAAAACATTTAAAAAAAAATAAAAAAATAAAAAAAGAATAGTTTATACCAGCATATTAATAACATTTTAAAATATTAGATTCAAAACTAACACATCCTGTGTGCAGCTACCCAGAAAACAAGGATAATGGGCCTCCCCAGGAAAACAATCAGGATTGTGATTTTCTATGGTTAATAATCAATGTGAAAGGCAATTTGGAGTATCTATAAAGTCCTAAGAGAGACAAAATGGAGGCCCAGACTTTTATATTCCAATAAACTCTTTCTCAGGCATTAAGACTTATAATAGTTTTGAACCTGAAAGACCTGACAGAATAATACATAGATGAATTTTTTAGAAACTCTTAGAAGGTGAAAGCAAAAGAAATAGCAGATGAAAACAAAAACTTTTATAATTATTTTTAATGTTTTATTTATTTCTAGGAGAGAGAGAGAGAGAGAGAGCGTGAGCAGGGGAGGGTCAGAGAGAGAGGGAGTCACAGACTCTGAAACAGGCTCCAGGCTCTGGGCCGGCAGCCAGCACAGAGCCCGACGCGGGGCTCGAACCCACGAACCGTGAGATCATGACCTAAGCGAAAGTTGGACGCTTAACCGACTAAGCCACCCAGGCGCCCCTAAAACGAAAACTTTTAGATGGGAAAAGGGATGACAGAATAGAATATAAATGTCCGTGATCTGCAGATGGACAAATGACACAGCTAGCAACATGAGGGAAAAGGTTGGAAAGATTAAAAGTAGAATTAAGATTTTCTGTTGCCTTTTTTATAATAACTGAAAGTCAAAGATACTACTAGAAGCTGATAAATTAAGTAGTAGACTCTTAAGCATATTTAAAAATACAGAGTTAATGACTGAGAAAAATTATTTTATTTACTAAGATTGAGTGGGGAAAGAGAGAAAGGGTGTGTGAAGAAAAGGGTGAAGCACATTTTGCATTATGTATTCTAAGAAACCAAAGGGTACTTTCTAAAGAAAGAGAAAGCTAAGGGGTTTATATTAAAGTCACCACTAGACAAACCTCTCTAAATTTCAAAATAACTGATAGGGATGAGAAGACTCACAATGATAGAGTTAAATATATTTACAAACAATAAATGTAAGATGAAAAAACAAAGCTTTTATCTATCAATAAGTGAAAATATATATACTTCATCTTTTTCTTATAACTCATCTCTTATAAAGATTTTTGATTAGATCACAAAGCAAAATGCTAGTTTGTATTGTAGAATAAGAGGCATTCCTAAAGTAAAATATAAAAAAAAACATAAATATAATAAGAATATGAAAGCATAGTTCTATTTTTAACTTTTTGAGGAAACTGCGTACTGTTTTCCAGTATTATTGCATCAGTTTGCGTTCCCACTGAAAGTGCATAAGTGTTCCTTTTTCTCCACATCCTTGTGAACTATTATTTCTTGTGTTTTTGATTTTAGCCATTCTGATAGGTATGAGACGATACCTCAAAGTGATTTTGATTTGCATTTCCCTGATGATGAATGAGGTTGAGCATCTTTTCATGTGTCTGTTGGCCACCATCTGTATGTCTTCTTTGGAGGAATGTCTGGTCATTTGTTCTGCCCATTTTTAATTTGATTATTTGTTTTTTGAGTCCTGACTCAAAAAGTTTAAGTTCTTTGTATATTTTGAGTACTAATCCTTTCTTGGATATGTCACTTACAAATGTCTTCTCCCAATTATCAAGTTTCCTTTTAGTTATGTTGATTGTTTCCTTACTGTCCTTATTTTGATATAATCCCAATACTCTATTTTTGCTTTTATTTCACTTGTGTCAGACACATATCTAGGAAAAGATGTTGCTGTTGCTGATATCAGAGAAATTACTGCCTATGTTCTCTTCTAGGATTTTTATAGTTTCAGATATCATATATTTAAGTCTTTAATCCATTTTGAATTTATTTTTGTATACGGTATAAGAAAGTGATCCAGTTATGTTATTTTGCATGTTGCTTTCCAGTTTTCCCAGCACCATCTGTTGAAGAGACTGCCTTTTTCCCATTGTATATTCTTTCCTGCTTTGTCAAAGATTAATTCACTTTATAATTATGGGTTTGCTTCTGGGCTTTCTATTCTGTTCCATTGATCTATGTGTCTATTTTTGTGCCAATATCATACTCTTTTGATTACTACAGCTTTGTAATATAACTTGAAGTCTGGAATTATGAGACATCCAGCCTTGTTTTTCTTTTTTAAAATTGCTTTTCAAAATTGCTACTTGGGGCCTTTGTGGTTTCATATAAATTTATTATGGCTATTGTTGTTGCTGTTGTTCTAGCTCTGTGAAGAATGCTGTTAGTATTTTGATAGGGGTTGCAGTAAACGTGTAAGTCTTTGGATAGTATAGAAAATTTAACAATACTACCCTTCAGTCTAGTAATCACACTAGAAACAAGATCTTTTTTTTCAATCCAAAACAAATGTAGTGGACAAAATGTAATTAAGTGTATATAAGACTTAAATAACATAACAAATAATATATATTTGTTTAATATATATGTTAATCATCATGTTTGTGAACATGCTGTCACTTCAAGTGACAAAGGAATGTTTTGAAAAATTGACCAAATTAAGTTACAAAGTAGATAATAGTATTTAATATGTTAAAAAGATAAAGACAACTTACTCTGTTTATAATGCAGTAAAACAAATTATCAATTACACAATCAGAAATCAATTAAAAAAAAAACTACGAGGGAGACAGGAACCTTCTCTGAAATAAAACTTATGCCAATGGGAAAATAAAAACTGAAAAAACCAAAAAAAACCTGTTCATATAACAATGATACTGATATCACTACATATTAGAATTTATAGGATTCAGCCCAAAAAGTACACAACAGAGGAAAATGAATGTACTAATATCAATAATGTTTTAGAAAAGAAAATAAATTACACAACTACTTTTTGTGTTTATGCAGCTTTATTTTATGTTTTACATAAAATATTTGTGCTCAATGCAGCTTGCATGCCACAGTCATCTCAGAAAGTTTTAAAAATTATTAATACCTAAAAAATTTTTTTTAAATGTTAATACCTGATTTCTAATGCTAGAGGTTTGGATTGATGTAACTGTCCGTCAATAAAAATAAAGTCCAAATAAACTTAATTCTTACATTAGAATCTTAACATTTTTATTCATTTTTGAGAGACAGAGACAGAATGTGAGTGGGGGAGAAGCAGAGAGAGAGGGAGACACAGAATCTGAAGCAGGCTCCAGGCTCTCAACTGGCAGCACAGAGCCCAACATGGGTCTCGAACCCACCAACTGTGAGATCATGAGCTGAGCCAAAGTCAGATGCTTAACCAATATTTATAAGGATTTTTGAAGCTTTTTACGAATGGTAAAAAACAAATCAACAAAATCAACAAAAATGGCCAGTAATAACACAATGTTAAAGTAAATTATATATACATTTGCATGTATACATAGGCACATGTACACATATATATGAAAATAAAGAACCCTTTAAAACTGTATGTGAAAAGGGCTCATTAATGTTTAAATATTCAAAAACAATATTAACTAAAATAAATATATATATATATACTCTCCATATATATGTGTGTATATATACTATATACATATAGTTAATAGATTATAGTCCTAATGTTTAAAATACACATGCATATGATTATACATATATTGTAAGAAAGTATTATCAAAATTAGTTTAGTGTTGATTTTCAGGCAATGGAATGAGTGTTTGCTCTTTATCTGTTTCTTGTTTATTTTTTGACTGTTCTCTTTTCCCAAAATTTCTGTAATGGCCCCATTTTCAATCTGTTTTCTGAAAACTATAGACATTAGAAAATGTGTGCTGTTCCACATGTAGTGAAGTAACTCTGTGTTAACTCCATGAAGCCAAAGTCATGACACCGTATGATTAGGTAAACCTGAATTCTGCCTAGATACAGTAGATTTTCATAACCATGAATTTGAGCCTCCACTCTGCCAAGTGGGCAGTAAATTGTTATGTAGAAGACAGCCTGAAAGGAAGTGTGTTCCACTAGATAGAATTAAACACTGTAATGACAGGAACATGAATTATGTTCATAATGTAGTAACTTACTTTCTGTTCAACTTTGAAAAAGTAATTTAACTTATGTGTTTCAGTTCCCATTAAATTGATGGTAATAATCTTTCTTTGTTAACAAAGTGCTTTGAAATCACTGTGTGACAAGTAATATATTACCAGAAAGTATTCTTATTTCACTCTGCATTGTAACCTCTCAGGAAAAGGATCTATGCATCATTGTGAGTATTTCAATGTACAATGTTAGGAAAAAAATGAGGATATGATTGAGAATGATATAGAAAATACTGTAATGCTCTTCTGTAAGTCAGCGTTATGAACTCACCTTGAATGTTGAATTGACTAATAGTACGTTTACATCCACGAAATGACAAATGTAAGGAAGTTTCAGAGAAACCACAGTGGCACCCTATTTGTGAAGGAGGCAGCAAAAATAGAGGGTAATAGAACTTAGTACGCAAAAATAGGACTATATTTCAAAATAGGCAACAGAATTGCAGGAAATACATATAAGTGAAGAGAAAGAAGGCTATTTCTATCCTATGAAGACTTGAAGTTTGATTGAGGAACTTTCAGCATAAATAAATGGGGATGCCATTCTACCAAGTTAGTTCTCAGCTTTTGAAACTTATTTTTCAAAAAGTGGCAGAGAGAAAAAATATAAATTGTAAAGAAAGCTTAAAATATAGAAGTGTACACAAATTTATCTACATCTCTTTTTGAGTTGCTAGTGATACAGACTTCTCCCTTTGACACAAACATTAAAGGAGCAGAGTCATATTCTTTTATCAAGTCATTAATTGCTGTGGTTGCTGTGGGAGCTTTTTGGTAGAGAAAACCCCTGGTCCAGAGCTAGAAAGCTGACCAGAAACACATTCCTGAATTATGTACATACTCTTATTGCTCCACTAGGGACTTATATTTTATAAGGAATAAAATGAAAGTATTTATTCATTTTATATGATGACATAGGACAAACAATACAAGTAACTTACTTGCAGAAAATTTGTTAGCCCGAAAATACTGTATGAGTATTTCTACATATTCACACAATCTCTTTTTGAAATCTGGAGATCATGTGTTTTCTTGGCTTGATATAAAGAAGCTGCATCCATCAATATGAATCTAAAACATCTGTGCCACTACAGTTCTCAAAATTTAAGAAATAGCATTTCCATTTTATTGGTGTGTATGTGGCATAGCATGGACATAGTGTCACAGTGAATTCTGATAAGTTTGACTTGAAATCCAACTCACCACTTCCTATTCTGATCAAATTTCTGATTAATTTTTCTAAGACTGCTACACCAAATATAGCATAAAAATAAGACACCAAATTTAAAATTTCCTTGGAGAAGTAAATGAGGTGTTATCTGTATAAATGGGTAACAAAGTTTGAGGCATGTAAAATCTGTCAATAAGTATCACATTCATCAGCAAGTAGGGGATTTAATGTTTCATCATTGAATAGTGTGCAGCTAATTACAAAATTGTCTAAGCATCAGATCTGTCATATGTATCATCAGGATAATAATAGCAAATTCATATGTTGCTGAGATTATTGCAGATAAATCAAGGATCATCAATAACATTCATTCCTACCCTTCTTCCCACCCACAATCTTCACTACTTGTACCATTAAAGACAACAGCACCGTGTTGAACATTTACAGATTGAATTAGTCACCAACTGCTTAAATGCTCAATGTGCTTTGCTTATTAAAATAAGTCTGGAATAATAAGACTTGACAATTTCACACAAGTGAATTACATGAACCATTTAATGCTGATATAGTCTTTAGTGATCAACTTTTATATATAAGGTTACCAAACTCTCATATAACTCCTCAACTTTGTGTTTTATCCTTCACATGTCTGTAGTTTAAGGATCAAAATGATTTTGAGAGATGTCCAGTTTCTGGCTCTGCATGAAAGGAGTTTAAATGTCACCATTCTGCCCTAACAAAAAATAAAAAGCTTAACAGAGGGAAAAATCAACCACTCTTCTTGGGCCCATAAGAGAGGAAGACACAGGGCAAACTGCTGCTCCAGAGCTTGGGGGGACAGACAGGCAAATAAAAGTTATCATAGCTTAACAAAGCAGAGACTTACAGTAGAAACTGCCGTAGGAACCAATGCCAGAGTAGGAAAACCTAAAATACAATGGATAAAATTCTGAAGGCTAAGTGCAGATACAACTAAGATTTAGAAACTCCAGAAAACCCAGTCATGGGGAGACCCCCACAATATTGTGAGATTTACCTGCAGAATGTCAACCAGTTTCCCACAGTAAATATTGGAGAACCTCCCCCTGATGCTTCTGGCAGAGGGAGGAGAGAAGGAACTGTTTTGAAACACTCCAGAGCATTGTGTTCTTCTTAACAAGGCCTGCCTTCAGAGGAAACTCCTTAACCAGAGGCTAACTTGCCTAGGTGTGATTAGATGCTAGCTGACATAGGGGAACCAGCGCTAGCCTCCCACATGGCAGGGGGGAAATACTGAATTTGAGCATGCTCTAGCCATCCTGTTCCACCTACGGGGGAGGAAAAAAATAACCTGGGAAGAAATTATGAAGCTTTCAGTCCAAAAAGAGTGAGACCCAACTACTATATACTATAGAATGCTTCCCTTCTTCCCACATGTAACCACCACATTGCTAAAGACTATTTACTACAGTTACTTTTACCACGGACAATATGTCCAGCTATCAAGAAACATTATAAGGCATACCAAAAGGCACAAAACACAATTAGAAGAGACAGAGCAAACCTCAAACCAGACATTCAGGGATATTAGAATTATCAGACAGGTAATTTAAATGTACTATGATTAATATGCTAAGGGCTCTAATGGATAAAGTAGACAGCATGCAAGAACAGACGGGCAATGTAAGCAGAGATGGAAATCTTAAGAAAGAACAAAAAATAAATGCTAGAGATTAAAAAAAAAACACTGTAACAGAAATGAAGTATGATTTTAATGGGCTTGTTAGCAAGAACATGGCTGAAGAAGTAATTTCTGAGATAGAGGATGTATCCTTGAATAAAATCCTTGAAAACTGAAAAGCAAAGAGAACAAAGACTGAAAAATACAAAAAAAAAGAATATCCAAGGACTATGGGACAACTGTAAAAGGTGTAACATATGTGTAAATAGGAAAACCAGAGGGAGAAGAAGAGAGAAAGGAAAAGGAAAAAAAATCCTGAAAGAAAACAGAGGGGGAATCACCTTACCTACAGAGGAACAAAGATAAAAATTACATTTGGCTTCTCAGAAACCATGCGAGCAAGGAGAGATTAGAGTGAAATATTTAAAGTGTTGAGAAGAAGTAAACGCTAACCTAAAATACTGAACTTTGTGAAATTATATTTCAAAAATAAAAGAGAAACAGACTTTCTCAAACAAACAAAAATTGAGGGAATTTGTTGTCGATATATCTTCCTTGTAAGAAATATGTTAAAAGATCTTTAGAAAGGGGACACCTTTAGAAAGTGGGCTCAGGGGGCACCCAGGTGGCTCAGTCGGTTAAATGTCCAACTTTGGCTCAGGGCCATGATCTCACAGTTGATGGGTTCAAGCCCTGCAACAGGCTCTGTGCTGACAGCTCAGAGCCTGGAGCCTTCTTTGGATTCTGTGTCTCCCTCTCTCTCTCTGCCCCTCCCCCACTCACTCTCTGTCTCTGTCTCTGTCTCTCTCAAAATAAACAATAAAAACATTAAAAATTTTCAAAAAGAAGAAAGAAAGAGAGTTCAGTTGGTGGAGTATGTGACTCTTGGTATTGGGGTTGTGGAGTTCAAGCCTCATATTAGGTATAGAGATTACATAAAAATAAAGTATCTTTTTAAATATTTTACTGTTTATTTATTTTTGAGTGAGAGAGAGAGACAGAGCACAAGCAGGGGATGGGCAGAGAGAGAGGAAGACACAGAATCTGAAGCAGGCTTCTGGCTCCAGGCTCTGTGTCACCACAGAGCCCAATGCGGGGCTCACACCCATGAACTGTGAGATCATAACTTGAGCCAAAGCCGGATACTTAACCAACTGAGCCACTCCGGTGCCCCAGTAAAAGAAATCTTTAAAAGATTTTTAGAGGGAAGGAAAATTATAAAGATCAGCAACAAGGGTCCACATAAAATACAGTATAGGAAGGAGGAAGTGAAAATTTTGAAAAAAAATAAAAACTTTTATTTTTCTTAATTGATCTAATGCATAATAGTTTGTTCAAAAGAAAAAATGCTATCAGTGTTTTAGATCTTATTATTATTTAAGTGAAATGCATAACGGTGATGATATAAAAAATAGGAGGGAAAATTAGGATAATTTTGTTATAATTGGAAATTCATACTACCTGTGAACTGGCATAGTGTTATTTGAAAGTGAAATTGGATTAGCTGTAAATGTATATGGTAAACTATAGAGAAACTACTAAAAATGTTAAAAAAAAAAAAAGAAAGGTACATCATATGCTAAATAAGAATGGATAGAAAAAGGAATCATAAAACATGTTTTATTAAATCCACAAAAGGTAAAAAAGAGAGGAAGAAAAAAATACTCATAGGAATGTAAAAAGATAGAGCCACTTTGAAAGACAGTTTAATCATTTGTTATAAAACTAAACATATACTTACTAAATAATCTAGCAATCGCACTCCTTGGTATTTACCCAAGGGAGTTGAAAATTCATATCTGTCATAGACTCTGGGTTTGGAGTTCTCTCTTGTCCAATAAGAGAGCAGATCCAGGATTGAAATGCGAGAGACACACTAATGTCCCAGAGGAGACAAGACTCCCGAGTAAGGGTTCTTGTTCCATTTTTATTAGGATCAGAAGGCTCACAAGCGTGACAGACATGTACGAAGAGACAATGAAACCATGAACATTAACTCATGGGTGTGAGGGAAAGGGGGTTTTGAAGATATGTGGTGTTAAGGGTTTGGGTCAATACAAAACAAAATCCTGGTGTAGGGAAGATGGTTGTTTACTGCAGAGACAAGGGAGCACCTTTATTTACCTAAAGTGGACTAGGGAACAAGAAGGACAGAGCATGCTACCTCAGGGTCAACAGGCACCTTTCTTTTGCTAATTAGCTCCACTCTGGGCAACTTTACCCTGCTGAGGTCTATAGCCCTGTTTACCTTTTGATTCTTCCTATGAAAGCAGCTTTCTGGTATTGTACTAAATTGGGTGAGGGGCACTTCCACCTTGAATACCTAATCTTGTTTATCTAATCTTGGATGTTTTCATCCTGCGCCTTTCTATTTATTAATACCTTGTTAATCCATCAGTTCAAGCTCAGGAAATTCCTAAACTTATTTCCCACACATGTCTACAAAGAAACCTGCACATGGATGTTTGTCACAGCTTTATTCACAATTGCCAAAACTTGGAAGCAAACAGGATGTTCTTCAATAGACTAATGGATAAATAAATTGTGGTACATCCAGACAAGGAAATATTATTCAGCACTAAAAAGAAATGAGCTGTGAAGCCATGAAAAGACATGAGGGACCTTAAGTGAATAATACTAAGTGAAAGAAGTCAATCTGAAAATGTTACATACTGTATTATTTAACTATTTGATACTCTGGAAAATGCAAAACATTGGAGACAGTAAAAATATCAGTGGTTACCAATAGTTGCCATTTGTGGGAGTGATGAAATGGTGGAGCACAGGGGTTTTTAGAATAGTGAAAATACTCTGGATGAAACTATATGGTGGCACACATTCATTCTGCATTTGTCCAAACTCATAGAATGTACAACACCTAGAATACACCATATTGTGAATCATAGACTTTAGGTGACTATGGTGTGCCAATACAGGTTCATCAGTTGTAATAAATATACCAGTCCAGTGGGAAATGTTGATATTGAGAAAGTTTTCCATGTGTGACACTGGGAATATATAGGAAATCTCTCTGTCTTCTTTCTGCTCAATTTTTCTGTGAAACTGAAACTGCTCTTTAAAATTGTCTTAGGAATAATTTTAAAAATTGAACAAATTACGTGAAATGAATGTAGGTTTGCTTTTAAAACCATAGAGTTGAATAACTATTTTGGCTGCAACACAAGGTATTAATTGATTATCAGAATACCAAGTTATTCTAGGTCCACCTGGATTTGATCTATGGTTGAAAAAGACCCTTGGATGTCACAGGAAAGTTTGAAGAACTTCCCAGAAATCTCCTTTCAGATATTAACTATGAATCATTTCAAATTAGAAAGCTATTTTAATGTTACAGAATGTTTCATTTTGAAGTTCAACTATTCCTCCTGGGGCATCTAATTCAGATCACTGTTTGAAAAATAAACACCAAATTGTTACAGAATAGAGAATGTTCTTTAAAAGAGATAAGCAGATGGAGTTTTTACTAATTACCAAGCACTGGTGAGTATAGCTTAAGGTGAGAATCCATATAAACCTGTTTCCTATTCCAGCAGATTATATCACAGAAGGAATATATAGGTATGGTATAAATAGTTGCCCTGTGTTTTGATATAAATAAGATCATTAGAGTTGTAAGAAAGAAAATGGCTTTCTTAAAACTTGTATATGGTCATTTTCTTCTATCATATTACTCAGAGACTTGTTTTCATGCTGGATGGATCTACTTTGAACCAAACAGATTTTAATGTAGGCTGTAATCCATACTTGCTTCTTCAAGGCCACCTCCCTAGATTTCTTTACTGTGGATCTCTTTACAGTTGTATGCTCTTCTCCATTCACCAGAAGGTGAATCAGTGCAAAGAAAATGAAATTATCTCAAAAAGAACTCAAAACCAGTCCAACAGGCTTTGAATTAGCACTCTAAATAAAGGTTTTCCAGGATCACCCAAAGTTTAGGCCGTGTAAGTTATTGGGTAGACAGCTCCATATGCAACTGAATTTCTGCTGAAACAAAAAGTATCCCAATTAAAAACAAAATCTTTCTAAGATTCCTACCATTCATTCTCTGATTGAATGGCTAAGTGTCTGTATTACTTAGAAAGGATGAAAACTTAATGTATTGCAGAAATTAGTTTCTCTGTTTTCAGGCAGAGTAGAAACAAAGAAAATGAAAGGATCTAAGAAGGGATTCAAGAAGATTCTGATAGGTGAATGAAATTTTGTGGGAGAAGGTGACAGAGGTCACTGACAACTTAGACTGTATGAAGGCATTGAGTTACAAAAAGAAAATCGCCAGCCCATTTCTGGCTCTAAAAGGCAAATGAAAATGATTCAAGGGAATGTGATCGTATTTCATTGCATTCAGACATAATAGTTATTAAAGAAAAATAACAACCTCGCTTTATGACTACAGGAATTTATGATCCACCGCCCTTTCTCTCAAGGAATTTAAAACTTAGCTGAATTCACACGCACACACAGAGTTAAAAACCACTGAAAGAGTTAAAGAGACTATAACAAATTTGCACATGTCACTCCATAATTAATGACAAATGAACAATATAGAATACGTGGGCTCTGACTTCGTTATTTGGTGGCAAAGGTCAGGGCAGTCTTCAGGGAGGTGGCATTCCTTTTGGCTCCTCTTAGAAAGTCAGCCACTGTAGCAGCTAAAAATAAAAGAAGAATAAACAGAAGGAATGTATTTTAAATTAATATTCAAATGATTTTGAAATATTCAAGTTGAGCTACTGTGAGCATCAGTAATTACACCAAAAAATGAGTAAATGTTATAATTATAACTGCAGTAAAAATTATCCAGCAGTTTCAAGGAGAAGCTCTGCACAGCATATTGATCAGCAGTTATAGGGCTTTTCTTAAGGATGAAAGCAACCTGACGATGACTTAAATTCAGTTTGTTCACACAGTGGATGTTCCAGTGGCTGAGCCACAAGACCATACAAGTAGGTAGTTTCACGAATTCTGGCCCCTACTGTTTACATCAAATGTAATAATCTTATATGAATACATTTCCTGGATTATACCACAGGGAGAAAAATGGCTCTCCATAGTTCTCTAAATTTCTCAGTTCAAACCAGTTAGCTAAGGAATTTTGGGTTAGAATCACTGTTCTCCCTTTATTAGCCCCAATACAATTCTAAAACATGCTAATCACATTGCAAATATTACATCAAGGATTATAAATTTAGACTTCTAATAGTGATTGGGAGAAGGAAGAATAAAACCGCCTGTTACTCTGCCTTTATTTACTACCACTCTCTGCATCTTGACCCCACCTGAATCCTGAGCCTCCCCCTAAACTCTAGACCCAACCCTGATCTTAAACATACCTAGGTTTTGTTCATTTGTTCTACATATTCTACATATAAGTGAAATCAATACATTAATACAGAGAACAAACTGGTGGTTGTCAGAGGGAAGGGGGTAGGGGATAAGCAAAATAGGTGAAAGGGATTAGGAAATACAGCCTTCCAGTTATAAAATAAGTAAGTCATGGAGATGACAAGTAAAGCATAGGGAATATAGTAAATAATGTTGTAATAACATTGTAGGCTGACACATGGTGACTACATTTATTATGGTGAGCATTTGTAATGTGTATGATTGTTGAATCACTTTGTTGTTCACCTGAAACTAGTGTACTGTATGTCAACTATATTTCAATGAATGAGTTCACACACACACACACACATACACACACAACATACCTATGCTGGCTGCTAGTAGTCTCTGCCTATTTATTCCATCCCAATCCTACACTTTGTGTCTTTCTTTAGAAGATGGTACACAGTTTCTTATCAGGGTATGTTGAACTCCTCAGCACTTGAACTACTCAGCACTACGTTGTAGGTTTTCCCCTATCAGATCCTACAAATACCTAATGATTTTCTTTTAGAAGCCCTCAGTTTTCATGGCTCTGGCTTACTTCTACATACTTAGCTTCCTCCAACCAAAGTAGTCAACTCCCTGTAGCCTCTTCACATTCTATACCTCTGTGACTATTCCCCTGATAACCACATACCTGATCAACCCATAGTCTTCTGAAAAGCCACCGGTGTCTGTAAATACAACTTCATTTTCTAATTTATACCTTCTTCTCAACTAATTTATTGAATTCCAGTTTGTCTCCTCAGCGCTGACTTTCAAAATCCCCAACCACCCACCATACTGCAGTGTGTATGAAGCTGAATATATATTTATTGAATGAACAAATGGGAAAAGGAGCGATTGAATTATTGAGTCTCTGGACAGCAGAGGATCCAGAGTTTCTTGGAAATTTAGATGTCTAATAATAAGCATTGATGGATTGTGAAAATTTGCTTTTTGTATTTTACATTTGTTAGGCTGATTTAATGTGGCATAACTATAAAATTCACTTATTTTTGCTGTAATTTTAATGGTGCTTATAATCTAGTGGAGGGAGAGAAAATAAACAAGTAAACACCCAAATAAACAGGATGATTTATCATTAATCTTTGCTATATATATAGTATACATGTTATATATTACCAGTTTATTGATGATTCTAAATTATGCAGTAGGATATAAATATGAATCTTTTCCCCAGTGACTGGTTTCAGTGCTGCTCTGCTAAATCTCTCTTTCCTATTCTATAATGACATCTTGGGCAGAAATCACAACTTTCTAGTTGATCTAGCTATAAAAACTCAAGCTGTTTAAAAACTTTAATCTTTAATACAGAGAACAAACTAAGGGGGCGGGTAGGAGAGAGGGAAAATGGGTAATGGGCATTGAGGAGGGCACTTATTGGGATGAGCACTGGGTGTTGTATGTAAGCCAATTTGACAATAAATTATATTCATAAAAATAAAAATTAAAAAATAAATGGACTTTGAAATCAAAATTAAAAACTTTAATCTTTTTAAGAATGTTTATTTAAATTCTATTTAGCTAATATACAGTATAATATTTGTTTCAGGTATATAATATAGTGATTCAGCACTTCCATACATCACCCAGTACTCATCACAAGTGCAGTCCTAAATCCCCATCACCTATGTAACCCAAACCCATTTGGTAACCACCAGTTTGTTCTCTATTGTTAGTTTGTTTCCTGGTTTGCCTCTCATTTTTCCCCCTTTGCTTGTTTGTTTCTTAAATTCCACATATGAGAGTGCCTGGGTGGCTCAGTCATTAAGCCTCTGACTTCAGCTTAGATCATGATCTCACAATTTGTGAGTTTTAATCCCATATAAGGTGAGCTCAAGCCCTGCTTTGGGTGAACTTGAGCCCCACTTTGAGTGAGCATGAGCCCAACATCGGGTAAAACATGAGCCTTGGGTTAGTCTTGCTTCTCTCTCAACCTCCCTCTCTCCTTATCTCTGCCCCTCACTCACTTGCACTCTCTCATTCTTTCTCTCTCTCTCTCAGAAAAGTTCCATGTATGAGTGACATCATATGGTATTTGTCTTTCTCTGACTGACTTATTTCAATTAGCATACTGTCTAGCTCCATCTGTGTTTTTGTAAATGGCAAAATTTCATTCTTTCTGTAGCTAAATAATGTTCTGTTGTATATCTGTATAGCATATCTTCTTTATCCACCTCATCAGTCAAAATACATTTGTGCTGTTTCCATAATTTGGCTATTGCAGATAATGCTACTATAAACATAGAGGTGTGTGTATTGCTTTGAATTTGTATTTTTGTATTCCTAGTAGTGCAATTGCTGGATCAGAGTTCTATTTTTAACTTTTTGAGGAACCTCCATACCATTTTCCAGAGTTTCGGCATCAATTTGCATTCCTACCAGGAGTGCAAAAGGGTTCCCCTTTCTCCACATCCTCAGCAGCACCTTTCATTTCTTGTGTTGTTGATTTTAGCCATTATGACAGGTGTGAGGTGATATCTTATTGTAGTTTTGATTTACATTTCCCTGTAGATTAGTGATGTCGAGTATCTTTTCATGTGTCCATTGGCCATCTATCTGTAAGTGTTCTTTGGAAAAATGTCTATTCATATCTTTTGCTCATATTTAATTCAATTATTTGAGTTGTTGTTTTGTTGAGTTTTATGTTTCTTATATTTCTTGAATACTAATCCTTTATCTGATATGTCATTTTCAAATATCTTCTCCCATTCAGTAGGTTGCCTTTTAGTTTTATTGATTATTTCCTTTGCTGGGAAAAAGTTTGTTTTTGTTATTGTCATTGTTGTTGTTTGATATAGTTCCAATAGTTTGTTTTCTATTTCCCTTGCCTCAGGAGACATATCTGGAAAAACGTTGCTACAGTTCAATGGTACAGTAGTTAACTGACTATGTTCTCTTCTAGGATTTTAATGGTTTCATGTCTCACATGTAGGTCTTTAATCCATTTTGAATTTATTTTTGTGTATGGTGTAAAAAAGTGGTTCTGTTTCATTCTTTTCCATGTTGCTGTCCAGTTTTCCCAGCACCACTTGTTGAAGAGGCATTATTTTTCCCATTGGATATTCTTTCCTGCATTGTTGAAGATTAATTTACCATATACTTGTGGGATCATTTCTGGGTTTTCTATTCTATTCTGTTTATCTCTGTGTCTATTTTTGTGCCATTACCATACTATTTTGTTCACTATAGCTTTGAAGTCTGTAATTGTGATGCCCCTAGCTTTGCTTTGCTTATTCAAGTTTGCTTTAGCTATTTGGAGACTTTCATGATTTCATATAAATTTTAGGATGGTTTGTTCTAGCTCTGTGAAAAACACTGTTAGTACTTTGATAGGGATCGTTTGGGTAGTGTAGACATTTTAACAATTTATTCTTACAGTCCATGAGCACAGAATGTCTTTCCATTTGTGTGTGTGTGTGTGTGTGTGTGTGTTTGTGTGTGTGTGTGTGTTGTCTTCAATTTCTTTCATCTGTGTTTTCTAGTTTTCAGACTACAGATCTTTTTTTTTTTTTTTTTTTTTTTTTTTTTTTTTTTTTTTTTTTTTTTTTTTTTTTTTANGAGTCACAGACTCTGAAACAGGCTCCAGGCTCTGAGCTGGCAGTCAGCACAGAGCCCGACGCGGGGCTCGAACCCACGAACCGCGAGATCATGACCTAAGCAAAAGTCGGACGCTTAACCGACTAAGCCACCCAGGCGCCCCCAGACTACAGATCTTTTACCTCTTTGGTTAAGTTTATTCCTAGGTATCTTTTTGGTTCTGGTGCAGCTATAAATGAGAGTGATTCCTTAATTTCTCTTTCTGCTGCTTCATTATTGGTATATAGAAATGCAACATGGTTCTGTATTTTGATTTTGTATCGTGGGACCTTACTGAATTTTAGCAGTTTTAGCAGTTTTTTGATGGAATTTTTCAGGTTTTGTATATATACATACATATGTATATATATATACATATGTATGTATGTATGTATGTATGTATATATATAAAATGTCATATCATTTGCAAATAGTGAAAGTTTTATTTCTTCATAACAATTTGGATGCCTTTTATTTTCTTTTTGTTTCTACTTCTGTGGCTAGGACTTTTAGTACTATGTTGAATAAAAGGGGTGAGGGTAGACATTTCTGTCTTGTTCCTGACAATAGAGGAAAAACTCAGTTTCTCCCCATTTAGGATGATACTAGCTATGGGTTTTGCATATATGGCCTTTATTATGTTGAGGTATGTTCCCTCCAAACTTACTATGTTGAGGTTTTTTATCATGAATGTATGTTGTCCTTTGTAAGATGCTTTTTCTCCATCTATTGAAATGAGCATATGGTCCTTATCCTTTCTTTTATTAACGTGATGATGTAACACATTGATTGATTTGCAAACATTGAACCATCCTTGCAATTTAGGAATAAATCCCACTTGATCAAAACTTTAATCTTAAACTCCATTTATGTCCCATTTCTTTCCCTCTCTCCAGTACAATCTTTAGCTGGGGATCTAGATTCAAAGAGTGGAAGACGCAAATGTATTGTATGACTCTGATAGTCTTCTGCCTATTCTGTTGCTGAGATGGGATATGGCTCAATCTTGGATACTTTTTAAGTATATTGGATATATTTGGTACAATTTCTCATTCTTGCATGGTGAAGAAGTCTGCTCCCTCTCTGAGTTCTTTCCAAATCTCTTTACTGCTTATTAAGGCATAGGGACAGTTCTTAAATCTGTTGCCTAGGGATACATTCACAAAGTAAATAAAATGGTCAACATTTTATACAAGAGGTGTTTGGGGAGCTTTGGAGTCTTATTGATTTCTGAGAGGGAAAAAGAATGAACCAGGTGAATCTCTTCCACTTTGAACAGGTCATTCTTTAAGAACAAAAAGTCACCGTCTCTGTGACTGTCATCCACATCTGCCCTTTTTCTATTGTGTCACCTCACCATCTCTCAGCTTCAGTCTCATCTAGTCTTTGTGTGTAAGGAACATGAATTAAAATATTTCCATCTTGTGCTTTACAGTTTCTTTAAGCTGGAATGCCCTTGGTCTGCTTGACAATCTTTTCTTCTAGTCCTCAATGGGCTCTAGTCCTCAGTGCTTAAGCACCAGGAAATGCCCAAATCATCACATCTAGTTTTCTTTCTCTGTCTTCCTTCCTGTGAAGTTAGCAAAGTTTAAATTTCTTTTCAGTGTTGCTATTTGCATGGCTGTCACCATAGTGACAGTAATCCAAGACAAAAAGATACCCGTATATGCAGGCAAGAGATATAGAGTGATTCAAGGCTGTAACTGCATAAAATTATCTACAAAAGGTGTCTCACTGTTACCCACCACCATCTCCCCAGACCCATGGAGGCATCATTGCAGATAGACAGCCTCATTAGAGGTAAGAATCCTGCTGGATCTTTGGAGAAACTTTCTATTTTCTTAGACACTTGTAGCTTTGGATATGATAACTGCCCAACAGCCTGCCCAGTAGTAGTTCTGAGTAGCTGATAAAACTGAGTCATCACAGTGAAGCTGAGTATGTTGAAATCCATTCCTTGCTAGATTGCCATGCTTTTAGATCCATACCACTGCTTTCTGGCTGCCTCTCATGTACTCATATGTAACTTTACCATTTGCTTGCATTTGAACTCATGATTGGTTTAGCAAATACATTGTTCCTGGCACGAGAAAAAAAAAAAAAAGATAAACTTTTCAGTTGTGGCAATAGCTAACGTTCAAGTGCAATTTTCAGAGCTCAACTAAAACTGTTTCAGCCTGAGAAGGGATGACTTCTTTTGCTGTTTGTTAGAAGTAAAAACCAAGCAATGAAGCATGTTTTATTTCTCTTATACTTATATTCTCTCTGGATATTTTCACAAGATCATAATCTAAGATAAGTGACATGTGTCTACCAACAAAGAGGGCAAAACCAAGTGAGTTACATATATATTAATTACACATCAGAATTATCTAAGGTAGAAAAACTGTTTTTTTCTTGAGGTGGATGAGCAACTAAAGTAAAAGCAGGTGTGTGTGCCTGACTTCCATGATACAGTTTTGTAGACGAGCACTGAATATTTTGCGTTTTGGGAGACTACTAAGTGATTTAAGCAACTGAAGTCAAAATTGACATAGAAAAACAATGCGAGGACACAGTCAAATGAACAATTAATTTTTCATGTCCATTTGAAAAGAAAATATCTGAATAGATTAGCACATCAAAGTAATATTTGCACAGGGGGTTCAATGTCTAGCATACCTTGAAAGTTTTATTTAACAAACATGTATAACATTCTACGTAGGAGCCGTGTTTATTTTGAGGTGAGGATTTATAAATGTTAACTCATTTAATCTTTATAGCAACCAAATGACTTGGATGTTATAATTACTATCCCCATTTTACACAATAGGAAACTAAGGCAATGAATGGTAAATAATTCCCAAGTTTCGCACAGTGAGGGAAGCGTGGAGGCTGGTTGCACACAGATAGTCCAGCTCAGATATGCAGGCTTTAACTGGTACACTAGGCTACAAAGAGACCAGCCTCTCAGCCACAGTCTGACCTTGCTGAGCCTGTGTGGTAAGTGTGTGGGCTCTGCAGCCAGAGAGGCATGAGTTTAAATATCTGCCAAATGTGTGACCTTGGGAAAGTACCTGCAGTGCTCCATTATCTATACACCAGTTTTCCCCTGAAAAAAAAATTATTTATATAAGGATTTAAATATATTATATAACATTAAAACTAAAGGGAAAAAAAAAACACTAAACACCAGTCTGTTACTTCATGTGGCACTGGGCAGCTGTTGCTGTTAAGTTTCAGGCTCTACTGCCGGCCACACAACTGATAGATCAATTTGAAGTTTGTTCCCCGTGTCAGAAGTTTAACTCTGAAAGGCTGTCCTCATATTCTGGTGTTTGGACATCGATTAGCTATGATATGTCTGGTCACAAAGCCCTTGGTGGCAAGCCAGATGCCCTATCACACCCTTCTAGGGGGAAGGTGGCCACTCTAAACTCTGCTCACCTTGTCAGGTTGGAGACCCCAAGGGGTCTTTCTTTGACTACCAGTGACTCCCTGTAGTCACACAACTGCTCTTCTTATCTTATCCCATCCTGTTCTCTCAGCTTCTCAATGGACTGTTCAGGTGATGAACATTCCTGTTCACCTGCTCAGGTGGTAAACAGCCCACAGTGTCCCTCATAAGGCAGGGGACACTGAAGAGGGAGAGCTGAGGAGCTTCTGGTCAGACATAGACATCTGTGATCTTGGGACTCTGGGCTTGACAAACATCATGTCACTTGCTTGGTTTAGTCCAGACCCTGCCAGACAGACCCTCCTGCTTGCCGTCTGTTTAACTAAAGGATTTCAAGACTAGACAACAAGAGTCTTTTCAGTTTATTGCATGAATGAGTTGAACTAGTCTAACATAATAGTGGACCCTAAATGTTTACATTAAAGAAGCTCTGAGGTTTTCTAATTTGTAACAAGGGACAGAAGGGAAATTATCCTCATTGCAAGGAAATCCTCACTTAAGTTTTAGTAAGCCCAAAGCACTTAAAACTCATGGACATACAGCTGATCATCCTTAGCCAGTCTAGTCTCTATGAGGAACTGGCATATGTTCTTGTGCTGGTCACCCTATAGCTGAATTACTTCTCCATATTCTGGATGCTCAATTACAGTACCATTGCAGGCAGATTTCTTCATAAACATCTTCACTACTTTCTTTTTATTGTAATCATCAGTGGTCTCTTGGTCAGTAGTAAGGGTTTTCCTGACGATTCTTTGTTTAATTCTTGTAAGGATATAATCCTCAATGCCAGCAGGAAACACATTATCATCAAAGGGGGCAAAAGAGTGGAGGTCTAGATAGCAAACATACAATAAGATTCCCTTTCCTTGGTGGAAACTGCAGAAAACAGTGGGGGAACACAGGCAGGGATGGTGGGGGTGCAGAGCATTGGAAAGCATGGGGTTGCAAGGAGAAGGAAGCTGAGTCCTCAGTGACAACTCAGTGACTGGGCTGTATGCTATTTAATTCCTAGAGTTGGGGTGGGGAGGAGGAGATATAAATACATACTACAGATAAGAGAAAGCACTTAGAATTATGTTAGGCACAGGAGAGCACTAAAATGGGTTATTTATTAATATTTCATTAGATAATAATAAAGAACATGGAATGTGCCAGTCACCACCACCAGTCCAGTCCAAGCAATCACATCTGTTGCTCTTGACTGACTCTGACTCTCCACCTTCAGCCCTACCTCTAGCCTAAAGTGAATCCTTTTTAAACTGCAATTTGAGGGGTGCCTGAGTGGCTCAGTCAGTTGAGCAACCGACTTTGGGTCAGGTCATGATCTCGCAGTTCGTGAGTTCAGGCCCTGTGTCGGGCTCTGTGTTGACAGCTTGCTCAGAGCCTAGAGCCTGCTTCATATTCTGTGTCTCCTCTTCTCTCTGCTCTCCCCCATTCAAGCTCTGTCTCTCAATAATAAATAAATGTAAAAAAAAATTGTTTTAAATAAACTGCAAATTTGATTTTGCCCGTGTAAGTTTAGATCATTCAGTGATTCTCAAGATTCCTATGTTAAAATGCAGAAGAAGCTTTACCAGGGCTTACATGATCTGGTACCTCCCCACATTTCAGTTCCGTTTCAAGCATTCTCTTTCATCTATCTTTGCTTATAGGTTAGGTGACTAGAGGCTGCCCCCCAAAATCAGCAATCTCAATGCTACTCACTAATGCCACAGCCATTTGTTGAATATCTACTCAAGTTGCAGGTATCAAAGAGCACAAAGTGGAGAGATCCAGGGGTCCTTTCCCATACATGTAAACATTAATAGAAATGTACACAACACCCATTTGTATGACCCCATCTCTCCTTTCCTTTTCAAACAGAATTCCTGTCCAGTTCTACTTTTACCATGTCCTCCTCTTCCAATTGGCCTTCTAATGGCTTAAATTTGACTTTTGCCTCCACTCCACCTCTGAAACTATCTCACTCAGATTACAAAGGACATCTGTAGCAGATTCTGAGAGTTGTCTGTCTAATACCCATTTCTGTCTTCTTTTGTGTTAAGAGAGAGAGAATGCTTAGGACAATAACAAGCCAGCTTAATTAAAAAAAAACAAACAAACCTGTGTTACCCATATTCCATTGCAGCTTTGAAACTGTAATTGGCAGTCTAAAGAGGATTTCTGGGAAAGATGTGTTTTACTGATTTAAAAAAAAAAGTGCTGAACTTTTCTCTTTGTTATTTGTTTCTTGTAATGTAGATTTGAGGCTGGAGGTGGACCAGCTACATTGTGGTCATAATATGGCCATAACGATCAAAAACTATTTGTGGAAAAAATGAAATATGAAGGCTCCTGGGACATTGATGAGGTTGTGAAGCCCCTGCAGGACTCTTAAAACTTTCTGTTTCTTAACTTTGTAACATGAACAACAGATATCTGTTTATGCAGCCAAACAGTCTGTAACTGATACACAATTCCCAAAACTAAGTTCAATAACCAATGTTTGCTTTTATATTTCTGAATCATTTTAAGGTATTTGTTACTGATGATTATTTTTCCCCACCTGAATCCATTTATATGCCTGGTTTTTGTATTACAACTCATTCTTTGTTCTTTATTTCTATCTTTCTGTGGCTCCTTCTTCTTAGTCTGTATTCTAGGTTCCTCTTCTTCTGACCATCCATCTATTGTATGTTGGCACTTCTCATTTTTCCTTATAAGGTGTCTTTTACTTTTTATTCTCTGAAATTCTATCTGGGGGCGTCTGGGTGGCTCAGTCAGTTGAGCGTCTGACTTCGGCTCAGGTCATGATCTCACGGTTCGTGGATTCGAGCCCCTCATCGGGCTCTGTGCTGACAGCTAGTTCAGAGCCTGGAGCCTGTTTCGGATTCCTCTCTCTGACCTTCCCCTGTTCATGCTGACTCTCTGTCTCTCTCTCAGAAGTAAATAAAACATTAAAAAAATTTTTTTTTAATGAAATTCTATCTGAAAGATGTCAATCTACATCAAGGCTTTTACTATGAAATACATGCCTCAGACTTACAAATCTTTGTGTTTCTGGTCCAGTGTTCTTTTCTTAACTCTAGACTTAAACAACAAATGGCCTGCAGAACATTTATACCTATATATTCCATAGCAACTTCCAACTTAGGATTTCTAAGACTGATATTGAAACCTCAAGTTCTTGCCACAATTCTGGAAAGAATTACTTTCCTTTTTGTACCTTCATTATACCATGTGATTTTTATTATGCATTTACCAGATTTACAGTAGCATTTTATTATAGCATTTACCAGATTTACGGTTTATGGCACACATAAGAAGAAAATGCAAGTCAGCATGGCTTAAACAAAAGGAAATGTATTACCCTCAGAACAAGTAGCTAAAGGTTCGGAGCTCCAGAGTCAGTGAATTCAGCAGGTCAGTAATAGTATCAAAGCCTTGGTCATTTCAGTCTCTTTATTCTCCCATCTTTGTTGTGCTACCTGATGACTTACGTGGGTTCAGGCATCAGATCCAAACATGTACAAGTCTAGAAGAAGAGAACACCTTTTGTCTATGTATCTCCTTTGTAGAACAAAGAAAATGTTTTCATAGAAGCTGCCCAGCAGACTCACTTTCATTATCCAGGATTATAAATCCTGTCCTTTTCTAAAGAAATCATTAGAAAAGAGGATGGGATTACTGTGTTTTATATATTTTATGTTCTCCCTATTGAATTTTTAGTTTTTTATCACTAGTTTTTATTTGTTTTGTCTCTACCACATCCTACAGTATTCCTGGTCATAGTAGGTATTCAGTAAATGTTGAATGAATTAATTTAGGTCTGGAGATCTGAAGAATAATCTGACCTAAAGGAACTGACTTTGGAAATATATATACCTGTTATATGAAATGGAACATTAACAAACTCAACTCACAAATGAAGCAATGGTTTAGAACTCTAGAATTAGAGTAGTTGTATCATAAAGAATCATAGAAGATGATCTCTGCACTGTGTGATATTGGTGAAATTTTAGAATACTGTGAAATCTCTTACGGAATAGAGTACATTCTGACTAGTTATTCTGTAATTCCACTGATGGAAAAAATGTAAAATGAACGTAATTTCAAGACATCAATCAATATCTACTTAGGGGGTACCTATTATTTTTCACTGTTCAATGCAGAACATACATAATTTATCCTTATGAAGTGGTACCTTTATTCATTAGCTTATTTGTTGGAATGACAGGATTGAAGCAGAGGTAAAAAGCTGGGTGATGACATCAATTGTTGATCCATAGGTGTAAAGCATTGCAGTAAAAGCTGGGGAAGTCCTAATGGGATGAGGACGTTGGCTTTGGGCTCAGAAAGCTTGCTTACTACTAGCCTTTTGCCTTTGGTCAAATTTTTAAACACTTCCAAACCTAAATCTGTTATGTATAAAATAAGGGTAATAATGTAAGTTTTATAACATTTTTGACAAATACTATTTATATATCTACTTTCCATCTATATGCCAGAACCTCTCAGATGCACATTTCCAACATCATGAAGCTATCTCAGAGGCATCTCAAACTAAATAGTGGTATAAAAATGAGCTTTCGAGCTGACTTCACAATTTTATCATTCAGTGTTTCTTACTTCAGTGCATTTTGCTTCCTTGATAAATCCTAGGAGATACTATTGAAACATGTTTCACTATCATTCTTCGTAGTCAATCTGTAATGAATACTATATATTCTTATACTCATACCTCTGGTCTTCATAGATACTTCTCCATCTCCTCCACCCGAGACTCAGAGAGTAGGTTGGCATTTTAGTCTCCCTAAATATTTTGTCATTTTATTGATGGAAGTGTCTTCATCAGCTCCTATGTAGACTTCTGTAAAATATTCCTTACCCGATAAGACAACTTCTCCTCTCCCCACCACCAACTTCTATCTCCAGACTACATAATTCTTTATTTAATACAAACTTCTTCTGCCTAATCCCCATGGATTTTTATTTCACCAAAGGCAAAATTCAAAACTGTTGATGTGTGTTCATGAAGGCAGCTTCTTCTTACCTTCCTGGGCTTATCTTGAGCATTCCAAGCCCTGTCTGCTCATACCTTTCACACTGTTGTGTCACCACCCACAGGTGATTGACTCCTTCTGTTGTTAAACTTCCCTCTTTCAGATGAGCCTTTTCCGACCAATCCTCCCTCCCAATCTCTCTGTCTTTCTCTCTCTCTCACTCTCTCTCTCTTTCTCTCACTCACTCTCTCACTCACTCTAATTTTACTAGAGATTCAGTTTTCTTTGTCCCACCCAGCATTTTAATCTTTCCTAGCAGTAATTACAATAGTAAGAGTTTAAATATTTATTTGGTATTTAACTGTTTCGCCACTGGACCCAGTGTATCAGGGAGACAGACTGTGTCTGTTTGTTCACAACTATATTATCAATGTTAGAGGAGTGTCTGGCACAGAGAATTAACACATAATAAATATTCATTAAATAAATGCATTAACATAGAGGAATCAGTGGTTTGATTACAAACTGGAAAAACTAGTCTCCATTCAGATAATTGTGACTTACAGAAGCCAACCAAGCTCTATCTTGATTGTGCATTGGTGATTCCAAGCATGTCACAAAACTGGGAAGGCACAGAAACAAATAAAAAAATATTTATCTGTATTTAGCTGAAACAAAAGCTATTGGGAAATAGCCAAGGTTGTTTAGTGAAGATCACACTGTGCTAGAAAAATTTAATTTTTAAAATTAAAAACTTGAAGTACTCCATTGGAGCCATGCACTCATATTCTAAAAGGTAACACTTCAGAGTAGAACAATTTATATCTCAGGCAAACTACTTAAAGAAGTGCCTTCCTAATTCAGTAGAAAGTGATCACTTTACTATGCATTAATAATTTACAATAACAAATACAATTCAAATATCAATTATTAGCATATGTGTGATAAGTTACAGTTGACATAGTATTTTCATTCCTGTTACCTCATCTCCAACCAGGATATTTTTCTGATTTTATTTCTTTTTACAAAGAATAATATGTTCTCATTCTGGCACTTCAAAATACATATTTTTGGGGCATGTGGGTGGCTTAGTCTGTTAAACCATTCAACTTCACCTCAGGTCATGATCCTGAGGTTCATGGGTTTGAGCCCTGTGCTGGGCTCTGTGCTGACAGCTCAATGCATGGAGCCTGCTTCAGATTCTATGTCTCCCTCTCTGCCCCTCCTGTGCTCACGCTCCGTCTCTTTCAAAAATAAGTATTAAAAAAATTACAAAATATACATTCTTATGTGGATATGTTTGCATGTAAACAAAATACACATGCATACATGCACTCACAAACACACACAATCTTAGATAAAGTATATACCATCTATCAGTACCCAGCAGAGTGCTAGGTTGGCATTTTAATCTACATGAATATTCCTTTTATTGGTAGTTCTTGTCCTCATTAAAACGTCTTGGGCTCTCTCTTCCCATTTCTCTGATATACACAAAAATACGTTGTTGTTTTTTCTCTCTGGCAAAATGTTAAATAGTGCTTGCACTTACATTTTTGTTTATCAAACATTATTGATAATGGCAATATATGGATGTTAATTAAATAAGTCAGTTGACTGTTCTCACATAACTATGTAAGCACATAAGCAAACCATTATTTATATAAAATACAATTAATTGGAAAATAGTAGTTTGTATGCCCTGTGCCAGGGGGATACTGATGGGCACTAGCCAGTTAATACACATCAGCCATAAATCATAACTACAAACTGAAAGCACAAAATGGCAATTCCCTCTACCATTAATCTGCAGAATTTCTTCTCCCAGAGATTCAACTTTACCATAGGCCAATCTGGAATGTTTAAAAGTTTCTGTGTCGAGGGGAACCTGGCTGGCTGAGTTGGCTGAGCATCTGACTCTTGCTTTCAGCTCAGATCATGATCCCAGAGTCATGGGATCAAGCTTGCATTGGGCTCTGTGCTGAACATGGAACCTGCTTGACATTTGGCATTCTCTCTCCTCCTCTGCCCCTCTCCCCAACTTGTGCTTGCTCTCTTTTACTCTCTCTTTCTAAAATAAAAAAAAGGAAGAAAAAGTTTCTATGTTGAGTGGAAGGATACTGGATCACGTCACTTTGTCAATAAAGGAAGTAGAGAGGTTTTCAGAGAGAGGTTCTGATTTTGAGTAATGTGATCATGATATCTGAGCTCCAACTTGTCTGCATTTGGTTGAGCAGGGGACCCAAAGGCCAGTGGACAGTTGTGTTGCAGTGAAACATTTATTTCAGGACCCAAAGTCCTGGAAGAAGGAAGTTTGCTTGAAGTTTAAGGACTGGAAGTTCAGTTCTTTTTAAGTGTTTGGGGAAAAAGTCGAAATTACAATCCTTCACTCTCCTCTCTCATTTACCATTATATGTAGGTGAGTGGGGGATAGTGAACAATAAATTGCACTACTTAGAGATATAGGCTAAGCCATTTTTTGGGCAGCAGTGTCAATAAAGTACACATATAACATCAGTTTCCTATTACACACATCATTCAGAGTCATATATTACTCAGTATAATGGAAAAAGGGGAGACCAAAATCTAAAATGAAAAGAGAAATTGAAGTACAACCAGAGCAAGTAGCAGCTGAGCCAACAGCAGCCAGCACAGTGAAACATTTAGTTAGTTCTCCTGGAAAACAAGTGCTTCTGGCATTAATGACCCTCGATGTCACGTCCCAGAAAGCTGACGAGCAGCTGGGGTGCAAGAATATTGGAAGCAAATTTTTCTTGCTATTCTCAGGTAATTGGAAATAAATAGACGACTGCCCCCACACATCGCCTTGCAGACTGTGATTTAGTTCCAGCGTTTTGAAGGTGAATGTTTCTGTCTGTTTGCATTGACTTTGATGTGGATTTTTCAAAGTGGGTGTGATAGGACAGTCATCATGAAGGTATGTCATGGGTGCAAAAATGAGTGTTTCTTGAGGCACAGATTGGTAGTGCTGGGGAGGGTAATCTATCCATCCTTCCACTTCTCTCTACACCCAAATCTAATCACTCTTCTGCCCAGGTGTTGTTAGAGGCTAATCCTGGTTCCAAAATGGCTGTTCTGTCAGCCCCAGAACCAACTCCCTAAGCGTGGTGAGCGTTCATTCTGCTTTACTCAATAGATAGATTTCCAAATAGTTGCAATTACTTATTTATTTTCTAACTATAGACAGAATCCAATTTTTATTGCTCTGAGAAGGCCAGCTAAGAAAAGCATCATTCTGCAGAGAAAGATTTCTTTCTATTGCACACGCACCCAAAATATGCACACAATGTACTCATTCTGAAGGATTTCTAAGCTCTAAGTTTATAAAAGACTTTGTGAAATATGGCACTAGTCAGAGATTATTTTGCCAGACCCACCCCATAAATTTGGAAAGAGCTCACTTTCTGTTGTTTGTGAAAACTTAGATTTTTATAATTAGATTAAGAAGGGTCCTAATAAATTGAACTATCTTGTTTTCTAAAGGAATTTTCATATAAAATTTCACTTTTATTTCATTTCAGTTTTCCTTGTCTCTTAACACCTTAAGTCACTATATCATATGTGTTTTCCCTTGTTTTATATTACTGTATTTTCAATCTATTTCTTTTCATTTGGAACTTTAATATTCCTTTTTATAAAGGAGTGCTTATTAGCACCCCAACATGAATCAAGGAATTATGAATTTACCATTTATTCCCACAGTCTCCTGCCCAACCTCCAAAATTAGTATTGTCATAAATTACATGAAGTTCAAGGAGTTTATATGAAAATAATATTAGGGATTGAAAAATAAGGAATTCAAAAATACTCTTATACCTCTGTCTTTTTTTTTTAACTTTATCAATAATTATTAAGACCCATACCACAAAACATAGGGCAATGAACCATTCTTTTCATTCTTACAGCCCTTTTTTCTTCTTTCATTAAAACTTTACTTATATATGTATATTTTTATAAATATTTGAGTTATTACATCTATAACTTTCAATAATATACCCATAGTACCTAGTTATAAGGTTTAAAAAATGTCTATTGACTGTCATTTATAAAAAATGACAAAGGAGTCAGCCTACTTAAACAGAATCTGGCCGTTTCATGCCTCTCTTGTTTCATTAGTTATATTTTTTATTTCTACATTGCCATCATTTATATCATGTATGATGTATTTTCCTTTAAGCTAAGGAGAGATCTGGGTCTGATGGGTCCCAGAGCTTGAACAGCCTTGGCTCTCTTTAATTAAAATAATACAAAACCATAATTGAGAAAGTAATTTAAAGAAAACTATTATTCTTTTGACTGAAAAATCACAACAAATTAGAAATATCAAAAAGTAAATAAATAAAGGCTTATCCAAATCTAGGGAAATTGCATATTTTTTATGAACAGTCAGATACACCTTTTAATATGTTTATTACTTTATTTTTTGGCTGCATATTCTGATTATCTTTTCATGTGACATTGATTTTATAATATTTTCTATACTATCAACAAAAATATAATTCAGTCTTTTTTCTAGAGTGGTCAATTGATTTTTTTACAGCTAGAAAGATTTCTTGCCGGTTCATAATTTGTTTCTGGAAATGGTATGCAAATTTATATTATTCTTATAAAATGTAGGATAACCTTTATCAGGTTGTCTTTTATAATAAGCTCCATAGTCTCAGAGTATTTATATTTTCCTGTACCATGATTATGCACTCTTAAATAATACAGTCACTTATTAATCCATGTTTTGTTTGAGTTTTATTTGCTGTACCAGAGGCCATTTTCTACACAATTTCATCCATAGTTCTCAGAGATCAGGGCAAGATAGGTCATCGTGTACACTAAGATGCAATGCAGGGCATGAGTTCCCACATAAATGGGTTACTGATTTGGTCCTTGGTACAGATTAATACTCTACATGCACAGGATTTGTGTTTCATCAATTCTAATAAAAAATGTTAAAAAGGAATATAGTGCATTTGTAATTGTATATGCCTTATGAATATGAGAAAACATGCATTTTTTGGCTAGGTGATGATAACAAAATGTCTGATAATTGAAAATTTTTTCAGGAGCTAGGCCTACCTCCATCTTTTTCCAACCTCAGTCTCTTTTGCTCCTCACACACTTTGGGTGCTTAAGCATTTACATTGACAAGAGACCTTTGCCTTTACAACATTGTAACTTGATATTGGTAATGCCGAGTGGTAAGAGTTACACAGTTCTACTTTGGTCCATGGAAATGACAGTTAATTGCATGAATATGTCACATCGAACCCCAACTAAAAAATATTCTTGAATCTAGTTTTTCCTTAGTGGGTTCTTAAAAATGCCCATGGCTTTTCCAACTGAAGGGGAAAGAATAGGGAAACTGAAATAGAGACCAAAGTTCTGCCTATAGTAGCTAAAATATCTCTTGTTTGCAAAATTGAACATCTGTGACCACACATGAATACAAGACTAGGAAGCCCTGATTCCAAAATGCATGCACCTGTTATTGGATCCTAAATTAGGTGCTTACTATCTTCGGGCAAGTTTTCCCATGTTCGTGTTACTTTGAAATGGATTCTGTGATCACTATCGATTTTTACATGTTTTTCTCTTTGCTTTTTGGTTGGATAAAGATGTATTTTTTAGTTATTCTTTAATAAGACATAACTGACTTAACTGTTTAAAGTTTGACAGTATCTGTCAACTGACTTTGAACCTAAGTGATAGTTCTGGCTGAAAAGAAAGAATAAACAATGTAGTTTGGGAAAATATAATTAACACTGTCTCTAACTTTGAAGATGTCTGTGGAGAGATTTGCAGCCAGTCTACAATTTCTGCCTTTACAGATGAGTTGAGTCTTAAAATTGTTTTGGCTTATATGCCCTTAGGTTTCTTTCTTTACCTCTGAAGTCCAGTATATTACCAGGATGTATATCTAGGATGATACATACCAGGTTTCCCTGAGATATAATTTTTTTCAACTTGTATATTTTAGTCATTACTTTTTCTTCTGAAAATTTTCTTGAATTATATCTTTTTTTTTTCTGATTCATCTGTTGCCCTTCTACTGGGACACCCATTATGCTTATAATCCCTTACATTGCCTAAATTTATATCTAGCTTTAAATCACAAATCCTTTCAACTCTTTTTTAAAATTTAATTTTAATCCTCTTTTCAAGCTTATTTTCATATCCTTCATGTGTTTTCAATGGTGGTCATTCTCCTGTGTTGTTGCTTCTAATATATTCTTAAATTTTTTCCATACCTTTCTAAGTTATTAAATCTATCTATGTTGTCTTAGTATTTGGTCCTTAAAACCATTTATATTTTCTTCAAGAGTTTGCTTCATAGAGGGTATTTGTTTGTTAAAAATCTTTAATTCTCTTCAAATCTATCTGCTCTGTAGAAAAGTTTTAATTCTTGTTCTCATCTGTTTTCAATGGATTGATTTCCTGTCCTTCATAAAAGTCACTTGAATATTACAAATCTTGTTGTGAAGGTCATTATTTCTAGGCCAGGTGTCTGCTGAGGGAAAAGTGAGCCAGGTTTGTCTCTGCAAGTGTGTTTGACTGCATGTATGAAAAGACTGGAGAGTGACAGAGACAGAGGTAGAAAGAGAGTTGGTTTAGCACTTTCCTTAGTAACTAAGTGTGGCAGCTGGGAGGGTCCTCACAAAACCTTACTGTAATGACAGCGACAGTTTTTCAAAAATGTCATATTGGTACACTGTGTCTTTCTTCCTCAGCTATTCTATGGAGCCAATTGGGACCCCAAGAAGCATGAGCAGCCAGCTTGTGTACTCCCAAACCCCTTATTTCAAAGGCAGCTGTTTTTCCAGTCATATAATTGTACCATATCTGGAGAGAATGCTCTGTTCTTCAGCTCTTTTCGGGATACACATTTATAGGTATCCTCACATAGCATCTTCTCCCACCAGGTAGCTGTTTCTGCTACCGTAATTTAGAGTTACATGTCATTCTTAGATTCATTACAAAGATTATCATTTTTCCTGTGGTTTTTATTTGGCTCGAAGAGGTACAAGGAGAGGGAGTATTTTTTACTTTGCCAAGTAAGGTAAAGTATTCTTACTTTGCCAAAATAAAGCCAGAACTCTTCCTTGGATCAACATTCATAGGTAACCCTATGTTCTCCTTCATTTTTTTTTTTTATCCAAGAGCCTGGAGGTATTCACTTGATCTTCTCATTCATTTTGCAATAGCTAATCACAAAATAATTACAGTGTTTTGGGAGTTCTTTTTTTTTTCCTTTTAAAAATATTACTGTGTATCTAAAGTAACTTAGGATGTCTATTTCTCTCATACCCTTTTGTTTCTTATTTTCATCAATAAGATCTTCTTAAAGAAACCAAGAAACAACTTTATTTTTTGTACATTGGAAAAGGTAAGTTACATCTGAGTCAAATGTGAAAAAGTGTGGTGTTTTTTCAGTTTAAATTTTTTTAAGTTTATTTGTTTTTGAGACAGAGACAGAATATGAGTGGGGGAGGGGCAGAGAGAGAGAGGGAGACACAGAATCTGAAACAGGCTCCAGGATCTGAGCTGCCAGCACAGAACCCAATGTGGGGCTCGAACCCACAAACCACGAGATCATGACCTGAGCGGAAGTGGGCCACTTAACCAGCTGAGCCACCCAGGCACCCCTTTTACAGTTTAAAATAACAGTAATAAGTTAAGAAAACCTCAGAACCGTTATACTGGATTCAAATTTAATGATGTCTTCTGAACATGGCAATGGAGACTCCAAGAAGCATTTGTGAAAAAATTCTGATACTCAGTTTAAAAATAAATGGTCGGATGTGTGGTTTAAGAAATTTGGTTTACATTTATTAAGCAATTAGATATAAAGTAACTAGAAGAGTGTCTAATTTATAGTATTTGATCAAGAAAAGTTAGTTCCTTTCCCTACTCAATGAAACTTGGGCTAACTTTTCCCTTGGTAGAAAAAAAGTGAAGAATGTTAGAATTGGATGATACTGTCCTAGGATATGTGATTAGACTTCAATGTGATTAAAGAATTCTGCAATACCAGAAAGATTGGGGAGCGTAAAAGAATGTTTCTTATTTCTTCTTATTCAGTACTGTAGTAATCTGTCTGCTCTGAACCTCTGAGCTCTCATTCCTGTATGCCAATTGCCAATTCACAGGCAATGTTAGGGTTGATGCTAAGAAGACCTGACAGCACAGAGCAGAAAGGCACCAAAATAATCATATGCCCCTGAGTGGCCCTGTAGACGTAGACACTATAAGATGTAGAAATGAGGCCATAGAGCAAGAAAGCATCATCTCAATGTCCCTGGGGCCTGTAGGAGTCAAAATAAAACATCTATCAAAACAAAAGGTCTTTCTCTATTGGTTTGCATGTGATGTCATGGCAGTTTTGATTATAATTTTATGCCATTTCTGTGTTGCCAAAAAAGAAAAAATGTTTACTGCTTTTCCCATAGTATATGTGATCTTTATTTTTTATCTGATACCCTCCTTTTCTTCCACTACAACCCTGTACCCTTATAGAAAATATATACTGTGTTACAATTACTTTTGTGGATTTGTTTTACTAAAAGCTGAGACTGGGTGAGCAGAACCAGTAGAAGGGAGAAAAAATACATATTCCTCTAACACCAGATGATGCTAAATGGGTTAATGGCCAGGATCTGAAGCTATCCTCCATATAGGGGTTTTCATTTCATTAAGGAAATGTATATGACAATAGATACTTGGACACATATTCTGTTCCTACTAAGTATATACAATAGCACCAGGTCATGATAAAAAGACAAAAGTTTTAAGAATTAAAAAAGTTTATATCATAACTCTTCAGTGAGTTTTCAAACTACAGGAGAGTCTAGATTAAAATATACAGAATGATTACAAACTACACTGGGTAACTACTGCTCAGAATTATTTGATTCTCAGTCATACAGATAAAAATGAAATTATTATTGATGTGAGCTTGATATACACATTGCATTTAACTATTTTTTTACATTTTTAATATTCATTGTTCTATAATCAGAGAACCCAAGATTTCTAAATGGTTCAGGAATGTGGACCCAGTAACCATGATAAACCAAGATTATGGAAACATTTCTGAAGAACAGTCATTTAGATATCACAAATTTCTGCTTATGTGAGTCTAAAGACTTGGATGAAAAGGTAAAAAAAAAATATGTTATATGAATAGGTGTTGATTCTGTCTGTCCATGCAATGCAGTGCCTATTATTATCTAAATAATTTCTTAAAGTTCTTATATATTCTTTACATAACTTAACATGTCATAGATATTCTTGGAGTTGATATGTGATATATTGGGCAGCTGCTCATAAGCCCACAAATGGTGTGAATTTAAACTTAAAAGTGTGGGAAGAATAGATCCCCAGTGACACCATTGTAGTGTACCCCCAATACTTGCTGGGTGGTGTATGAAATAAGCAAATGGCATTTTAATTGAAAAATCTATTCATGACCCACCGAGATGCATACGTTAGTTTAAAATGCCCTTTCAGATTACATAGATTCCAATTCAGTGAATTAAGTTGGGTAGAGACACACAAAGCATGCTATCCTTGCACTCTCCGCATTTCATAGGGATGGAGGAAGGGAAAGGAGAGAGGAATAGTGCAAATTGAGTTCTATTTCAGACTAATTGTAACACACACTGGGTTGTATCACCCTTGATTTTATAAATACTTTGAAATAAAGTGTAGTGATTGCATAATAGCCCATCAAACGGGTGGTTGATTAGTTCAGTCAGTTTTATATGCAGTTTAGCTATTATTTTCTACTAGAATAGAAGAAACTAAGCAAAACTGTCACCATCATGGTGACGCTTGGCAGATGGGAACCAAGGATCGGTCCCACTTATAATATTTAAGTAGTAATTAATTCTATTCATGTGATCCCCAATTCTCAAGTCAATACCATTTTAGAACCATTATTTCCTCAATTATTACAAGTCTGACTTATAGGGACATTGATGATCCTACCTGTCCATCCTAACTTGAGCTATTGTGTCATGAGGGTTCCTTTATCTTTTATCACACAAGCTATTTTGGATGTTATAACATTTTTGTTCTGGGAACTTTCTTTTAAATGCAATTTATTATTTTCCTTGAACTGCACTGTTCCTAGAAAATGGTCTCCTCTCATTCCAACACACACCAAAAATTTTCTTCCTTAGTAAAAGCCTTAAAGGTTCATGTTGTTAGTGTATGTTGGTTGCTTCTGGTGAACAAGAGACAGAGAATGTAGTGACTAATATCAGAATCATGAGTGAAGATATGTTTTATTCATAAACTTTGTACCTCCAGTGAAATTAAAAGCAAAGTAAAGGGTCGAAGCTGTGAACCCTTTTTCCTAGAGCCTGTAAACCAATAAAGGCTTTATATTAGCTATCGATATCTATCTCTGAGTTGCCTTAATAACATCTTATTCCCTGTTTTCACCAGCCATCAATAATATTTCTGCCTGCCCGCTCAGGCCCCTATCTCTGCGTGCAATTGCATTATAAGGGTCTATAAGCCCAATTTGCTTCACATTCTTATTTTTGGAAAAGGCTGGCTGGCTTTTGTAATGAGAGCAGCTGCCAAGAAGGCTTGACAGAATTTGTGGCCCATCTGGCTTATAATCTTCACTCAATATCGCAGAGGCCTAAACTCTGAGACCTGCTGATAAGCCCAGGCGTCCAGGCAAGCGATGGCAGCCTTCTCTGTGATTTCTCATTAAGGGCAGGGACATCTCTCTGGGAATCTCTCATATCCTGGATATCACATAATTCCTTTTTTCATTTTCTAATAAGTACAAGAGAGTTGTATTTTTTTACACTATAGTATCTTCGTGTACCCAGATATGAGTGAACAGCCATTTGGAAAATTTTGACATTTGAGTGTTTAAACCCTAAAATATTTGTTATTCCAAAAAAAAAACACCTACAGAAAATACCATTAAATAGATCAGAATATATTAAATACGATGTATACATTTTAGTATTTACAGATGATACAGATGATTCTTTTCTCCACTAGGTATACATTTTATATCACAGTGCTATCATGTGGCACCAGTAGTTTAGGGCAAACGGGAAGAAAATCGATAGTATAGCCACTGACTTACCCAGCATTGATTGGCCTGTTTTCTTGGTGATTGAACAAAAGGAGAGAAAGATAAAGAGGAGGCCGTTGAGGGTGGGGAGTGAATGGGAGTTGCACTGAAACCATCATTCTCCTCCTCCCGTAACTTACATATTGAAGATACGTTTTTAAAATAATGTATAATAATGTACTACATAATAATAATCCTGTCTGGAGTGCCTGGGTGGCTCAGTCAGTTAAACGTTCGACTTTGGCTCAGGTCATGATCTCACAGTTTGTGGGTCTGAGCCCTGTGTTGGGCTCTGTGCTGACAGCTCAGAGCCTGGAGGCTGCTTCAGATTCTGTGTCTCCCTCTCTCTCTGACCCTCCCTTGCACTCTCTCTCTCTCTCTCAAGAATAAATAAAAAATTATTTTTAATAATAATAATAATCCTCCCTATCCTGCATATGTTTTTTCTGCTCTCTCATGTTGTATTTATTATCCTTTGTGATACATGGAGAAAAAGCTAATGCAAACCCTGCCCCTAGAAGTTTGCAGCTTAGTGGGTCTGAATTGACTGACTTCTAAACAATAGTTTGGGAAATTGTTATCTCCTCCAGTAGGACTACAGAAAGGGATATTGTTCTTTGGTAGGTCCGCATCTACCATACCAGTTCAGTTGGGAAGATTGGCAAGGCTTTATTTATGATGCTATTTATCATCTCTCCCTTGTAGAAATTGCTTTTCTATATTTTCTATATTTTACAAGTATTTTTGATAAACTGGAGATGGTAGTGACAATAGTCTAAACAAAAAAGCTCCCATGAGAAGAATATGAATAATAACTCCTCAAAACAAAATCTGGGCAACAAATACAACTGGTTACTTATCGGACAGAAGACTGGGTCATTCCAGGAGTTAAGACATATCAGTCCATTTTTTTCTTATCAGTTATTCAACAAACATTGATTAAGCACAGATTCTGCATCAGGTGTTATAAATGCCCTGAAGGAAGGCATATTTGCATGAGGTAGGAAAACAACCACCTGTTTTGCCAAAATGAAAGAAAAAAGCAAATGGAATTCTTAGAAGCTCTGGTGAAGCAGGAAATAACCCTCAACAAAATGTTGATGGGAACACATCAAACAAAATAAAACAAAACCCTGAAAAACATATGCAAGACATTCAGATTGACAGTGGCTAAGCATCCAGTCAACAAATGGTGTCCTGACACCACATGTAGACCTATGTATGTTAGACAGAACCTGAGGACACCAAATGCAGAAAGAATAACCCACATCCTGAGCCACAGCCAGAAACAGCTTCAAGGGAGGACTAAGGATTGCATCATCCTGGCATTGGCACGAGCTCATATGTAGCAGTTGATTATCTTAGTACAAATAGAGCCGGAGAAAACCGGACTGCTGAGTGGCAGAGCGCACAGGGGCTTCCATTAGATATTAGTGGAACCTGAAGGCAGAAATCTTTGCCATTGACAGCCAGTTTCTATACTTCTGTGTTTGTTTTATTTTACTCTTCCTTTTAAATTACTTACAAAAACTTCTAAAATAGTAATAACTTGTCTTAGCTGCTTAGTGTTTACTAAAGGAATGTTACCAGTGTTTTGTTTGAGAGAACTAGTTGAAGCTGTTATGGTTGCTGACATCACTTGTAGGCTAATCTCTCACCTTTTAAACCAGCATTCACATTCTCAAAAGCCCAGTTCAGATGTCATTAACACTGTCAGTTGTCATTAACACCAAGTACTCCCCTGTTTTTCTCAACGATAACAGCTTATATTGTTGGAATCACTCATTTTCCTGTTCCTTGAAAATATACTATTATTTAAAATTTTCTATCATTTGAAAAATACAGGAGTACCTAGCTGTCTCAGTAGGTTAAGTGTCCTACTTTGGCTCACATCATCATCTCACAGTTGTGAGTTCAAGCTCTACATCATGCTCTCTGCTGTCAGTACAGAACCCCCTTTGGATCCTCTGTCTCCCTCTCTCTCTTCCCCTCCCCTGCTCCCATGCACTTGCTGTCTCTCCTATCTCTCTTTCCCCCCTCTCTGTTTCTCAAAAAATAAAAAACATTAAAAAAAAGAAAAATACATTGTTAGATTTTTTTTCTCCGTGTATCCCCTTTCTATTCTCAATTAGACCATTATCTGTAGTTACTATCTCAGTATTTTTCACTTAGTAGGTATGCTGGAAGCAACAATCAAGTCACTGGTTAATTCATAGATTATTTAACAAATGAAGACTATTTTTACAGCTTTAAACCTAGTAATTGAAGAGTCCAATCACAAAGAATTCTGAATCCTCTATTGTAAAAGAATAGCTTTCTGATAATAACCACCTACAAAGTTAATAAATGTAATTAGAACGACTCCTAACATTTTAATAAATAGGCTATATAAAGAGGAGGTATTGGGGCGCCTGGGCGGCTTAGACGGTTAAGCGTCCAACTTTCGCTTAGGTCATGATCTCGCGGTTCGTGGGTTCGGGCCCCATGTCGGGCTCTGTGCTGACTGCCAGCTCAGAGCCTGGAGCCTGTTTCAGAGTCTGTGACTCCCTCTCTCTCTGACCCTCCCCTGCTCACGCTGTCTCTCTCTCTCTCTCCTAGAAATAAATAAAACATTAAAAAAATTTTTTTAAATAAAAAAAATAAAAAATTTAAAAAATATAAAGAGGAGGTATAGGGAAACATCCTTCTGTATGTAGTACAATTTGTATCATGCTCATATATGTTTCACCCTATTTTCTGGCATGGATGTGGATGACATGGAAAGTTTTGAACACCATGAAATATGAAGATCCTGAATGAAGGAGTATATGAGAGAATGTTTCCCTCTCCGTGTGTATACAAGTAAAATCCAGCAGCATTTGGCTGCTCAACCTCATGCTCAAGCATTAATTTCACACTTTATTTCCCAGAAATTGAAGACAGTTAATTGACTTTTTACAACTGGTATTGAAACTTTTTTTCTACTTCATGCCTCATGGGATGGGAAAACTGCTGTTAGTGGGGCTCAATGGCTTGTCCAGAAAGAGGTGACAAGTCAGTAAATAGAAGACCCACTTTAGATTCTATACCTTCTAATGCCTTGTTTTCATTTCTGTAGAGATTTACTGCAGTTGAAAGGACTTCAATAAAGATCACAATTTAGCTATTTTTCTTCAGTGATGTAAATTTTCTTAAATTCACAAAAAATGTTGCAGCTAAAAAGGACTTCAGACAGCAAGGTTCAGAGAAGATCAGTTGTTCATGTAATAAAAGTCATCAAATCAGAATTCAAGAAAAATCGTCATAATCTTTAACCTTTTTTTTTAAAATGTTTTTAATGTTTTATTTATTTCTAGGAGAGAGAGAGACAGCGTGAGCAGGGGAGGGTCAGAGAGAGAGGGAGTCACAGACTGAAACAGGCTCCAGGCTCTGAGTTGACAGTCAGCACACAGCCCGATGCGGGACTCGAACCCACGAACTGCGAGGTCATGACCTAAGCGAAAGTCGGATGCTTAACCGACTAAGCCACCCAGGCGCCCCAATCTTTAAGCTTTTTTTGAGATTAAACATAGAAAAGAAAGAAGGAAAAGAAGAGTCAAAGTGGAGATCTATTATGATATTCACGATGTGCCTACTGTGTGCCAGGCCCCACATTAGCCACATTCATGTTTCATAGATTATTTCATTCTCATCTTCTAATGACAAGTCCCATTATTCAAATGAGAAAATTGTTAGGCCCTTGTGTATTGCAGGTCAGACCCAACACAACTAATTCAGAAATCCATAATCCAACCTCCATTTATCCAATGAGTCTGAGAAGATTTTCTAAATAAGGTAATAACCTTTAGGGAAAAAACCTGAATGAAATAAAAGAATTTTTCAGGCAAATATTGTGAGAGTTTCAGAAACAAGGTATATTTTGACAAAACACATAAAGCATGATAAATATCATAAAGATTTTTTAAAAGAAATATTCTCACCTCCTTTCCCTCTAGGCATGTCAATTCATAATTTCCCATGCCACTGAAGACAAGACTGGCCATGGGACTTGCTCCTCCCTAAAAAGTACAGTAACATGAAGCACATCTAGACAGAAGCTCTCAGAGGCAGTGCACATCTCACCACCTCCCTTTCTCCTTCCTGGCCATGGAAAAGTCATGTGCTGTGAAGGAGCCTCTGTCAGCTTAGGTTTTTGAGTGGCTATGACAAGTAGAGCTAATCTTGTCTTGACTCATCTGGTGAGCATTCAAATACTTGTCTTGATGAAGCAGGCTTTCCAAGTAGAAATAATATAAATATAAAGAGCACAAATTTGGGTCTAGTGAGTTTTGGCTTTTAATACCTGTTTCTGCCACTTACTGGCTGGGTAACTGTAAGAAATTGGTTCTCTGAACTTCAGTTTCCTCATCTACAATGTAGCCACAAGGATATCTATTTTACAGGGTTATTCTGAATTAAATGTCATGATGTTGATAAGATATTCAATTGAGTGACTGTCACATGCCACTGAACGTTTGCATGAATCTGCAGTAGCAACATCATCAGCATCAATATCATCCAGGGAGGAAGGAAATTATTTCTCACAATATTTTCATAAGAGGCTTTGAAACAAAGGAGGAAATCTTCTGTGTCAAGTGGAGACTAAGGGGATCTACAATAGCCTTAGGAAGTAAAGTGACTCATAAAGGCCACAGACTGCATGTGCAGGACAGATTCTCTGAGCACTCAGCAAATGAGAGATGAACCATAGGCTCAACTGTGATTAGGATAGGAGATGGTGATTGTTTTCAAGAAAAAAAAAATGAAGTCTAAAATAACTTCTAAGTATTATTTAATTAAACTACTACCCTCTTGGGAAAAAAAAAAATGTTTCCTTTAAGAAGGTGAACTAGAGGGGCACCTGGGTGGCTCAGTCTGTTGGGCATCCAACTCTTAATTTCAGCTCAGGTCATGATCTCAGGGTCATGGAATCCTGCCCTGCATTGGGCTCCATGCTGATCATGGAGCCACTTGAGATTCTCTCTCTTTCTCCCTCTGCCCCTCTCCCCTACTCACTCACTCTCTTTAAAAAAAAACAAAAAAACAAAAACTGGATACCAATCCTTGTTTGAACCTATGAAACACTAATGGAGGAAGATGTTACTGAAACAGAGAACAATAACAATAACAATAATAAACAAACAATATCATCAAGGAACAAGTGCCCTGCAATTGAATGTCAGAGATTTTTTTCACAGTTCTCAGTAGGAAACCTCCCACCAACAAGCACAGCCTGAAATCGCTTCCCAAGAGAGTGGCTTTTAGAACCTGGATGTGCTCTGAACAGGTGTTCCAGCAAGTGCTGCCAACTGTATTCTTCAAGTTCAAGAGAAAGCCTCAGCAGTTATTCTGAAACTTTTAAAACTAAGGCATTCAACTGGGATCTGGGAGAAGAACAGCATATATATATGCGGGAGAGAGAGAAAAAAATACCAGGTTTCATAAACTATGTGTATATGTATATGTATTCAGTTTCTTCATGCAATTATGTTTTATTACCATCATTAATCTATTATTTTTTTTTAATTTCTCTCATTCTTTAGGCTTTTACTAATGGACCTATAGCACAGAATAATAAATACCATGTGAAATTCTCAAAAGGAACATATCTCTAAAACTATAGAATTATTTAATCCAGTAAATAAAATTTATTTTTTATGATCTCATAAAGCAAATTCCATATTTGATTATAAACCACTAAAGGTAACCTCTTCTTATAGATGGAATAATGTGAGCCAATCAGAAAGGTTTGATCACATCCAATTAAACTACATAGAGCAAAGTAGGAATATATAAGACATGACTAACTGAGAGGATTTTTATTACAGTTCTGTATCCCAGTTATTTATATGTTTCATAGAAATCACTGTCCTAAAAATCAATGTCGTCATCTGTAAAAAAAAAAAAAAAGAAAGAAAGAAAGAAAGAAAAAGAAAAATTACCTATTATAGCTAAAATACAGTTTGGTTAAAAATAATCAAGTAGAATGATGTGCAAGAAAGCTTTTAAAAGCTCTAAAACACTATTATTATCACTACAGTCCATTTTGAAATAAATGAAAGCACACTGAGCCTGCAGCATCCCTATCCTGTACTCACTCCCATATTCCCTTTTACATGTATAGTCTGCAGCACACAATTGTCACCTTCTTCCAGCATAGTTCTGTAAAATTCCCTGCTGCATACGGCAGGAGTGGATTGCACTGTGTTTTGTTCCCTAATTATTTCATACATTCTTTCCTACCTTGAAAAAGCCTTATTTTCTTTGTCTTCCCCTTTTGGCATTTGGCATTGCCTCATGTTCAGAGAGTCCTCTTCATCAGTTATTTTAAACTATACTAAGAAGAATATTGAGCAGATAACTTAGAAATAAGTAGAAAATATTTAGAAATATAGTAGAAAAAGCTCCCCACTTGCGTGGATATACTAGGGTGAAATAGAAGCTGCTCCTAAAAGAAGATCTGGTTTGAGTTTCTAGCTATCCTCCAATATTGGGTAGCTTCATAATAAAGTTACAAAACATGACAATTTTGATTGTTAGCAGTTGTCAAAATGCATGGGGTCAGTTGGAGAAGTAATATAATATATGTCTAATATTGAAAGACTGTGATACTCTTCTTGGAAGACATAGTAAATGAGATAAATATCTATTCACTACTCATGATTTGCTATTATCTTCCTATCCAGAAACAGAAAATTAGAATAAGTTAAAAACCTGTCTCTATAGCCCTCTCTCTTTCACACACACACACACACACACACACACACACACATACACACACACATACACACACACACACACACACATTCAAACATGTTCACACACACTCCCAGACAGAGAAACTCTGCTTCAGCTCTGTGATTTGATGACTGATTTCCATATAAAACCCCTTTCTTTCTGGATTCTCTCATGAACACCAATCTGTAGCCCTTTTAACACTAAGATGTAATATTTACAAGAATGAATATTCCCTGTGCAACTCAATCTGTTTCATATTTCTAAGTCTAGAGCTGATGGGTGTGTCACTCATTATGCAAATATGGAATAAAATGGAGTTGGTGCCTTTGGGTCAAAGCTAAGGTCAGAACAAGCAGTGAGACCAAGAACTGTAATCTTAGCCAAGCTTAAGGAGACACAGACCCAGTCCTAATTTCCATGTACCCCTCTATAGCATAAATTTGACTGGACCTGAAGTAATAATTTGTCAGCAAGGCCTCAGTTGATAACACAAAGGCTTTTTGAAACCATGTTACTCTTTACTTGCCTAAAACCTGTGGGAAACAAGTTGCTAAATACACATTTGAAACTAAACTGTGTCAGTTGGTTCTGGTTTAAGGGAAGAGAGACACTTAAACCTGCTTTGAAAGAAGAGTAATAAGAGCCATAATTTGAAGTCCACCAATTCCAAACAGATTCCATTAAAATCACCACAAGACACGTTATTAATAAACGTAATGATAGTAAGAGTCACAATTTATCTAAACCATTTATGTAAATGGAGCTGACATACACCATTTATGCAAGTGTTAGCATATGATACCATCCAGGGCATATATGGATTTTTTTTTGTTCATCATATCATTATCTGTGATCATAAAATTTTACTGGGTTAAGATAAATTAAGTTTGTAGGTTACCATATATCTTTGGGTTCCACATGTTCATAAAATTCTGCTTAAAAAGAGCTTGGTGCAATTGTAAGACATGCACTTACTTGATTTACCCAGTGCAAGCACAAGGATAATGACTTAAAATGTAGGCATTTTTATAAGTGACTGTGCTAAAAATACCTATGTATACAGACAAATACTGTATTATAATATGAAACCATTAAGAAAGTGACTGTATAAGATTTTTTTGTTGCTCTAGTTTAAAATGTCATTTTTTAATTAATTTTTTTTAATTTTTAAAAATTTTATGTTGAAAAAGAGAGACAGAGAATGGGCAGGAAAGGGGCAGAAAGAGGGAGACACAGAATCTGAAGCAGGCTCCAGGCTCTGAGCTGTTAGCACAGGGCCCAATGCAAGGCTCCAACTTACAAACTATGGGATCATGACCTGAGCTGAAGTCAGATGCTCAACTGACTGAGCCACCCAGGTACTCCTAAAATGTCATTTTTAATGATAATATACTTGTCTTAATCACTTTGGGCTGCCATAACCAAACACCAGACTGAGGGATTAAACAACATACATTCTAGAGGCTGGAAGTCCAAGAACAGGATGCCATACCTTCTCACTATGGTTTCATGCTAAACTCTTTGGGATTATAAGGGCACTAATCTTATTATAATGGTCTTATCTTCATGCCTTCATCTAACTCTAAATACTTCCAAGGGCCTCATTTCTGTTCACCACCACATTGAGGGTTAGGACTTCAACACATATATTTTAGGGGGACATAAACAGCCTATGAAAATACTGAAGGATTTTTAAAAATAGAAATACAATAAATAGTTTTAAAGCACCACTGAAATCCACCCAACTAGGGCATGTCAGTTTTATATACACTTGAAATAGTTTTCTTAAAATGAGTTTTAATTAAGAAGAGCTAAACTTAACTGTGAAATGAACAAATAGTTCACTATTAGTAATAAAAAAAGTCAACATATTTCAAACAATATACAGCTTTGTTCTTACAATAGGATCTCGCCAGATGCTATCTACCAGCATGTCTTCAGGGAATCCCTACTGCAAATAGGTGTCAGTATCCCAGTACTGGTTGGTGACTGCTTTTGCTTTTGTCAGTTTTTTGCCACAATACTACCTCCCAGTACTACACTTCACATGATATGGTATAAAAGTTTCACAGAAAGGGTGCTAGGAAGGATATATATATATATATATATATATATATATATATATATATATCCTTTTATATATATATATCCTTTTATATATATATTTATATATATATATAAAATAACTCAGGGAAGAGTTGCAGTTCAAATCCAAAGGGAGTCTACTGGCAAAATTCTTTTTTTGCTCTAGGGAGGTCAGTTTTCTACAACTAAGACCTTCCAACTGATTGGATGGCATCCATTCATATTTTGGAGGGTAATATGTTTTATTCAAAATCCACTCATTTGAATGTTAATTTCATCCAAAAAACACATTCATTGAAACCATCCAGAAGAATGTTTGACCAATTACTTGAGCACTATGGCCCAGGTAAATCAACACATAAAATTAACCACCACAGTTACTTCACATTAGGAACTGCCACTCCTCTCATTATTTTTTTAATCCAACTCTATACAGGTTTAGATGAATAAATATTTTTTGAGCACTTATCAGGTATTAAGCACTGGGGCAGGTACTTTTACACTCATGATTTTATTGATGCACAAGCCAATCTTGTGGGAAAAACTTTAATATTACCTTTACTTTACAGATAAGAAAATTGAAACTCAGTTGGTTTAATTGATTATGTGCAAATCAATATCCAGGTTACAACTCCTGGGAGACTCTCTTTTTACGAATTTCTGTGAATGAAATTCTATGTCATGACACAGGCTTTATACACCCTCACATCCCAGTCAGGAAAAATGAGACTGTGCATGTGTGGAAGCTACACATCCTTCTTCCTCTTTTCTTCTCTCATACATTTTTCCATTTTCCCTACCACCCACTTCTCAGACCAACCCTGCTATACTCCAGTTGTGTTTCTGTTGTTATTCATTGTCACTACTAAAAGGAAATAATTTTAATATTCTAGTGTTAGACACCATACTGTAAATTTTAAATGCATCATCTCATGTCATTCTCTGAAGCATGCATATACAATCACACACATGTGTACGAATGTACATATGCAATATATCTATGAATGAGGTATACCATACAGGAGAAGGAATTCAAATTTAGGAGGTTAAGCAGATTTCTCCCCATCCAACAAACAGTAGGTAATTAAAGTGAGGTCTAGCTATTATGAAAATCCGTGTGTGAGACTACTACTCTCTTCTGCCATTCCATATGTTGTCAACCTTCCTGTCAGCTCATTTTCATCCTTATATAAATGCTTATCAGAAAGAAATACTCATTTCCAGAAGGAAGTGGAATATAGAATTAATCTGACTGTTATGGGTCCAGTTTGTGTCCTGAATCACCATGTTGCTACCACATTCTCCCCACCTTCTTTATATACACACCAAGTAGATTTAAGGGTCACTCTGATAGGGTTCTTTGAGTGTATTCCAATTCCCCACAGTGAAGGTTCAACTCCAATCCAGTCTTCTTTTCCCATAGAGTGTGTGTCAGTGTCTCAGTCTATTTGGGCTGCTATAATAAAAAATACCATAGAGTAGGTGACCTACCAAACATTTATTTCTTAAAGTTCTAGGGGCTGGAAACTCCAAAATCAGGTTCCAACAGAGTCAGTGTTGCTGAGGGCCCACTTCCTAGTTCATAGATGACCACCTTCTTGTTGTAAACTCACATAGATAAAGGAGCAAGAGAGCTCTTTGAAGTCTCATTTATAAGGGCATTAATCCCATTTCTGAAGGATCCATCCTGTTGACCTAATCATCTCTCAAAGGTGCCAATTCTGCATACCATCACATAGGGCATTAAAATTTAACACATAAATCTGGCTAGAGGTTTATCAATTTTATTTTTTCAAAGAACCAGCTCCTGGTTTCATTGATCTGTTATATTGTTTTCTGTTTTGTTTTATTTTGTCTTAGTTTCTATATCATTTATGTCTGCCCTAATCTTTATTATTTTCTTTCTGTTTCCTCTATGCTCTGTCTCTTGTTCTTTTTCTGTGTCCTTTAAGTGTAAGTCTAGGTTGTTTATTTGAGATTTTTCTTGCTTCTTGGGGTAGGCCTGTATTGCTACATTCTTTCCTCTTAGGACTGCACTTGCTGTATCCCAAAGGTTTTAGATTATTGTGTTTTCATTTCAGTTTGAAATTTAGGGAAATAAATATCCAATTTATGGTAGTCAGTTGGTAGTCAGTTGCACATTCAGTCTAAGCTCTGATTCATACCCACATAATCCTAGTTAATGTATACCTGTATGCCAACCCTTATGTTTCAGTCATGATTCATTCTGCCCTTTTCATAGCAGAGTACCTTCAGAGTTTTCATCTATAACAATGCCACACTGACTGGGTGTAGATTGCTGTAAGTCCTATAAATCATCTTGTACATAAGAGTGGAAACCATGCTCTTTGATACCAGCTTAAACAACAAGTATTTGTCTTCTTGAAGGCGTTCAGCTTCAGCTTCCATTTGGCTTCAAGGTGATGTTTTATGGCAATCAATTTTGAAGTACAAGAAGGTGGAAAATATAAGATAATAAAAAAATCAATGTTCTTTAGCATAGTATTCAATATCCCATTCAGTTTGACCCAGAACAACCTTTCTAGTAATGTTCTCTCTGGCCATTCTGCAAGTACACTCCAATTTCAATAATCAGAGTTTCTTCTTCTTTCCCCAATTATTGTGTTTCCCTTTTACCCCTACTTATCCAAATCCTGCCCCATCTTTCAACATCACTCCAATATACCCTTCTTCTGAAATGATTTTCCTGACTACTCATTCGATATTTTTTTCTATTAAATAACTACATCCAGTGTACCAAGATAAGCTCTCCATCAGTAGCAGTGGTAACACAGGTACAGTCTCTATTTTCAGGCCCTAGAGAAGGATGAAAAAGATGAGAGGAACCACTCAGATTCAGAACTGTGGAGAATTCACAGGAAGGGGGGGTTTCTTAATTCTTGATCCTTAATCCTTAGAGATATCTAAAGGTCATTTCAAATGGAGCAGACTTTATGAAAAAAATCAAAGCAGAATATGAGGAACTGCGATTCATTTGATTTGACTGGTCTTAAAGAGTTATGAAAAGAGTGTCGGGAAAAAAGGGTGAGCTGGGTGAATAGAAGTAGTTACTGGAGGAACACTAATGCCACTCTAAAGAACTTCAGTTTTATTATGGAAACAATGAATGAGGAAACACTGACTTTAAAATAAATGGGATGGTGCCTCTGGGCGGCTCAGTTAGTTAAACACCCAACTCTTGATTTCAGCTCAGATCATGATCCCACTATCATGAGACTGAGCCCCTCATCAGGCTCCATGTTGGGCATGGAGCCTGCTTAAGACTCTCTCTCTCCCTCTCCTTCTGTCCTTCCCCTCTCCCCCCTCTCAAACAAAAACAAAAACAAAAAAAAAAAAGAAAAAGAAAAAGAAAAAAGAAAAGAAAAGAAAATTAAAAATAAGATAATTGGGATGATATAAAAGAAGCTGTACTTTAGGGGGAAAATGACAACAGGATGGAATAAACAGTAATCTAGCTTCGAGTTATAAAGAATATCTAAGTCTCTCCAAGTGGCCTAACAAGATTACTCTTGTCCAGCTAAGACACCCATAGTCTATGGTATCCCTGAAACCTGCATAAGGGTTTAATCCTGAGAGAGATCATAAAGAAGAAATCCCCATGCCCCCTGTCTCCCCCGCCATCCACTGAAGGACCAAAACCATTGAGCTTGACAGGTCTCACATCTTTCTCTTAAATACCGTCTGGAGTATGAAGCTTCCAGGTCCTCCATCATCACCTAGGTTCACATATGGTTTGTATAATCTATTTAAATATTTAATATAAGTCTTTACTCCATGTCCCATCATTTTCTGACCCTCTAGTTTATTCTAATATATCATTTGGACAATGCACACTGCCTAGTATTGGATCTTACCTGGCTGTACCATATACCACTTGTGTGATCTTAAGTATGTTACTTAATATCTCTGGGTCCATGGAAAAAAAAAAGAAAGAAAGAAAAAAAGAAAATCAACATATCAGCATGCATGATAATATGTCTGTTGTGAGTATTCAAATTGTACAGATAACACACTTGGAATAATAAAAGCAACAACATAAAATTATAAGCACACTCCCTGTGATCCAGTTAGTTCCCAATGAATAGTACTAACTAGTATTAGTATCATGAGCAAAAATTTCCATGTTGTAAACTTCAAACTTTTTTAAAAATCTAGATAAAATTTGACTGTCTTCTGAGAGTACTGCTTACACTGTTAGACTCTCAAGTGGTGTTTTGGTTTTGTTTTGTTTTGTTTCATTTTGTTTTGTTTTTCTTCTCACACACTGTATATCTTGGGTATCTTTTTTTAATCCTCTTGCCAGTTCCGTATTATTTTTGTTTTGTACATTTTCTAAATCCCCAATCCTATGAAGTATGAGCCACCATACTTTATTACTCAACTCTTTCTCATTACTGTCTTCTGCAGATCTTATAGATCACCATTCCCACCTATGCCATTAATCACTCTGTCTTCCTGACTTCTCCATCATTTCTCTAGCCATCATTCTTGGCAATTCAATATCTATATTGGATACTTTCCTGTCAACTCCTTGACTTTTTCTACCCCATGTTAGCCTTGCAATCCCATGGTTGTAACCTGGATTTTGTCAATATTAACAACTAAAGCCCCTCTAGAATATGATTTTGAAGATAGCACTTTCTGACCTCCACCTTCTCTTGGCTACTTTTTCACTCAGCATCCTCACCAGAACAGCTCATATGTGCTACTGTTTACTCTAATAGTCCCTTCTCTTTACTCATAACTAACATGTCTGAAAAAAATCCTTCTGAGAACTCATCCTTGACTTCAGCATCCAAGAGATCTGCTCTTCCTCATTCTCCTTCATCTCAGTAATTCTTAGATTTTAATACATTTTAAACACAGATCACCTGCAATAAATGTTCTAAAGTGTAATGATTCTTCTCGGTCTAAAGTCCTTCAATAACCAACTATTACATTTTGCATGGAATATTAACTACTTTCTTTGACCTAAAGGTCCTCCTTAATGACTCTTGTTCACTCCTCCCCACCATCACTCACTCAATAAGATTCATTCACACTGGCCTTCTTGGTGTTGGTAAACAACTCAGTCTTAACTTATTTTATCCTGTATAAATCATTGTCCTTTAGGTTTCTTTACTTGGAATTATTTTCTCTCAGATTATTTTAAACCTTCTTTTTGATCCCCACTCAGGTCTCTGCTTAAGTGTCACTCCTTCACTGAGGCCTTCCCTGACCACTCTTTCTAAAGAAACATGCCATCTACCCCTTTATGAGTTTCTTTCCTCTCATTTTGCTCTGGTTTTTGACCTAGCACTTATTAAAAGAAATAACTCTCTTTATTTCTTTGGTGCTTTGTTTCCTGCCACTTCCACTTCGGGTTAGTTCCATGAAAGCACCAACTTTAATGGTTCACCACTTTATTTTTGGTGCCTGTCGAGAACAGTCACTGCCACAGACTAGGGTGCAATTAACACCCTTCTTTTAAAATGACTGACTGATTGACTGACTGAATGAATAAATGTATGAATTAGTGAAGATTAGAAAACAGAGGTTATTTAGGAGACTCATGCAATAATCTGCTAGTGGTTACAACTAAAAGTAATAATTTATTATTAATTATATAGGTAAATAGCATCTTGTAACTTTTTCCATAGTGCCACTTTCCACTGAAAACTAACTCTTGTTATTTTGATCTGTGTGTGTGCATATCTAGTATCTTTGGCTCTAGGACAAGCACACCCTATATCTATATTTTTATAACTTTAAAATGAGGCTTATACTCTTCTGGGCACAAGAAATATTTATTGAATAAATAAGTGATTAAAAATGGATACAGTGACAAATTTGGAGGGTATGGGGAAGTAGCATACAAAAGAGAGGCAGAAACATCTAAACAGGACAAAGAAACAGTTGCTAGAATTGAATTATGTGAAGACAGAAACAATTCTTTTACAAGGAGTAGATTTAGGTCAGAATCTTCTAGCTTTAGCACTAGGGACCAGATCATTCTTTGTTGTGAGTAGAGACTGTAGTCTTCCCCCTCATTTATAGCAATCAAAGATGTTTCTAGATACTGTCAAATGTAACCCTTGGAGACAAAAATCATTTCTAGTTTAAAACCACTGACTTGTGTGATAAGTGTTGGCAAAGGTAGTCTCATGCATGTAGAATTTAGATCCCTGATAGGGCACATAAGAATGGGCCTTGGGGAGCCTGGGTGGCTCAAGCATTGGTTTAAGTGTCCAACTTCGGCTCTGGTCATGCCTGCTTAGGATTCTGTGTCTCCCTCTTTCTCTGCCCCTCCCCTGCCCATATCTGTCTCCATTTCTCAGAAATAAATAAAAAGTTAAGGAAAAAAAAAAAATAGAATGGGCCTTGAGCCTGGAACCCTTTCTTACCAAGAGATAAACAATCCACATGGCTTATGCCCAGTTTTCACCTTGTGTCAGGCTGTTTTATTTTGTGTGGGAATATCTTTTCTGTTTCAGACTCTGTGTTCCTTTGTTCTGAGCAGCTATGTACTCCAATGACCCTCAAGCACCCCTAACTTTCAGTGTTTCAGACCCCACGGGAGAGAGGGGAGTCTTTCTGCTGCAGCACCAGTGGGATGCATGTAGGCCAGTTGGCCTACATCAATTGTTGGGGACATCCATTAGTCATGAGGAACAAGTACATACCATTGTAACTGATCTTGCTCTAGCTCTCCTCGAGTTAGTAAAAGCATTGTTCCATCCAGTGTTAGACTCTAGTATATTTTTACCATGACTCCAATACCAAGATACAGTGTGTACAACTATTCCCAGTGGGTGACATTGTGATGGTTTTTGCTATCCTCCATGTAGTTGAAGTTCTTTTCTGTCATTGGTTTGGGTACATGGTGTTCTATTTAATGGCCTGTGGCTCCTTGTTGCCAAGCACATGGCTGAGGAAGAATTTGTAAGATTTACTAACTTGATCTCACTGGCAAGAAAAATGACTTACTTTGGTCAGTGAAATGAGAAGAAATGGTGGTGTGCCAGGTCAAAGCCCAGACCTTAGGAGGTCTCATTGTTTCAGCTTGCTTCCTCTGACCTCTACCAATGCCAAGAGAAAGGCATACCTGGGATAGCCCATTGATCTTAGGAGTGGATGAGAAACTTACAAAGAACAGTCCATTGGCCTAGATCAGCTGATTTTTAGTGAAATGTGATGTCTTTTCATACTCATAGCAAGGTGACTTACTGAAAGACCCCATCTAAGCTGGTCTGCTGTCCCATTTATCTCCTGTGAGCCCTGCATCTGCAGGTTATTCTGACAGCTAGGCTAAGACACAGGTGGCAGCAAAGAGAGCTTCATATCTACTTGACACAAAATTGGATTTGGGGTAATTGTAGCATATTTAACCAGTTTGACTCAGGCCATGTTTTTATTCTATTTCTTTTAGAATATCATCTCTAGAATGCACCACTTGATTCATGACCTCAGTCACAAGGCCAAGACTTGAGATGGATAAAGCATGACCTCCCCTGACCACAGAGACCCATTCTGGGTCCCATCACACAATGGAATCCTTGCTCTCTGAATTCCTAGTAACAGTTGTTACCAATGCCTAATACTTTATTTTCTCTATTTCTTCAATTGTTCTGCTGGTTTTCTCCCAATTAGATGTTTTACTCTTAAGGGATAGACACTCATTTTAAAATTTTGTTATTCTCCTACATCATTAGCATCATATCCATTAATTAGTACAGAGTAGGTGGCTAGGAAATAATCTTTATTCATTTTATGTGACTATAATATTTATGCAAAATAACTGATGGAATAGCCACTGGCCTCAGTCAAAAAAAATAAAGTGACTTCATTTCAAGGTCACAGTGGTGGCAAGGAAAGCATATATACCTAAGACTGATGGTATGGCTGAATTTGCATTAAATTGAGATGTTTGGGGAACCGTCAAAATCTTAGCTATGTCATTATGGACATCTGCTAAGAATGCTAAAGGTAAACAATCACCTGAAAGATATATTTGCTTGCATGTAGTGGGAAACAGCAGCTCATTAGCTCTCTGCTTAGCTCGTTAACTCACCAGCTCGTTAGCCCTCTGCTCGTTAACTACTTAGCTCTGATTAGCTCTGCTCACTTCCTCCTCCTATCACTCACAGTGTGAATGAACTGTAAATCTGCCAGAGCAACAGATGGCCATTCCAGGTCCAGGGAGGGAGTTCAGGAGGTGGGAGACGAAGCATTCCCAGATTTTTCTGACCTTGAAAATATTCCATTTTATTACAGTTTGTGAGTTATGGTTTAACTTCATCATAAAAGAAACTGGCACGGTTTTATTTTAAGATGCAGAAGAGTTCACTTAAATGGATTCCCTGGGATGACGCAAATGTGCAATTACAGGGCCATGTTAGGTTCCTTGGCAGCGGTCTACACAACACACAGGGACTTTAAAACACAAGGGAAGTCCAAGAGTATTTATAATGAGTATTTATTGATGGCTTGTCACATGCTCAGTTCTGTGCTGGACATCTTTGAGGAATTCAAAGATGCTATTTAAGAGAACATGTGGAATATTTACATGTGCAAACTATCGGAGGACAATAAATCTACCTCAGTTGTTGATCAGGACCTAAATTGTATGATATAGGATATATGACCTCTGTGAGTTCAGAGAAGGAAGTGTTTTGATTATCAATACCAAAAAAATAAATAAATAAAAGATTGCCCCATTATACAAAATCATAAAATCATAGATTTGACTTCCGTTGCCTTAGTAACCAAATTGCCATATTGTCAACAATTGTCAACATGGCTATAACCAGGCTAGCTCTTTATTTTAAGAACATTTGATTACCTGTGCAGATGATACCCCATATCTACTTTCTACCAGCTGTAAAATACACCACTGGTAATTTATTTATTATAGCCAACTTATTGTACCTCCAGGTAGGCAAAAAGGCATCTATTGTCTGGAAAGACATCTATTGTCTGCAAATTATGACGAATTAAAGTTTTGGTGTCTTCCTTTTCATCCATCTACACATTCACTTATCTATGTCTGCAGTAATTCACAAAGTAGTTGAGATAGCACCTACTAAAAATAGCTTATTCTGAATATGTGAGGTACATTAGCAGGTCAAGATTCTGGAAAGAGAGAGTAGCGAGGGTGGTTAGGTTTGATAAGGTAGAATATACAAGAAATACAGAACTAGGATTGGTGTACTGAGAGAAAAAGCTGGGTAGGGCAGCCCAGTAAAACTCCTGAGCCCCAAAGAACACTTGGGACTCTGGATACCTAAGTGAAAGTGTCTTGTCTTGTCAGGTGTGGGAGATAGAAGAGTGGAGGGCTTTGATAGCCATTCTTATGTGCCATGCACTGTAGTGGATGCTGGTCCTATCTGCAGGGAGGTGCTGCTGCTATCCGAGCTGCCTTTGCCTGCTAGGCAGCCCCCCCCTACTGATTTTAAGCCATGCAGATACAGTCTGTTTTGTTGCTACCTCATCATCTAATTTTTTTCTTTAAATTAAAAAGAGAAAGTAGCAAAAATGCAAGACCTTTCTTAGATGCCTGGGGCTCTCTTACTTCTGCTGCAAGAACTTTTGAAAAAGAAAACATAAACAAAATATATTTCCTGTCTGCCCATAACAAACAGAGACTAAAAATACTGTTACAACTGTACAATAGTTTAAGGTCAATGTATTCCCTCTTCATGGCTATGAAAACCTGACCCGCATAAGGCATTAAAATTCATAACACATGAAAATTAGGGAGTCCTGGAAGCACTTTCTTCTATATAAGTACAAATTTTCTCTGCCTACATCTAGCATTTAAAGGAAACCATCCAGATAATTAAAATGCCTATAAATGAAATGTCAAAGTTAAATGTTTTTTTTAAGTCTTAATGCTTAGGCAAAGTGAAACCTTTATTCTAAAATAATACACTTTAAATACTAGCGGTATCTTGTGAGGGAGTAGAATAATTAAGGATTGCTGCATAAAATGGGTCTACAGGTCTACGTGCCGCTCCACTCAGTAAGTAACCTTTATGAAGGAATGCGATAATCAGTGTGTATTTTTTGTCCTTAAATACTGCCATTTTTTTAAACATGAATCTAGCTACTGTGGATAAAGCTAACCATACAATGCACGTGGAGTAAATTAATCACACAAATATAGAAAACAGTTGTTGAGTTAGGCAAATTTTGATTTGGCTTTTCTCTATCTGGCTTCAGTTACCCCCTTGCCTCCAATTAGTGTGATCATTGTCAATTTTTTTTTATCTTCTTATGTGTGTCACCCTCATCTGGGTATAGTCTCCATGTGAGAAATGCCCCTGTGAGCTCTGCCTAGGTTTGGGTATGCAGGATACATTTGAGCTTGAGACAGTTTGAGTATAATTCAGTCTCTCGGTCATGATGTTGATCAGTCCAGGCCACGGAATAGGTGGTCCGCTTTTCTAGATTCTATTATTATCCATTAGGTTTGGATCAAACATTTCACCCACCACACTCAAAAAAAACTTACACCCAGACCTTATACTAGCCCTTTTGAATGCCAGGATAGTTGCCCTTTCCATCCTTTGCCCCAGCAGGTGAAGCACAGTTACCATCAAAGCTGACCTGATTCTTATCAAAGAGGCAATGTCATGGGCACAGGGTAGGGTCTGGGCAGAAGAAAAAGAACTGTGATGTTGTAATTACTCAGATGGTACGCTCTAGGATGATACACATCATCTCAACCACTTCTGTTACAGATACAGATGTGCCACTGCACCAGTGTATCCACTCCTACCTCTCTATGACGCTATTAACGCAAGACTGCAACTTGCCCTGCTGCTAGGAGCCTAACAAAATGTTGATTTCTCTAATCTTTTGTTGAAGGGTGGTAGACTTCCCAGCAGAAAGGAGCAAATAGTTTGGAAGACAGTCCTTGGTTTTTCAGAAGATAATCCTCACTGGAGCTGGTTCTTCCCTCATCAAGACCATTTTCCAATTTCCCTTTGATGGCAGCATCTGGGAGATCAGGTGTAAGACCAACAACTCCAGTCATCAGTAAAGGAGTCCTGTCTCTGGATTATGCATACTGTATTCCTACAATCACATTTAATCCATTTGTTTAAGGATATTATCCCTTCCTCCTCCTTGAGTGACAGATGGTAAAGATGTCCAATTCCTCTTTCAGGCAATACATTAAAAAGTAAAGTCAAGCCATATGGTTTTGAATGGGAGGTAAAAAGTCGAGTACAAAATCTGATGGATATAAGCAGTAAAGGCTGATACTAATAAATAGAGAACCCCTCCATGAGCCCCAAGACACAACCATTTGGCTTGATTCAGCTCAAGGAGACAGTAAGTGAGACTGTACATCACTGAACTAAAATTGTGCATGTCTAAGTGCAAGGACACAGAGATAATCAAGTCTCGGCTTCTGGTCTTTCTCTGTTGAAATCACACTTTGGTTTCAGAATAAAAACACCTAGAACAGAGATTCTCAAGGGCAGAATGGTGGCCCCTGATTTATGTGGTACCTACAGGGGGTCTCCTCATTTTTCATGTCTATGCCCCACTTACTCTCCAACAGAGAGGCTATAGGAACCTGCAATGAATACACACCCATGTGCCTACTTACTGGCTATTTCAAAAGTCTCTCTAGTGAAAGCTCAAATATGAGAAGGAAAGAGATTATAAGTTAGCAAATAGTCTGGAGGGATTGGCTTCCTCATTAGGACTTCGAGGTGATCCTAAGCACCATGATTCCATTTATTCTCTTTTCCCATTGGTAACATTCAAGAATGGCTTCCTTTGATATCTCCTCTAGAATAGATATGACAGTGTTATAATAAGATAACTTGATGGATGATGGAAAAATTAATCTTTATGAATTTTTCTCAGTGTTGGGAGGCATGGCTAGCATTTCAGAAAGGTCAAAATTCAAAATAATTCCAATGATTTTAAAGACAAACAGGAAAAGAAATATGCAAGAAGGAATAGCAAATCAATCTGCTTATGCTCCCTTCCAAAAACAGTTGATACACATAGAAAACTGGAGTTTTCTACTGTTTTATTTTTGGTTTTTGCTCTTTGCTTTGTTTTGATGAAGGAGAGAGTAGGGAGCATATCATTACTCATAAGTTTTCAATTATTATTTTACTCACTATTTAAATTTTTTTAACATTTATTCATTTTTGAGAGACAGAGAGAGACAGAGCATTAGCAGGGCAGGGGGTAGAGAGAGAGGAGGAGACAGAATCTGAAGCAGGCTCCAGGCTCTGAGCTATCAGCACAGAGCCTGATGTGGGGCATGAACTCACAAACCATGAATGAAATCATGACCTGAGCCAAAATCAGACACCCAACAGACTGAGCCACCCAGGCACCCCTGATTTTACTCACTATTTTAAACACAATTACTACTTTAAAATTTTGTTAAAGCTATTCCTCTTGCAACTACTCTGTGACATGTTGTTCAATAAACACTACCTTTTGGAAAGTGCCAGAAACAATGCACTCACATTTATGTCATGGCTTCTGCCAATGGCATATGCATAAGAGCTTAGGCAAGTTGGCATAGTAATTGCAGACTGGGGTGTCTATTGAAAACATCATCCTTCCTGACCTCCCTCTTCTGTTTCTTAGACCAGCAGCTATTAATCCTATTTCCTCAATTATTGAATTTCATCCACCCAATTTAAACCAGAAATTGCTACACTTTCTTTTACTTCTTAATTGCGGGCAACCCACATGTAATCAGTTACCAAGTCCTATCAATCTTAACTGCTAAAAAAATCTCAGTCTTTTCTACTCTGTGTCATCCCTAAAACCACGATCCAGTTTAGTGTCAGTTCATCTCCAGTACCATCATCAATGACTAGTTTCTCAAGGCCTTTAACTGATTGCTTTACCTTCTTGCACTGCCCATCTGCAGTCTATTCTTCTCACAGAAATCATGGAAATCTTTGCAAAGTCCTTCTAAAATATTTGCAAAACCTGTCAATGGTTTCCCAGTCTAAAAATAAAACAAAACTCCATAGACACTCTTGTAGGACCCAGCCTATGGATCCTACGAGATGTTGTATTTTCAAATGTCCCCAACCTCATTATTTAGCACTACTTACTTCACACTACCTGGTGGTATATCAAAGGATTTTGTATTTCTCCAATAAACCATGTTCTTTTGTTCTCCAGTCAGTTATGCCTGTGGCTCCCTGTGCCTAAAACACATGTTATCTTTCCAACTCCTTTGCTTTGCCCACTTCGGGTTTAAAATTAAAGGCCCTTTTCCCAGAATAACCTTTCTGAATCTATTCCTCTGCTTCATTTCTGGAATAGTTACCCCTTTTATGTACTTACAGAGTCCATGTGTTTCTCCTTTCATATCCACATTACTAATTTTAGTATACTTTTGAGCAGAATACATGTAAAAACCTTGTTATCCCATTTGCTCCTTATATCTCCAATGCTTCCTTAAGCATAGACATTCACCAAATATATGGGTATAAATAAATAATAATCCCACTATAACCTCAGTATCTTCCAAACCCTTTCTTTTTACTGTTTTCTTAATTCCTAACAGACACTTTTCAAACCCAAGTAATTCTTCTATTTACATAGACAATCAAACCCATTAAAACAGGTAAGTTTTAGCTCATATAATAATAATAAAAAGAAAGAAAATAAAATAAATAAAAAAAGATAAAGTAATGTAATATTATGTCAAGAATTACATTAGATGCTTCTCATTGTTCTGTTTAGTGCTCAGTAGGATGATTTTACTCCATATTTCATCTGCAAGTACTCACAGCAGTTCTACTTTGGAGCTAAAACTCAAAACGATTTGACTGATTCTGAAGCTTAAGCTTTTAATATTTTTAAAATATGTCCCTCAAACTATTATTCTATATTAAGTAGACCAAATGAGACCATTGAAAATACTCATTGTTACAAGCTCACAAGGTTTCCTTGCTGTAAGTTTCCAGTTTGGGAAATAGGTAATGTGTATCCATCCTGGGCATACTCCCAAAGCATGCCTTCCCCGGACCAATTTCAGAGCACTCTGCTTATTGCTTTAGGTTTGAAACTATTATTTATACCCTGTTGATCCACATGATTCTAGAAGGCAAATATGCTTAAGTATTCTTCTAACATCCTGCTAAAATCTTTGTGTGGAAGTGTTTATAAATATTTACTGAGATACTGCTTATTAGCAAAGATTCTCTGAGTTCTATTATGGGCTGAGAAAAAAAAATGACCATCAAAATAGTCTTTGAGCTGTGATTCTTGTAGAAAATCAGTAGTACAAAAGCAAAGCTGAAATAATTTTTGAATTTAATATATTAAAATGCCCTCAGCAGTGATCAGATTTCTTGGTTTCCTGAAAGCTTCTTAGACTCTGTCCTTTGGCATGTGGAGTCATTTTGCTAGGCAGGATTTGCCTTGTTCTACTGTGATAAGCCATAAAAGAGAAACTATTTTGCTAGCACAATGAAACTCTTAGCATAAACAATCTTTAAAAAATCTTCCATTTGATTGTAGAGAAATTATATCAATATTAAAAATGGATTTTTTCCAATAAAAATGCTACAAAACTTCAAAAGTTCTTTGCTTTTTCAAAAGTTACTTCATTTACAAGTTCAATTTTGGTGGATCATAAGATAATTTCATTGTTTGTTTGGAATGTTGGTCAGTAAAAGGAGGCACTTAACCACTGCACTCTGTACTCAAATCCTTTGCTGCCTTACACTAGTGATGATGCCATCTCAGGGCTCAATCCTACACCCATACTCACAAGCCTTCTAGATGAAAGGGAAGAGGAGAGGCAGATAATGTCTTTTGACGGAACTATCTTTGTCCCAGATCTGTTCCTGATTTAAGGGAAGAATTGGTTGAACAGTTATAGGTTTTAAATAGATGCATAAATTTGTAAGTCATAGGAAAGGATTTGAAACAACAGTTCAAGAAATTCAGGGGAGAAAAGAATGAAGTATGACAGCAGAAAGGGAGGGAGCAGGAATAAGAAAGGGCAGAGTATTTGTAGGAATCTTTTGCCATTTTAACCCATACTTTTATGCTGGGTAGAATAGAAATCCACTGAGCTATGTCATTGGAGATGAATACTGAGACTCAGTGGAGAGAGCATCACTTTGGAAATGACCAAGAAAAAAGAAAAAACGGTAACATGACACACAAAAGTCAAATTATTTAAAAGATATGAAATGAGTTCTATCTTTTGTCCATATTAGTATCTTCTTCTTTCTCCCCCTACTCTTCTTCCTTTTTTGCTTATGCTAATGCTGAATTCCAGAAACTGACCTACACCCACCCCACAGAATAGAATGAACTTTTTACTTTTCATAAAATGTTTGGAAAACAGTATATCAGACACAGTGCAGAATAAATGACATAGGAAAGATGTGTGTGTTACTGCAGGGGTGTAAAACTGAAAGGTAGAGGGCTTTGGGTTGTAAAGTCAATGTGAAGCACTGGGCTGAGTGGGGTGGGGAATAGCATGGGTAGAGAAACAAAGGACAGATGATGGGTTCTAGAAAACTGTGTCTGTTTCCTAATTTCACCACCCTAATTCCTCCCTATGGGGCCAAGCCTTGATCTAATTGCTGCTTTCTGCCCTGGCCATACTCCATGCAGTGCCTAAATAAGGGCTTGTTGAATGGTGCACGAGTCAGAACAGAGAGAACCATGTCACTTTGACACTGCTCTGCACTGTAGCAGTCGGCTTTGATGTTTGAGTTCCTCCTTAACCAAATTATGAATGCTCTATTTCTCTCCATTGCCACTGTAATGAACTTTAACAATAATTATACGTAATGCTCCCCGGACTAGATTTGTCGTCTCTGTTGGTGCCCATGTTTTCCTGAGTATTGCAAATCCTGGTGAAAATGTGGCAGTATAGTTGGGTGCAAAGACAAAGGAAAGTTCCACCTGGCTGGGAAATGCTGTGAGGAATAGAGCAGATCAGAAACCAGTTAATGCAGATAAAGGAAGAGTATATACTTTGAAAAGTAACAGAAGTCTTGGTTGCAGTTTCTCAAGTCTTTGTAATGTCAGGTTCAGGCAGCAGACTTCTGCAGTGTAGCTATGATCAGGTGCCATCAGGGTATCTGATTCCCCAGCAGTCCCTGTGAAACCTGTTTTGCCGCCTCTCTCACCTGTACAGTTTCAGTGCACTTTCACATGGAACAGATCCCTCAGTGCATTAGTGATAAAAAGCACAAGTATCCTGGTTGCTTATCCAAATGTTATCCTACTGTCCCATTAAAGATAGGCGAGGGAAGCCAGAAGCAAAACAAAGAAATGACTGTCAGTTTTGATTTGATTTGTTAATATTTGAGAAGTTAAAATCTTTTTAAAAATGAAATATAATTATTAAGAATTCAGCTTCTATTGTCCTGTTCAAATTTTGCCATTTACTAGGTGTGTAATACTTGACGAACTAGTCTCCAGTTTCTCATCTTTTAAATGGAGATAAAATTATGCATTTCAAAGAACGGGAATGAGATTTAGAAGCATTGAAGACAGATTCTGGCCTGTTAAGAACTAAAAACAATGTTTCCTACATTAGCGTGTACCTTGACATACTAGATTTACCACTCCTTTCTTATTATTTTTTTCTTTTTTCTTCTTATTTCTTCTAATTTACTTTATTCTTCTTTTTAATGAAAATCTGATAGTGATAACTAATATCAGATACTTTGCTAAATGATTTTTATATGTTATCTAATTTAATGCTCATGGTAATAGTATAAGTCAGTGCTATTGTTATTAAATTATATAAATGGGGAAATTGAGGTACAAAAAGTTTGCTTAACCTGAATGAACACTGATTTGCATTCAGGAAGAACTACATAGTTCTGCTCATTAGTAATATGCCATATTGCTTCTCACCTTATATTTTTAACATCAGAGCAAGGTTTTATCTTATGTTATAATGCAACATTTAAACCTCAGTGGAAATGAGATTTAGAGTTTTAGTATTTTTAATAGATTGTGACAGAAAGGAGAAATCATGCATGTCTGAATTTCATGGTTGAGGTGATGATAATTAAGAGAAAAGATACTAGAGGCTATAACAAGTATCCCTAAGCCTGTTGTAGTTGACCAGGGCCTTCCTTGTTTGTAAAGACAGTTCACTCTTCCTCCCCAAACACACTCATTTCACCCGTAGTTATGAAGACAAAACAGAACTTCATACACAAGAACTGCTCTAAGTATCCTTCCTTCTTCTAGTCAACCATTGCCAACCTGCATTTGAAAGTACTATTTTAACACCTGCTTCAGTCTGGAGAAACTGTGTCCCCAGCTCTGTCATTCAGTGATTGTCCTGTCCTCCTAGAAATCTATATGACTGCTGAAGGCTTACTTAAGTCTCTTTCTGTAGGATATAACTATACTTTTGTCAACTCAATGATACATAAAGTTTGCTCACTCTGCAAGAAGTTGCCTAAAACAAAGCTTCAGATGTTATGGAGAACTGAGATGCTGATGTCAACAGATGACAAATTAGATGCCTAACAATGCAAGAATCCTTACGGTATAGATTTTAACATAATTATCAATACATTCCTTTCAGCTATTTTCCCATTTTAATTGCACACAGTTTATGTCTTTGTTTTATGTAGCTATTTCTATGAGAAGAGAATGAAAGTAGCAAGATGAAAATGAAAGAATTATGCAAAGGAATCAAAGTCTTGCCAAATACAGAATTTGTGGCTTCTACTTTGCACATGATTTATGCATGATTACATTTTTCAGTGTATTATCCTGCAAGCTACTTCATTGTATAGTCCCAGTTTGTCTTTCTGGTGTCTGTATTTGTATTGAGACAAATATGCTGCTTTTATTTTCATTCTTGAAGCCAAAAACTTTTTTTGGAGAGATATGGAACTTCCTTATTTTAGATTAAATACTATCCTTAATTTTTTTGTATTATTCCTATTGATTTGAGGTTAAACTGTTTCACCATCCTGGTTGGTCTCCTACTAATCTATGCAAAGGATAAAAGCAGATCCCTTTCAAAAACTGATTCTTCTTGGTTTCTCAGGATTAAATCAAGAATTTATCTGGTTTCTGACTTAGCTGGATCAGCAAAGAGGAAGGGGCCAAGCCTGGAAAATAGGTTGTACCCCTGGGTACTGTGAGAGGCATGGATGGAAGAAAGATTGATGGCATTTTAAGATGATACAAACAGAAGAGATCATAACAGCACATTTCACCATGTAGATTCAGTAACCATTGGGCTGAGGAAGGCAGGTACAACAAAAGTTCCATATCGAGAAGAGAGATGTTACCCCAAAGTGGAAGGAAACACATAATTGGGGAAATAAATAAATACAAGCAGACAGACCCTCAGGATTAAGGATATTTGTCAACAGAAAACAGGATCCTACCATCAGGTTGGGCTTTAGGGATGCTAAAGGGGCTTGAATACATCCTGCCTCATGTCAGTATCAGTCTTGGCATTGGGAATAGGGTAGGTATAAAAGTTAGGATCTAGCATGGTCCACTGGGAATTTTCTAAAACTCATCTACATTCTGGAAGATGAAATCATGATAGAAAATATTAGCAATGGTCTGACCTTCAATTATTAACTGTAAAAGGAAACCAGGAACTAATGTTCAGTAATCATACTTTGTATCACCAATTTGAGATTGTTATGAGAAATAAAACGTTCATCTGCTCTATCTGCCTGGACATCCAAAGGCACACTCTCACAATAGCACATCTGTTGCTTTTTGCATTACCTACGTCCATGTGCTCCAATTATTCTTACCCTCCAGTTCTTGACTAGTCATGCTTATCTATATCTTCTTGACCTACATTAATAATGCTCTTTTCTTTATAATCATTTTCATTGAAAGTAATGTACTTATCTTTTGGTGCCTGTCAAAGACCCATGACATCAAGCCTTTCTTCCCAGGTATATTTCCCATTAAAATCACTGGAAATGTCCTATGTTGTATTTTCTTTCCCATGCCCTATATGTTTATTTTGTTCTTATTTTTCTTTTAAAGCTCTGGAACATCCAGATAAACTTTGTGAAAACTAGTTATTTCTCATATTCAACATTGTTTGGAGCCTTAACTTAGAGAGAAGAGACTGAGAGCTACCTAAAATTAGCACAGGACCAACAGGAAATGAAATATAATTCAAAATCTGAGTAGCCTGTGCGCATGCCTAGGTCTCATATTCAGATGCAGAGCCCAGGAAAGGTTAGTTTTCCAAAGTCCCCAGGTGATTCTAATGTTAATTAACCTGCATCAAGGTTAATCCTCATTCTTAATTTTCTCTGAATATATTTAGGCTGAAAGGAAGATCTTTTTAAGTAGCAAAAAGGATCAATTGACCATATCCAAAGAAAGAATGGACATTCAGTGTTTTATATTGGAAAATGCCATGTGGCACATATGTATATATATGCATATACCTGTGTGTGGATGCAAATGTTGTGTTTCAGAGTAGGTTTACAAACTACTACAAGCAACAAAAAATGGGGAAAAATGTTGATTTTGAATAGGTAAGTGGTACACTTAGAGATATGCAACCAAAATCTCTAAGCATCAAGGCGTTGCCAGGATGTCAAGCTCCCCATTTCACACTGTAATAATTAGACTGATTATTCACAACACCTACTCTAATTGTTGTTCTTAATGCTTCTGTCTGTTGGGGTAAATAACTAGTATCTTGATATCAAAGAGCTGACAAACAGCAACTCCAGAAGAGAGATGGAACATCTGCTTTTGTTTGGGTCATGACTAACAAGGGTGTAGCAGATTGATGAAAAATAATTGAACTCTATTTGCCCTCTATTCCTCTCACCTTTGTTCTCAAGGATTTCCTCCAGCATTTTGTCTGCCGTGGGGCACATATTTTCCCTTTAAGTGTCATTCATGAAATAGACCAGTAGGACCTCATGTAGACTATATAATAAGACCACATAAACAGAAATAGTGCTCAGGAAATAGGCTAATGTCTCGAACTGCAAGACATGCGTGATGAGCTATGGTCATCTCCAGGCAGGAGCTCAGGTGTTAAAATGGGAAGCATGTGTTATAATATTAGTAAAATTCTAATTCAATAAATTATTGCATTCATCTACACTTGTGTTAAATGCATCTTTGCATAAAAGAAAACAAAATAGTAAGAGAAAAAATAGACCAAAAAAATTTAAATGCACAGTGAAAAGAACCACAGTAGCAAACACACAATTCAAAGGTATTAAAAAAAGGTAGAGGATATTGAATTAAGGAATTAAAAAACAAAAACAAAACAAAACAAAAACTTATTTGAAGATAATAATCATGTCTTCATTTTAAAAAGAAACAAATAATTATTTTGCCATTTTATTCACAGTGGTATAAAAAGAAAAATTAAAGAAATTCTGGTTATTCAGAGAAAACAACCACTAAAATTTTAGTACATATTTGTATCAGTTAGGGTTCAACCAGAAAAATTGTAGGATATATAAAGAGATATATTGCAAAGAATTGCATTAATTAAGGCAAGTTTCCAGTGCTTTTAATCACAGGATGTGGCAGTACTAAAAAAGTCCCTAAAGCATCTTCTGTATTCTAGACATAATCTTCCTTATCTGTTGGGTTGGCAACCCAATCTCCCCCTAATAATAGGGTCAGTTACTACTGCCAATACAGTAACTCCCTTCTTTGCCTAGTGATTCAAAGGCATGAGGAGCTCAAAGTGACCAGGTTGCAGTCCTAATTTTCAGTTCAACAAATCCTTATTTTGTGCTCTGATAGAAGCATTCCTGTCTGTGGTACTATGATTTCTAGGCAAGCACAATATAATGTCAAAATAAAAGGAAGCAAACATTTTAATAAGATAAACATATTTTAAGTTATTATAAAATATTTATGAAATATAAAATATTAATATGCCTTTCTAGACTCTTTATAATCTTATTATACATCTATTTCTTTCATTTTATTTTTGAGTTATTTGGGTTCTTTTATTTAAACTGTCATTCTTCTAGGTAGCATGGAGATCAGTCTACTTTTTAATTCAATATTATGATCTTGGCCTTTTAATTTAGATGTTTGGCCTGTTTATAGTTAATGTTATAACTGACATGGGTTCATTTAAAACATTCCTTTTGCTATATTCTTTTATTGTGGTCTGTTTTTGCTTTCCTTCTTTTCTTTTTTTCCCCTCTTTTTCTGCCTCCCATTGGATTCCATTTTATGGATTCCATTTTATGTTCTTTGTTTAGCTCATTAGCTATAACTTTGAGGGGAAGGGGTATTTTTGTGGTTGCTTTTCCTTTTCCAGCCTTTGTATTCTCATTGTTATACATTTATTTTTATATATGTTATATATTACACAATGTGTTTTGTTATTTTTATATCAGATAGTTATGTGTTATATTTATTTACACAGTTACCATTTTTAGTGCTCTTCATTATTTTTGGCATATCCAGATTTCTTTCTAGTACTGTTTTCCCTGTCTAAAGGAATTTCTTCACTATTTTGAGTAGTGCTGGTTTGCTCATGATGAATTCTCTCAATTTTTGCATTTCTGATATAGACTCTACTTTACTATCATTTTTGAAAGATATTTTTAAGGGGTATGGAATTCCAGGCTGACAGTTTTTTCATTTGGTACTGTTGAAATGTTGATCTGCTGATTTTGTTTTTGTTTTTGTTTTTGTTTTAATTTGGATTGCTGCTAAACAGAAGTTGTCTGTCTTTATTTTCTTTATTCCTTGATATGTAATGTATTATTTTCTTCTGGTTGCCTTTAAGATTTTTTTCTTATTACTGGTTTTAAGCAATTTAACTGAAATATTTTGGCCTCACTTTTAAGTTTTGATGGTGGAACAAGAACAACATTTATTCTAGACATTATTTTTCCCTTCATTGGGCCAAATACTTTCTCAGTGTGCCACCATTGTCCCATGAATTATGTGAGTTTCTAGTCTGGCTCGTTTTGATAGGAAACGTTCCCAGTTCTGTGAAAGTTTTGAGTATAGTTTGCTAAAATCCTTTTGAATATGTCTTTCCTCAGTTTCTGTTAGTTTCCTCATATGTATGAGGTGTTAGGTTCTTAGCTAAAAATGTGATGATAACCCTATGTAGAACTTCGAAGTTTTCTCTGTGCATCTGCCTTCTCTCTAGTATGCTGTCCTATAAAATCTGAATTCTCTATAGTATACTGTCCTTAAAAAAACCTGTCTTGGCCTCCCCACATCCCCAGCTTTGTACCATCCACTTAGGAAGACTTCAGGGCTTTAACATGACTCACTTTTTCTATTCTAAAGTTTGGAAAGTTGTTTCTGGCAGTGAGCTGGGACAATTAATAGGGTTCACTTCATTTATTCCCTGTTCCTCATGGATCACTGCCCTTTGTCATATTCTTTGTCTGAATTTATAGTTATTTCAGGTAAGAGGGCAAATTATATCCCTATTGACTCCATCTTGACCAGACCTGAATTTTCCATAATTAGATCTTTATATCAAAGATATATTTTGAATGTTATTTGTTGGGGAAAAAAACACATAGATTTATTTTTTTTTAATCTTAGTTGTTTGTATGGTATCCCATTATATAGAACCTGCATATAATCTTTAGCATTAATTTTCAATACTTCAACAATATTTTGGTGGACATATTTCTTGTACATAATTGTTAATGTGTCCAGTTATTCATTTTCTAAAATTTTTATGTTTATTTTATTTTTGAGAGAGAGAGAGAGAGAGAGAGAGCATGAGTTGGGGAGGGGCAGAAAGAGAGAGGGAGACACAGTGTCCGAAACAGGCTCTAGGCTCTGGGCTGTCAGCACAGAGCCCTATGTGGAGCTTGAACTCATGAACTGCAAGATCATGACCTGAGCCAAAGTCAGTGCTGAACTGACTGAGTCACCCAGCCACCTCTAACATTTCCAGTTAGTCTTAGTGGGATTTTTTTTAAAGTATATTTACTAAAACAAATTTTAAGGCTTTTAACACATATTGCTAAATTGCCCAACTTGGTCAACCTTCAGATCATTTGTGAGGAATGAATTAAGTGGTTATATTTGTGTTTGAGAAAGAAGAAACTCACCTTTGTGTGTATAGCTATTGATGGTTGAGAAGGGGAGAGGCTAGAGAAAAGAATTTAAGTTAGGAAACCAAACAGCATGAGAGATGATGAGAATCTGAATTAGGTATTGCTATATGAATAAAGAAAGGAGGGAAGGATTTGGGAAATATTTTTGAGGCAGAATCCATGGGTTCTAAAATTAATTGGAAGTTGGAAATCTGTATATAATTTGGCCATGGAATAAAACAGAAAATTCCTGGGGCATCTGGATGGCTCAGTCAGTTAAGCAGCCGACTGTGGCTCAGATCATGATCTCATGGTCTGTGAGTTCGAGTCCCATATTGGGCTCTGTGCTGACAGCTCAGAGTCTGGAGTCTGCTTTGAATTCTATATCTCCCTCTATCTCTGCCTCTCCCCTGCTCATGTTCTGTTTCTCTGTGTCTCTCAAAAATAAATAAACTTTACAAAAATTTTTTAAATAAAGAAAAAATAAAATTCCTAAAGCAAGGAAGTTTTGTACATGGGGAGGGTCAATATGTGACTCAATTAATTTGTGTTGGACTTAAATTGCACAGGCACTACTTATGGGACAGTCGAGCTAATATGAGGTCTGTTTAGTTACGAGATCTGAGCTTGAGACACTGATTTTGAGTTACCTACATAATTTGAGCAAATACATAGTAGGGAATTAATCATGGATGTACATCCTATAAATTTAATTTTCTAGGTAAAATGTCTGGAGCGAGAAGGGAAAAAGGCCAAGGAAGGAATTAAGTCCTGCATATCTTTTGAGTTTGAATAGAGTAAAAGAATGTGGAGAGAATGCATGAAGGGATGGTTAGAAAGGTAAAAAGACTGGTAAGCAAAATCCAAAGGAGAAAAAAAAAAAACTGAAAAGAATGAACTTATCCATAATATCAAGTACTGGTCCAAAGCAATAACTATTATGGAATATTTTAGGATTAGGCAATTTGTTTAGAGAAAATAGCATTAGAGCATCTAGGTGGTCATCTGGTTGTAAGAGCAGATGACAAGGGTTGTAATATCAAGAATTTATTAATTGTATGGGGCAAAAATCAGCGAGATGGAGCTGTTTTATGAGTGTCAGGCCCTAGGGTCCAATATGCCACTCTTGCCACCAGATGGGTCATGGTGAACTAGGATAAGCTGGGTTCTGATCAGATAAACTGGTAGCATTAGGATTGCTACTGAGAGTTAGATTTAGGATAGAATGTCCAATATAAAACTTAATTTGATTGCAAGTGATAACAAGTTTTTGTTTATTTTTATTGGGTAGAGACTGCAGTGTACATGGATGTAAATGGGTCATCTTAAAGCTGTAGAAACTGGAATGCCTAACACCAGATTCAATTGTGATAGGATATCCTGAATAACAAATAAAAAGATGACCAAAAGGAAAAAAAAGACAGAGACAGAAAGCGGGGGAGTGAAGAAAGGGACAGAAATGTTCCCAGTTCCCAGCAGTTCAGAATACTTATTTCTTACAATCCATGTAATGAAGGAAAGTTACTTATGAATAATGAATTCATATGATCAGAGTGGTTTTTTCCACTTTTTTACAATAATAGAAACGGAGTATCAAAAAAAAGGAATGGGTGGGTAGAAGGAAAACAAATATCAAAGAAGTTTTCATTAATTAGAGATGATTTCAGCAAAGGGCAGCCAGTTGTCAGATTCTTATTATTAATATTGCAGATAATGTTCTAAAATATACAGTTAATTTTTAGTCATCATTTTAGACATGTCACTGTAAAATGTGGTTTCTAGTGCAGTTACATGTCACCCCCCAACCACCTTTGTATCCCAGGAGTTCCCTAATGATTAATATAATTCCCACAATTGCTAAAGGAATTAATAGTAATTAGCTACCTATAGCCAGAAATGCAGATAAACCACCTGCTTTTCCCTTCCCAGTCCATTTCCTTCTTTTGTTTAATCACACAATGAAACAATTATCTTCCATTTATGACATCACAATCACTCCCATAGCAACAGGCATCTTCCTCTATCACTTCAGTATGGGAATAAACAGAAAGCAGATATGAATTTTTGAAAGAGAAAGAACATATTTATATATAAATACACTAACAACTAGCAATTTCTAGGAGACAGAAATAGAGAAGAATAGGAATATCTCATAGATAAGGGTTTCCTTTTAAATGTTAATTTTTGTCTGACTGTAAACTTCATCTTTTAAACCCTTTCTCCCATTATTATCATCATACCTTGAGTGCTTACAGCTGAACAACCAGTTCACTGTGACCTTTCTGAAATCGCAAGCCATGCTTTCTCTTTGTCACTGTGATAATGGAATGGATCAGATTCTTCCTGCAGACATTATAATGGAGTTCAACTGTCTATGGCATACACTAATGAAAAATGTTAAACCTTTCTCGTCTCCACCATGTGCCGCCACAGTACACAGCAGATGCCCTGCCTGGAGAAGCCCATATGGCAGGCTGGTATCGGTGATATTTCCTGTAATGTCAGGGGAGCCTGTTTATGGAAAGGATGTTATGGGTGCCATTTGGAGGCTTAGGTACAAGTGCATTGAGTGAGAGCCACTTTATCTGTCTGCCTGTCCCCTCTCCACAGTGCCAGCTAGTCCCTCATTGGCAGGCAAGTGGGCCTTTCTGCTGTGTGATTCAGAGACCTGGGACCCCTTTCACTACCCACTCTCCATAAACACTCATAATACCTATCTCCTTACAGATGTCTGATGTTCCTTTAACAGTCTATAAATTTTTTTTCACTGAAACTGAAAAATAATGTATGAAATGCAAACATTGCAGGCATGGACACATGCTGACTTAAATCTTCATTATACAGATATCAGTATAAATCATGGGTATTCTGTTTCTCAAAGAAAAATGCATTATGGGCTATGTGCCATTAAGGGAATGGGGCAGCTAAAGTAGGGTGAGGTGAGGAGAGACAAAAATACTCTTTTAAAATTCATACCTGCAGCCACTATGTAACAATTATGTTATTTCACTATCAGCTGCTATTACTCATTGTCCACAGTATTAAGCTAGGCATTTAAACCAAATGAATGAGGAGGACCAAAAGAAGTGAACAGACTCCATTAAACAAGAATGGACACTCAGGGCCCAAAGATATTATATTATTTACAGTTTACAAGCCAAGAGGATACATATTTAGCAAAGGATAATAAATTATAGGGGCGCCTGGGTGGCTTAGTCGGTTAAGCGACCGACTTTCGCTTAGGTCATGATCTCGCGGTTCGTGGGTTCGGGCCCCGCGTCGGGCTCTGTGCTGACTGCCAGCTCAGAGCCTGGAGCCTGTTTCAGTCTGTGGCTCCCTCTCTCTCTGACCCTCCCCTGCTCACGCTGTCTCTCTCTCTCCTAGAAATAAATAAAACATTAAAAAAATAAATAAATAAATAAATTATATAAAGCAGGATGATGATGATGATGATGATGATGATGATTCAGTGAGCATGTTTTTCCTAATCTTTTCCAACTCCATTATTAGAAACCCTGGATGCAGAGGCTAGTGCCAGTAATCCCATCCAGACCTCTGATACCATAACCCTGTTACCCAGAAACATGATGGCCTTACAGGTTTTCCAAACCTCTCTGGATGAAAAGCATATATTCAGAACAATCCTGGTCTAGGCTAATTTTTCATTACTGTTCCTCTAGCTCCATATTGTTTGTGTGTATTCACAGGTTTAATAATAATGGTCTGCATCTAGTCTAGTTCCATCATGATTATATGTTGGTGACTACATGCTGCCTTTTTCTTCCATACTACAGTAGTCCGAGAGGGATTAGTCTTGCAACTACAGTACACTTTAGTTTCTTTTTTCAGAGACACACTCAAACTGCATGTATGTTTCCCAAGTCAAAAGACCAAGTAAGGGAATTATGTGACTAATTCCACCTAAGGTTCCAGCACCATGAGCCAAATTGTATGGATAGCTAAGGTGGTGTTTGCATTTGTTTTACTTGTGTTCATGGAAATTGACATAGGCAAATATTTAAGACTCAAATGTTTAGTCTCTTTTTCTCTGATCATGTAAATGGATTAATACATCAAGACGCTTCTGCTTTAAGATTATATCTCCCAAGTGTTCAACTAAACATATAGTACAGCTTATATTTGCAGTTGGTGAAGAGGTTGGAAACTAAAGCCTGCAGTGCTTAACACACTTTACACTAACAGCCTATATTCAGTGCCCATCTGAGACAAGTTTCATAACTTCCTTATGCCTCAGCGTCCTAATTTTTTCAAAGGAGATAGTAATAGAAATCTATAGCATGGCTTTGTTATGAAGGTTAAATTAAGTAATGTACATGAAACACCTATGATAATGCAATCAAGCACAGTAAGCACTTTGTGAATTTATTAGTCAACTTCAGGTTGCAGAAGGAAATGGAGACTATTGAATGTGAAACTAAAATAAACTCTTTGAAGACAAAAACTTTAATGTCCCTTACACATGCACACCCCAGAACATAGTTCAGTGCCTAACCTGAAACTGGGATTTAAGAGAGCTCAATGGTGTTTGTGTTCTGGACTCCATAATCTATGTATCACTAATGTATTTCAGGACTTATGGCAGAGTCTTTTGTTCAGAGCTCCTGTGGAACAACCTTTCTAGGACAATAGAAAGATGAAGTATCATCTCCTAAAGTTGGTAACAATTGAGACACTTCATAACTACATACAAATTGGCGTTGGTTTTCTGCCAGTGGTTTTTCTGGTACATTGGATGAAGATTTGATTGTTCCTTGGCAAGTGCATTGACTTGATGTGTGATCCCTGAGGTTTTAATTGTTTGTATCACATTCTTGTCTCACTGAAAAGTGCAATTGTTGGCAATCACTCCTTCCCTCATTACTGCCAACTGGCTCTAGCCTGCTATATTTCTTTCTTGTAGTGCCTTCTTACTCTAAGTCTTTAGATACAAACTAAAAACAGTCCAGCAGTCCAAGCATTTTGACTACATACCAACCTTGACTATCAGGAAGATCCTCAACGGCATAATGCATTCCACTGAGGTTTACCAAAAAAGAAACTCAATAATTAATTACCTTTCTATACTATTATTCCTATTAGGTCAACTCTCCATCATATATATGCTGCACACAAATAGATATGACATTTATATTCATGTGGGCTGTTAAGTACCTCTTGATTTACTAATTGACACAATTACCATCTAAAAGGTCTTCATTGAACGCTTAATATGTACCAAGTACAGTCCCAGATACTTGAAATACAATGATTAATGAAAGCAAATGGAGCCCTTGATTCATAGAAAACTTACGCTGATAAAAGAGACAAATATTTTCAACCACACTAACCAATGTAAAACTAACAATGAGGATGCTCTACATTTGAGAGCATAAAAACATAGATTTATGAGTGGCAGGATTTTTTGACCCCACCAGGAAGGTCAGTGACCTCTTTCTGAAGAAATGACTACTGAGCAATGAATGTAATAATTGACGATAGAGAAAAACATTTCATGCTAGAGACAGAATAAGTGCCATGCTGCTGAAATGCAAGGGAGGTTTGATCATGGAGTCTGAAAGGAACAAAGAGAAGAATGGAGTGATTGGAACAGAAAGTGATATAGCATATAAGATAAAACTGAAGAGGTAGGTAGGGATCAGATCATATCAGATCTTGAAGGCCAAGTTTAAGAACAATGAGAGTTGAATGATTTTAAGTCAAAAAGGGATATGATTCAGGTTAACACTGGTTAGAATATGGAAAAGGGATCTTATAGTAGAAAAGTGGAGCTATAAGGATTTATCAATAAAGTGACTAATATAAAAATCCTAGAAAAAAGGTGGCAACCTGGTCAAATTTTGCAGAAGAAGATATAAAGAGAAACAAATGGGATGAAATGATATTTAGCCAGTGATATGGGTAAGGTTTGGAATCAAACATGCACCATTAGTGTCAGAGTGATTCCTAGTTTCCAGATTATATAATATGAATTGTCTAATTTACAAAGATAAGAAACACATACAAGGATTATATATAAAGTTTAGTTTTAATCATATTGAGATTTAAGTATTTTGAAATATTTAGGAGGAGATGTCAGATGAGCAGAAGGCTAAATAGATCCGTAAATCAGAGGTATCTTACCTGAATGTATTTATTTGTGAGTTATCTTCTTCTCATTGGTAATTCTAGTAGTAGCAATGGATGACTAGTAGTAGCAATGGTAGGGAGTATGAGTGATAAGAGAAGTCATATCAAAGGAATCAGCTTGTAGAGTTTGAAAAACTTTGTGAACCTGAGTGCCAGGTCTTTTGTTTAAATGGATGAATCAGTATCTATGATGGCCTTTATTGAATTAGAGGTAGAACCTTGACAACTGAACTTAAAAAAAATACATGGGAATTTGAAGGATTAACATAGATCTTCTAGTGTCTACAGTTATTTATTCTTACTATAGATTTGTCTGAAGAGATTCACACTTTGACAATGACCTCTTGACCTTTATCTAACCAAACATATCTATTAATTTTCTACCTATTTTTGCCTGTAATTAGAGGTATTAAAGATACCATTCATGTTTCTTCATGTCCCTTATACATAGACTTCAGTGACAAATTTTCTTCATAGATTTTGTTTGTACTTAGTTTAGAATGCTTCTAACTCTCCCTGCTCTATAATAAGCAGGTCATTCTTTCCTTCAGGCTAAATCCCCAGTATATATATTTTTTAAATATAAACTTCTTTTCTTTGGCTTCAAGGCTATCTCCTCTTTGCTCATGTGTATATTTGTTAGAGTCAGATGTCTAGACTCCCCACCACCACACTATCTTTCCTGCCTTCAAATCACCTCAATGATGTCAGTCGTTCTGTCCTCTTTTACTAGTGTCTATCACTTCCTTGAATCCTCTCACACCTTCTCCTTTGGGCATTCCTACAACTCACATCTCCCCATTTTCCTTCCTCTTTTTCAAAGGTAGGATCTTTCACTAGGGGTTGTGAGATACACCAAACTCTTTGAATATAAATTTGTGAGCCATATGCACACTGATTAATCATCCCAATGCAGTTTAGGAATATATAAAATAGATAAACATAAATGTCCCTACCCTCCAGTTTTCTTATAGTTTACCTTGAATGTATGTCATCCTTTTTTCCCCTTTCCAAATAAAAATAAAGTGTTTTTTAATGGAAGGCAGTATGATTAAGACAATTAAGGAGATATAAAAAATGAAAGTGCTATCTAATGGAAGCCCATCCTCTCCTGACCATTCCCACTTCTAAATTTTCTAGTCAGTCAATTCTAATCTCCCTTACCTTTCCTGGAAAATAAGACCTTATTAATGACAAGATATTTTTATAGATTTTTATGTAAATAGTCTTAATGTCAATAATATCAATAGATTTTGATAGCACTAATTGGTTGTTTTGAACACTTGCACATATTTGAACTCAACAGATCAATTATGTGGGTCTTCCTTCCCCCTAAAAGATTTGGACAATGCATTCTTTCAAGTCTCCCTTGATACTCAATGCTAGGAAAAGCTGACATGTTAGTTCTCCAAACCATTTTTAATTAATTATATTTGAGTAAAAATGACTTCTACTCTAACATTTCAGTATGGTAGAAATACATATCTGTTTGTAATTAAGATATATGGTTTGATGTCTATTGATTCAAACAAAATAAAACATTAACCCAACATTCATGCATCTCACAATATAAAAGGAGGAGAAGTCATGGATATAGATAGCTATAATATCAACTAGAACAGAGTTTGCCTTGGGGAAGTGCTATGAAGATTCATTGAAAGGGTAAGATATTACCCTACTATTCACTGGGGAAGTTGAAGAGTTTCCTGATGGGAATAGGAGCATTGCAGAGGTTAGCAGATACATAGGCATAGAGAGTAGAAACAATGCACTATGTCCAAAATTCTATGGAGAATGAGAATACATTGCGAAGTACTAGGAAATGAGATTGTGAAGCTGGCTTAGGACACAGCATGTAGACTCTATAATACCACAAAAGTAGAGTGACATTTATCCTGGGATGTCTGGAATAGTTAGTGCCTATTATTATTAATGGCATCCTTTTGTCTCTCAAAGTACCTGGTTTATATCACAGATTATATGACTATCCCATACATAAGGAGCAGTGACACTGTTGTGTAGATTGATCCTTTCCACAAGGCATCAAACAACACATTTTAATTCTTTTTTTTTTTTAATGTTTTATTTATTTCTAGGAGAGAGAGACAGACAGCGTGAGCAGGGGAGGGTCAGAGAGAGAGGGAGTCACAGACTGAAACAGGCTCCAGGCTCTGAGCTGGCAGTCAGCACAGAGCCCGACGCGGGGCTCGAACCCACGAACCGCGAGATCATGACCTAAGCGAAAGTCGGACGCTCAACCGACTAAGCCACCCAGGCGCCCCAAACAACACATTTTATAGGGACTCTGAACGGATGTATTCTGTAGACTTTTGTGAGAATACTATATACAGCTTTTGTCCATCTTAAAGACTTACAATGTATGCGAACAAGTTCTGTAGTATATAAACTTATTTAAATGTTTTAGTACTTTTTGACCACAGAGATCTTTTTATCACAAAACACAAAGTAACATAATATGAAAGTGGGAATAATTGTCTATTCATTGGAAGAATGTTGTAAGATAAATGTTATGCTATAGGAAGATTAATCAATTGTAAGCTGGGTTAGTTTGTTCCAGTGACAAACCATGGAAGAGGAAAGAAAATTATGTTTTTAATTTTTTTTAACTTATATCTTAATCCAGTATGAAAGACTGTGTTTTCCAACAATCAATGCAGTAACATCTCACATTGTACAGTCTTCTAGAACCTTGCAACTCCCGCATGAAGAAGGATGAATCTACATCTCTTCCCCTTGAAACTGAGTCAGTTTTTTTTTGTGGTGACCTCCTCAGCCAATAAGATGGTGAAAAGTTATGCTCTGTGACTTCTCAATTTAGATCATAAAATGTTCTAAACATTTTCCCTGACTCTCAGGATGTGCACTTTCAGATCCCTGAGCCACTTTTTAAGAGGTCTAATTACTCTGAATCTATCAGGCTGGTGAGACCACAGAGCAATAAGGAGAGATCTGTGAGGATTGCCATACGTTCCTCTGCCAGCCATCTGAGACTTCCCAGCTCATGCCAAATACAAGACTGAGGAAGATTTGGAGATGACTCTGACCCCAGCCAGTGTCTGATGACAACTACATGAGACAGTAAGAACTGCCTAATTGATCCTAATGAGTCATCCCCCAAAATTGTTAGAGATAATATGTTTTTTAATTTTTTTAAATTTATTTCTAGGAGAGAGAGAGAGAGAGAGAGAGCGTGAGCAGGGGAGAGTCGGAGAGAGAGGGAGTCACAGACTGAAACAGGCTCTAGGCTCTGAGCTGGCAGTCAGCACAGAGTCCAACGCGGGGCTTGAACCCACGAACCGCGAGATCATGACCTAAGAGAAAGTCAAACGCTTAACCGACTAAGCCACCCAGGCACCCCTGTTAGAGATAATATTAATGACTATTTTTGGTTCACACCACAATATTTGGCTTGGCCCATTACCAGGCATTAGATGACTGTAGTATCTGGATTTATAACAACTTTTGAAAAGTCACTAAACATGATTAAATAAAAGATGGGCTGGGCATAATTTAAACAATAATGTAAAGGTAGGAAAGATAAAATTCAGCTACATGTAAGGTCAGCCATAATTCATGATATAATTTCCTTAAATTGGTTAGAGGTGTATACAGTTAGGCTCTAAACTTTCTAACAGTACATCCACTTTGATCTTTTGCATCATCAGCACTGACCAGTTGGATGGGTGGAGTCTTATGTGAGAGAATTGTCCCTTTAAAGGTAATGGGTGGAATAGGTAATGAGCAAGAGACAGGTGAAACAGGTGGCAGACAGGATACTCAGTTTGAAGCAGTAGCACAGCAAGGGAATTAAATAATATTAGATATGAATAAAAAACATTATAGAGGATTTTTGTTGATTTTTTATTTAAGTTTATTTATTTATTCTGAGAGGAGAGAGAGGGAGAGAGAGAGAGAGAAAGAGAGAGAGAGAGAGAGAGAGAGAATCCCAAGCAGGCTCAGCACTGTCGGCACAGAACCCAATGTAGGGCTCAAACTCATGAATTGTAAGAGCATAACATGAGCTAAAACTAAGTTGGTTGCTTAACCAACTGAGCCACTCAGATGCCCATAAAAAGGATTTTTAAATGGCATTGATTTGACTTGACAAAAGGGAAGAAAGACTCAAATAACATTCTGAGACTATAAGCTCAGGTAACTAAGAGAATGGTGCTTCTGTTAAGAAACTAATACAAAACAGGAAGAAAATGCCTACAAGAACAATTTTATTTGAAGTTAGCAGATAGTTGGACAGTAATATTCAACTCAGTAGACATATTGAAAGGACAAATGGGCTGCAGAAAATTAGTCAAACTGTAGCAAGTTCTAAGATTTGTTAATTGTCTCTTGGAGGTGAAAGTTGAAACTTTGATCATCAATGAAGTTGTTTGGAGACAGAAGGAGAAAATGGAGAACACAAAAATCTCAAGGAAGTGTGGGTAAGCAAAGAACCTAGATAAGAAGCAAAGAAAAAAAAATGGAATTAAAAGTTGCACTGTTAATCATTATTCAAGGATGCCAACTTCTTTATGATGAAGGGAGATGAGAGGGACGGATTTAAAGGCAAATAAAGGAAGGAAAGAAAAGAATGAAGAAGATAAGCAGTAGTAGGCAGAGAGCATTGCCTTAATCAGACTGCAAAATATTGACCTCTCCAAATCCTCCAGCAGACTCAGAAGTTGGAAAAAAATTGATGAGGGTTTTGGAGAGTAGGGTGAGGGGCACCCCTTCTAATGTTCACTGGAGCCAAGCAAAGGCAGTCTCCCTGTGTAGCCCTGGGCTGAGTTAATCAAGCTGGTTCTGTAACCAAGATGCCGGCTGTGCCACTCTGCTCCCTTAACGTGCAGCACAAACCCATTTACTTGTTTGATTTTGCTCCTTTTTGGTAAATAATTTACATAGTTTTGCATTAGCTCAATTTGCAAAAATTGAGCAAACAGTGCAATTTTCTGTAATTATGCCAGTGCAAGACAGAAGTAAAATCTGGCTGAGAGAGGCTTTATCTGAACTGAAAAGACATTTGGTGGAAATGGAGCATGAGAAGAAAATGAAGATCTGCTTAAATTGGCTCTGGCCAAAGTGAGAAAGAATAGAACACAATTCAGCTAACACTCTAACTGAACTAAAAATCTTTGTTTTGCCGCTTCTCCTCTAAAAGTTGTCAGGTGGGCATATGTGCACCATACATATGTTGTTACACGTACCCTCCCAAAGAGGAAATAGTTACCATTGTAATGGCTGCCAACATGATTTCCTCACTCATAAACACATGTACTACTTCTTTGACGGAGCTTCATTGTTCTTCACCCTGACCCTCTATTTTGCACATCTTACATTAATCTACTATCCCAAAATATCTTAAAGGAACAAAATCAGATACTTAAAGATTGAAGTTAATTTTGTGAAGAGCCAACCAAATGCATGTCTTTGATAGCTATTTGTGATGGAATTTGGAGAGCCTGACACAGTTGTTTACAACTCTGGGCATGGGGCAATGTGATATATATTTCAGCATTCTTGCCAATCTTAACCGTGGAAAACTGATATAACTAGATCTTCCAGTCTTCTCATTGGAATGTAGTCTAGAAAGGGATGGTTTGCCTCTACAAATTAAGGAATGAAGAGAAGACTTCCCTTTCCACTGCTAGTTTGTTCTATTTAGGCAATGGGCCTGGTTGAATCTACTCAAAAATTAGTTTATTTTAACTTAAATAATCTGGTCTGCCTGGGCCCTGTAAATATCTAGCCATAGCTTTGACAACATCACTCTTTATCTTGATTACCCCCTTTCCTCATCTTTAAATGAATGTGCTATATCATGTGATCCCTAAATTCTTTGGCAACTCAAGACTTTCAACAGAATCTCATTACAAACATATTAACTAAAATATGGATATTATTCCCATAAATATCTAATGGTAAAGTAAAAATAATTACTTTTTACAATGAGTCTTAAATGAAAAGATACCTTTGCCCTCTTGAACTTAAGGAATGGTCTCCCTTTCTGAAAACTTTTGTAAAGGTTTAATATGAACTTTTTCAAATGGGCAAACTTCATTAAATTCCATTCTACATCTATCCATTCTTGTGGAATCATATGATTACTAACTAATGTAATATGTATACATATTCATTATGCAGTATTATTGTAGTGGATATCTCTTGTTTGAACCTGCTCATCATTAATTATAAGTGGTCACTTACAACAGCCATTTACTTGCTTCTGTGGTACCATCTTGCCCCACAAGATTTTATTTAAACCATCAAGTATCATGCTCTACTTTCTCAACACATGGATTCACCTAAGATTACAAATCATATACACTATTCCCCTGATCTTAGTGATTAATATAGGGCTGGGCATATTAAACCAATCAGTTAAACTAACAAATTAATCACTTAAACAATCAGAATTTTCTCTGAAATTTGATGTATGGCTACATGGAGAGGAAAAGTCTCTTTTCCTTTGGATAATAAAAGAGTATAAGCCTCAAACTAGTAGAGGCTGTATTTTCAGTCATGTTGGGAAACCTGTCTGAGAATAAAATCAACATACTGAGAAATCAGAAATGGGAGATGGAGAGAAAACAAAAGAGAAAGAAAGGCAGTGCTCTGATCTGGATCTGTCTATGCACACAGTTTAATTTACTGCCCTTGGACTTCCCAGATATATAAACCAATATAACTCCCACTGTGGAAGATTACCTTACTGATTAAAAGTACTCCTTCCCTTGCTACCACCTCCATGGGAAGGGTATACTTCTCTTTATTTTGCTGCTGAATTCTTCCCCGTGACTTGCTTTGCCAAGAAGTTAACAATTGTGATGTAAAGAGATTTAAAATGTGTTTGCAACATTGGGCTTATCCTCCAGTGTCTCTTTCATCACCATGAAAAGTGCTACTTGTCCTTTCAGCCTGCACTTCATAATTTATATTCATGGAACAGACACATGCCCAACGTAAAGTAATAAGCCAAGCCCAGCTATATTTGCAGCTTAAAGCTGAGCTGTTCAGCTGAGACCAGCTGACCCACCAATTCTTGAAATAAAATAAATGATTGTTACCTTAATCCACTGAGTTTTGGGAGTGGTTTGTTACAGACCAGTAGCTGATATATAGGTTTTTAAAAATATAACCAGGTTTAAGTCAGGAATCAGTTGCTTGCTACTGAAAGAATTCTGGCTAGTATGGAAACTTCCATGTCTTTGAAATAAACTTGTGATATCATAGTTAAGCTCAACTTTTATAAATGAGAAAATTCCAAGATCTGTCTCACTTTGGAATTTCAGATGCAATGGATAGAAAGAAAGTAAAAAGTGCTGGAAAATAAACCATGAAAGGAAGGAAAAAACTAATTAAAAATAGAAATATAAAAACAATAGTTACAAATTGAGAGAGACTCAAACCATAAGAAACTTTTAAATACAGAGAACAAATCGCAGGTTTATGGGGGGAAAATGGGTGACAGGCACTGAGGAGAGCACTTGTTGGGATGAGCACTGGGTGTTGTATGTAAGTGATGAATCACGGAAATCTACTCCTGAAGCCAAGAGCACACTGCATACTCTGTATGTTAGCTAACTTGACAATAAATTATATTTAAAAATAAATAAACAAACAAACACAGAAATAAATAAACCCTGAGGCATAGGAAGTATAGAGAGAACAAAGGAGAAGTAAAAGTGATATAAAAGGGTGAGTGGGTAACCGTCAATAATTCTACCTACTGACTCCAATTCCTAAAACTCACACCATAAACTTGAATATGATTAGAAATTACTCAATTTTCCATCCATCCTATCTATGCAAAGAACAAAAGTGAGATGTTAACCCTATTGAAAAAAGCAAAAAAAAAAAAAAACTACTCAGAAGAAAAACTGAAATGATACCCAGGTGTTATCTGTAACACCTTTTTGGTCAAAAGAGAGTGCTTTTGCTTTCTTTATTTTGTTTAATACATTTTTCCAATGGTCATGATAGCTAACTGCCACATAACCCAGTAGACTATAGATTGGCCCATGGAATTTGTTTGTTAATTAAGATCAGTGGAATAACCAACTTCACAGCAGAATTGTTTTTAACAGGAGAAAGTGATAACCTCATTGATTTTTTTTTTCTTCTTCTCTCTCTCTTTGCTTTTGTTTGTTTGGGTTTTTTTGTTGTTGTTTTTTGTTTTTTCCTGGTCAGCCTCTGAATAGTCAACATGATGTCCATGCAAAGTGATTTTACTTTTAATTCATGGGTGGCTAGATCAAGAGTAGCCATACCCATGGGCTCCTGGGTGGCTCAGTTGGTTGGGCATCTGACTTCAGCTCAGGTCATGATCTCAGGGTTTGTGAGTTTGAGCCCTGCATTGGGCTCTGTGCTGACAGCTCAGAGCTTAGAGCCTGCTTCTTATTCTGTGTCTCCCTCTCTCTCTACCCCTTCCCCACTAGTACTCTGTCTGTCTCTCTCTCAAAAATAAATAAGCATTAAAAATTTAAAAAAAAAAAAAGAGTTGCCATATCCAAACCTATAGAGAATACTCTGTATTTCCAAGAGATCCTGGTTGTTAAGCTGTAGCAGAGGCAACTTTAAAATGATCTCTACCAAAGAAGTAATAAAATAAAATAAGATAAAAAAAATAGAATAATCTCTCCTGTGGAAGAAAGACTATAGGGGGAAAAAAGACTGTAAGTGAGTATTTACTATGGAGAGAGATGGTTCATGGAAGCCATTTATGCTATTTAGCTAATATGCCTGCTACGCCTCCTCCAGGAGTGCAGCATGTCCCACATCCCCGAAGGCAGGCCAGGCCAGGTCTTACATGGGCTAATAAAATACTAGCAGAAGTTACATGTTATTTGCAGGCAAAAGTCTTTAAAATCTATATGTGACTTGCTATCTACCTGTACTGTGGCAGGTGACTAGCAATGTTCAAAATGATGAAGTCACCATTTATGTCTCATTGAGGATGGCATGAAAAGAACACCCCGCTGACCATAGGTGGAGACAGAGCATGAGCAAGAAATAAAATTTTGGTCTTTTGAGCCACTAAAATTGTGGGTTTGTTACCATAGTATAATCAAGCCCTGAATGGTACAAAGGGGGGTCCTCCTCTCTCAGCAGAAAAGCAGTAATATGATGTAGATATCTTGGGCATATTTTGCTCTGATCTTTTTTTTTCAGCTGTTGCTGTTTTCATTGGACTATAGATTTTGAGAAGTTAACTAAACTTAACCCTTTTACATATAGTCACAGTACACTTGCTTCTTTTTTGTTCTTCTCTTTTAAAATACATCTTAACCTTGAAATACTTTGTGTGTGTGTGTGTGAATGAGAAGAGGTGACAGAAGATGAGGCTTTATTAATTTTACTTATTCCTGCTGCTTTCCCTTATTACTGGTGTTTCTCCTTCGCCTCCTCCTTGGACAGCAGAGAAAGAACACTACAAAAAGCAATCTTTCACACTTAAAAGAAAACCGATGCCCTGTCCTGGTGTGTTGTCAAGAAAAAAATAAGCTGTGTCTCTCCAATAACTGTGAAATTCCTTTGCCCCTAGAGAAGGCTGCTTCCTGTATCTTGGCCAAGTCATGACTTTCTTTCTTTATAAATGCAGCCAGTGTGATCTCCAAAGAGATAAATGATGAATAAGTTGGAGGCTATTTATAGTCCGGCTAGGAAAAACAATTTCACTTAACAAGGATGTCGGTTAAAATAATTAATGTAGATCAAGTGGACATGTGAATGAGGAGCCTGTTGGAAAGTGATTAAATAGACAGTCTGATCCAGGAAGAAATATACCATTCAGATACTGGGAATGGTTTCCCTCAGTGACCTGGGAAGTTATTGGTTAGATGCTTGACCAAGGCCGTGAAAGACCAGGGCAATGCCTTTTTAGATTTCATCAAATGTAGCATACGTTAAACAAAACAAGCAGGTTTGTGTTTAGAAACTCTGGTGTATTCAAATGTGTCTTCCCATTTTAGATCATTCCTTGGTTTTCACTGAAAGATAACAGATATACTAGTGAAATGTGTCGCTTTTATTTGGCAACAATTTATTGAGTACCTTTTACATATTTACCATGGTAATAATATTTACCATGGTGATAAGTACTCATGCCCCATAGATGAATGCTGTCCTTGAATATCATATGTTAAAAGGAAAACAAGAAAGCATAGAACTAAAGCAATGAAATTAAATGTTTATATAAGTCTAAATAGGATTTCAAACATAAGATGTAACAGTCTGTGTAGATATGGTCAGAAAGGAATGTATGAAAGAATTCACCCTTGAAGAATCAGCAAGATTGATAGGCCGAAGGAAAAGGTAGAGATCCCAGGCCTGTCGATTAGCCACGTGATTGTAAGCACACTAAGGTAGTCCTCCCATGGAGGTGGGGTTAGGAGATTCTGATCTGACTCCTGAGGTGATTGTCTGAACCTAGGTGCAACTGAGAATAGCCAAAGCTGAACAGTGTGAAGAGCTTGGAGAATCAGGTTTAGCCTACCAAAAGTGAAGTGTGTTTGGGTCTCTCATCTCCACTCCAGTTTAACTGAATGCTAATGAAGCCATAATACTATGGCTAGCTGATTACAGAACAGTACAAATCATGACACTCAAACTTTCTTTTTCCAATTTGGCCTTACTCATATCCACATATTTCTATAGTAAAATGGAAACACGAATCTCAGAACTGTTTCTTCTTCGGCACTTGTTATTTTTATCTCCAATGATCTCTATTTTTAGAAAGAAAAAAATTCCAAAGTATTTTTCAGAAGGTTCTATCTTAGTTTTAGGGAACGTGATAGCTGCACATTCTCTATATCATGTTGGTCAGGTAGCCTGATGCACATCTCTCATTAATAAGGAAAAAGAATAACTATAGAAATCATGCAGATCTTGTAAGGAAGCTGAACCAAATGGCACTAAAAGGGCTTTATAACTCTGGAATTCCATGATTCTCTAATTTGTGACTGACACTGTCAAATAAGTATCAATACAAATGAGTCCAATGTTCCTTGTAGACTCTGCATCTGCAGAGGGAGGGAAATTCCAGAACTGGTATGGCATACTTCAATGGGGAGGGAAGTTTGACTTAAAGACTGGAATTCAAAGGCTCTGTCCACACATCTGTTGTCGCATGAGAAGGTTATTTAAAATCTCTGTTCTACTATTCTGTTCTGTGATTTAAAATCTTCAGTTCTACTATCTATAAATGACATGTATTGTAGCAGATAATGGTGATGTAAAGTGAAATAAAATACACAAATAACACAACAATACTAGGAGCTTCGCAAATATTAGCCAGCTTCCCGTTTAGCCAAGAAATCTGCCAAAGAAGGAATTGACTAAGGGACCTCAAATTCAAGAACATCAAAACCATCAAGTTTCTCTTTTTTTTAATATTCATTATAGAGTATGTGTTTTATTTTTTTACTTTTTATTGAGGTGTAATTGACATGCAATATCCTATTAGTTTCAGGTGTACATCATAGTGATACAATATTTTCATAAAAAAAAATATATATATATTCCCACCTATACAAAAGCCATTACAAATACACCAATACAAAGCCATTATAGCATTACTGACTATATTCTCTATGTTTTACATTACATCTCCATAACTCTTTTTTTAATAACTGGAAGTGTTTTCCATTTAATCCCATCAAGCTTTAAAACAATCAATTTTCAGGGTATTTGGGAGGCTCAGTTGGTTAAGCATCTGACTCTTGATTTCAGGTCACAAGCTCGTGGTTCATGGGTTTGAGCCCCACATTAGGCTCTTCACTGACAGTGAGGAGCCTACTTGGGATTCTCCTTCTCTCCCTCTGTCTCTACCCCTCCCCTGCTCACTCTCTCTCTCTCTCTCTCAAAAAAAAAACTATAAAATAATTTTTAATAATTAAAAAATCAAGTTTCTTCATAATCATTCTTATCTGGATAAGAATCTGTCTTAGATATGGGCCAGAAAGTCCTGCATGGAGAGAGTATTTTTCTCAGATAACCTCTAATAATTTAAAATTTTAAAGTCTCTAATTATGATACAATTTTGTTACTTAAAGAGATTGGCTCACTTATCCAAAGACCCAGAAAATAAGTAAGCTTTTTGGATTAGAAAGCAGATCTCTTGACTTTTAATCCAAAACACATCTTCCAAATATAGTCAGCATGGGAGCATTAAGGGCAAGTCTATGTCTGAATCTAAGCCTCCATCCCTCCCTCTGCTGCAGTCCTCAACTCCATAGAAGGCTGTCAGAGGTAGGCCACAGCACTGCCCAAGAGGCTCCGGTGAAGGACATGTTTCTACAGCAAGAACGTGTTTCTTGATGTGAGTAAAGGTGGAAGAATCACCCACACCTAGGAATCCTAAGACTCAAAAGCCAAGAGCAAGGAACCACAAGTCTAACTGCCTGGAACAGAACCGCAATTCTGGATTGCACCAGCATTTCAAAGTTTAATAGAGATTAGGTTAGAAATTTCAGATTTCAGGGGCACCTGGGTGGCTTAGTCAGTTAAGTGTACAACTTCGGCTCAGGTAATGATCTCACGGTTCGTGAGTTCGAGCCCTGCGTCAGGCTCTGGGCTGACAGCTAGCTCAGAGCCTGGAGGCTGCTTCTGATTCTGTATCTCCCTCTCTCTCTGACCCTCCCCTGCTCATGCTGCCTCTCTCTCAGAAATAAATAAAGCATTAAAAAACTAAAAAAAAAGAAATTTCAGATTTCAAAGTTTAGTGGAGATTGGATTAGAAAAATAACAGGTTTCAAACAAATGTGGAAGAGACAGTGAAATTGCAATAATTTCCCAAAGCTTATGGACTGGATTTGAGAACCTGGAGAGACTGACAAACGTAGTGATGCTCATATTAGTGGAAATTATGTTAAGCAGATGATTCCCTCTTTAAATGATTTGTTAATGAGAAAACTGAGATGTTAAAATAGGGGAAATATATGGGTAAACAAATTGTGGGCATGAGTTACTATGGACAGCAAGGAAATACAGATTAGAATGAGGTGTGTCATAGTGGGAAACTTTGATTATCAAAAGATTGCATAATTATTGTGGAAGTCGGTAATAAAAGGAAGCAGGAAGAGAGATAAGGAATATCTTTGTCCACAACAGTCATTTCAGACAATTGCCCAGGTCCTCATACATGTACCCAAGTCAAACATTCTGTGATCTCTATTTCTTAGCATATTAAAAATTATTTTCATGGGTAGCAAAATAGTATCCCTCTTTTAAAGTCCCAAGAAATAGAGTAATAGTGTTTAAACAAATTTCTCTAAACTGACATGGATAAGTTTTTTTTTTTCAATGACTTATTTAAATTGGAGTCATCCTGCTAAAGCAAAAAATAAAAATAAAGAATCATGAAAATGAGGGTTTCCAATTTCACAACTTCCAACCCACGCTTTGCCTCACCACCCTGGTTTCCTTTTGAGAATTTGTCTTAGACAGATGGTAGTGAGTTAACAAGTCTAGACTGTGGGAGTATATATCTGCATTTGCATCTATATGATTATATAGAATAATTTTTCACTGAAATGGCATGCATCATTGGGATGAGCTCCAGGACTTTACGACTTCTCACTACTCAATTGAGTATGGCATGTGTACAATTCACTCTGGCCACTACAAAAATTCCACCACAGCTGGAATGGAGTGCAACAGCTGCTTGCCAGCACACAGCAACATGGCATGACAGTTTAGAATCATAAATGAAGAAGACAGCCTTCAGTAGACACTGCAGGGGGAATTTAAAGCAAGAGGAAGCAATTAGCTGAACTGGAGCAGAGCCAGGAAAGTAAGACAAAATTCACCCCCCAACTTTGGGAAGGAGAATGCAATGTGTGATGTGTGAGCATGTTCCCAATCTAAGCTCACAGACAAAGGCACTAAGAACAAGGAGGAACTAGTCCTAAAGTGATCCCCTTTGGACTGGGAAGGTGGAATGGGTTCCTGAGCTAACCAGAATACCTTCAATTTTCCTCAATAGGCCTCTTAGCCAGGTACACACCCAGCCCCAACCTTGTTGGGCTTATGAGATCTGACAAGATCACAGTTTGAGGGAGGAGGTCTGTAACACTCTCTGACAGTGGTTGACTTGGCTTTTAATAGAAATGGGCAGACATGTAGAGACCTTGTGCATTTGAACACACAAGATCGGCCAGCTTTCATCGCAGAAGCTTCAGAGCCTCTCTGTGGCAGCTGGAGTGGAGACCTATGAGCTGATCTGGAAAATGCGTCTTTTCTTTCTAATGGGAGCCACCACATTGCGTTCCTTTAATTACATCATGTCATGTCGTGTTCCCGTGTGAAATGACACAGAGGAACATGTGGTGACCTGGGATAACTGTGATGAATTGCATCCTGAACAGAGGCCGGCTTTGAAAAGCATCTGATGTGGAGAAGCAGGTAGTTCATATGTCTGTGGGAGTCATGGATGATTTTCTCATTGCATATCTCAAATATTTAATGATAAGATTATGTGTGAGCCAGAGGGCTTTTTGCCAACTTTTATTTTTTATTAGTGAAGTATAATAATTTTACACTGAAAATAATAAAAATTATAATTATTAAGTAAATAAGAGCAGCTACTTTCAAAGGGATTAATCTCCCATAATCGGATTAGATGATAGAACTAACATTGGAGAGGAGTTCATTCTAATAGTTGTTTATTTCCTGAATGTGAAATTAAAAAAAGAGGATGAGAGAAAGTAACAATTGTCTAATCAGCCATTAGGTAGGATTTTTTACAATAAGTTTCTTTGAATTTCTAATAAAGGCTAAAAACAAATACCTAGATCTGCCCTGTACATACAATAGTCGCTGGTCACATGAGGCTATTTAAATGTAAATCAACTAACAAAATTAAAGTTTCAGTTCCTCAGCTGCAGTAGTCACATTTCAAGTACTCACTAGTGACATATGGCAAAAGGATGCTTTACTAGATAGTACAGATATAGGGGTGCCTGAGAGTCTCAGTCAGTCAAGCATTCAGCTCTTGATTTTGGCTCAGGTCATAATCTCATGATTCATGAGATTGAGCCCCACATCAGGTTCTGTGCTTGTGATTCTCTCTCTCTCTCTCTCTCTCTCTCTCTCTCTCTCTGCCCCTACCTTTCTCACATGCTTTTTCTCTAAAATAAATAAATAAGTATATTTTAAGATAGTATAGATATAGAATATTTCCATCATGACAGAAAATTCTAGAAAATAGCCCTAAATGAAAAGAGGGAGAAAAAAAAGCTATCTTCATATTTCTGATTTCCCATCTATATTGACATGTAGACTAAATATCTGATGATTAAATGCATTTTTTTTTCCATTTTATGCAGGCCTGTTCATAATACAGGAAAAGTTGCATTTTGTTACCATGGAATTACATGCTTATTTTCTCATTGCCTACTATTATTTGTAACTGCTTTATTTTTCCCACTAAAAAGTCAAGAATGCAGTTTCTCCTAGAATGCAAATGAGCACCATTGCTAGGTAAAACCATTTGGGAATTAGTTTCCTTGTTCTCAACAGGATGGAAACCTCCATTTGGAAAATACTTTTACTTGTCTCCTATAGAGAGATCAGGGCACTTACAGACTTTTAGCTAGGAAGGACCTGTTTACATCTTACCATTTCTGAGTCATGTCATTCATAACTTAACTATCAGATTATCAGCTACCAAAGATTTAGAAACATAAGCCCACTTTTCTTACATGGAAATGGAAATAATGTTTCTATTTTTAAAATCGTATTTACAAAATATCCCTCTATGCAATGAAAACAATGTTTTGGAAATCATGTACAAGAAAAAAGAACAGTACTAAATGCCACATTCTTTAAAAGTATTCATATTTGTTCCCCATTAAAGCTTTGGAGATCATTAGAGAAAGTATTTTTTTTCCCAACTCCTAGAGAGTAAAAATGGTCCTCCACCCCTTTCCTCCTGAAGTTAAGTCAACAGTAACTGCGCTACTTGGTGACAGACTCAGGACTAGAAAACAGATATTCTGACGTGGATATAGGGTTCTTCCTAAGTAGACTGCATTTGCCACCTTGAATACAGCTTTGAGAATCTCAGGAGCACAGAATCTATACAGAAAAAAATGTGGTTTTATGAATTTAATAGTTAGTAACCGGGCTGTTGTCTTCAGACCGTCTTCTTCTTCTCTATGAAAAGGCATTAAATGGCTTGGGAAGGCAAAGGTGCTGCTTCTTTCCTGGAACTCATTATTGTCAATAGTGTTATTTTATTACTAAGCTGTGGCTAGCTTTTTAATATACTAAATGAGTATAGGAAACTATATGACTTACTGTGCCTTTAACATTTCATACTTACAAGCTAGAAACTGTTGGAATGTGGTAGGTAAGGGTGAAGCATTGTACTGTAGCTAGAAGAAAAAATCAATACCTGCTCCTGAGATAGGGTGCTTGACCAGAAAGAATGTTGCAAGATTCAAAAGAGCAGATATGAAATACTATTCCTCTGAAGGTTTTTTCTTCCTTTCTTTCTTTTTTTTAAATCTTATTGCATCAGCAGCACCAGATCAGGTAGACCTACAAAGGCGTCATAATTCATTATTGATTTTTTTTAGATTATTTGAATTTGTATGAATTGCAAATTATATTTTAGTTCCTGAGATACCCCTCTCTTTTTGGGATTTAGCATGTTTTTTAAATTGGAATATGCTATGAAAGTTAACTGGTTGAGGGGCGCCTGGGTGGCTTAGTCGGTTAAGCGTCCGACTTTCGCTTAGGTCATGATCTCGAGGTTCGTGGGTTCGAGCCCCGCGTCGGGCTCTGTGCTGACTGCCAGCTCAGAGCCTGGAGCCTATTTCAGAGTCTGTGACTCCCTCTCTCTCTGACCCTCTGACAGTTCACGCCGTCTCTGTCTTTCTCCAAGAAATAAATAAAAATATTTAAAAAAAAAAAAAAAAGAAAGAAAGTTAACTGGTTGAACTTTACATGGTAGCCTATTTAATCTCTCACTCTGTGTCAGCCTCATAAATTTGGCCTAGTTCATTTAATCTCTTTGGGTTTGAGTTAACTCATTAAGATAAAATAATCTGAACATCAACCCTTAAGTCCCAGTTCTACCATTCTATGATTTTTGTAATTTTCTAAACCGATCATCCCTTCTCTGGTTCCTCTTGCTTTTGTGGAAATGTTGGGACTAAGTTAGGAATCTCTCATCAGACTCAGATTTACACCAGCGTATGCCATCCGCTACCTGTCCAGCCAGCTCTACCTTTTTCCCATCTTTAGGCTGAGACTGTTCTGCTCTAGAGTGCAATTTTGATGACAAACCCTGACCTTGCCTTCCTTATTCTGCTTCTCTGATATTATCATCTCTTAGATCAAAATAAACTCTGGGCTATTGGCCTAATTTATAAAATGTTGTTAAAAGACATCAAAGAAAATATAAATCAATAGTTTATAAGAGATCACAAGGCTATCCCCTAGGACACTTCAGACTTTTGCAGTGGTGTTTTTGATTGACACAGTGATTGTGGGCACTATTAGATGTGAGGATCAGGGTTCAGAGGTGATACTTATTTTGTGATAAGAATATTTCTCTCACATTTACATTTATTGAAGAAAGCTAGAGTGACCATTTTGATAGTAAACAAAGTGTGTTTGAAAGCAATGGATATTACTAGAGATAATAATAATAATCAAGGAGTTAACCAAGAAAACATAATGATAATACATGTTTGCACAGCTAAAAAGAGATCTCCCAAATACAAGAAGCAAACACTGATAAGACCCGAAGGAGGAAAAGACAAAACTAGTCTTGTCATAGTGCTATCTTAATACACTATTTTTAACAGTATAGAAAATTAATTAGACTTAAACAACACCACCTATCAACTTAATCCAATTGATATTTGTGGAACATTCCACCCAACAACAGCTGAGTATGGACTTGTTTCAAGTGCACATGACTCATGTACCAAATAGACCATATACTGGACCATAAAATAACTCTGAATAAATGGAAAAGAATTCAAGTCATATAAATTATGTTCTCTGATCATAATGGAGTTAAATTAGAAGTCAACGACAGAAACATAGCTGGAAATTTCCCAAATGTCTGCACACTAAATGACATGTTTCCAAACAACTCAAAGGACAAAGAAAAAATAAAATAAAAATTAGGAAACACTTTTAGTTAAATGAAAATCAAACCCAACATATCAAAATTTCTGTAATGTCACTAAGGCATAACTTAGGGAGAAATTCAGAGTAATAAACAATTTTATTTTTTTAAATATCCATAACTAAGCTTTCACCTTAAACATCATACAAAAAGACAAACTATTTTAAAAGTAAACAAAATAAATAGTATCCATGAATATGCAAATACATGAAATAGCCTAAAACAATAATAAACCAAAGTTAGTTCTTTGAGAGTATCAAAATAATGCAGAAAACTTTTGGCAGACTTGTTAGGAAAAAAGGAAGACAGTGAGGGGGGACACAAAGTACCAATATTAGGAATAAGAGAGATAACATCACAACAAATTCTATAAACATTTATAAGATAATAAAGAAATAAAGATAATATAAGCAACTTCATGCCTATAAATTGGACACCTTGTAGGAGGTAGAAAAATTCATTTGAAAAATACAAACTACCAAAAGTTTCTCAAAAGAAAATAAACTAAATAGTCTTATTTATAACAAAAGTATTACATTTATAGTTTGAAACTTTCTCACTAAGAAACTGCAGGCAGAGATGACTACTTTGGTGATTTCCAAATTATGTAAAGAAGAATTGATTCAATTTCACACAAACTTCTGTTAGAAACTAGAGGGTAACTGGATATTACCCAGCTCCATCTATGAGGATAGCATTACTTGATGATAAAACAAGACAAAAACATTGCAAAGTAGAAAACTACAAATAAGTATCTCTGATAGACATAGAGGCAATGATTCAAAACTATGAAACATTTAAACATAAAGGAACTCCTTTGTGATTTGAAATTAGACAACAATTTCTTATTTAATACAAAAGAACAAAATATAAAAGACAATTTAATTTTGACTTAATCAAAATTAAAAACTATGCTCTTTAACACATACTTCTGAGAAAATGAAAATATAAGCCCAGTTTTCTCTTGAGATAAAATAAAATATTTCTAATACAGGGCTTCTGTTTAGAAAACACCCCCCCACACACACACACACACACTCACACATACAAAAAAAATCCAAAACAAACAAAAAACCTCTTAGAATTCAATAAGAATGGAATAATCAAGTAAAAATATCGACAAATGACTTGAGTACACACTCTACCAAGAAGATATATGGTTGACAAATGAGTACAGGAAAAAAAAAATACTTAACACTATTTGTCATTCAGAAAATGTGATTTAAAACCACAATTAAAAATCACTATATACCTATTAAAATGTCTAAAATTAAAAAAAGATTAATCACGTGGTAGCACTGAAACTCTCATACTCGTGAGAATATGAGAAAGTATTTCCAACTACTTGGAAAACAGTCTGGCAGTCTTCTAAAAAGTTAAGAGTACATTTACTCTTATGTAACCAGCTGATACATTTCATTCCTAAGTATGTACCCATGAGAAATGATGAAAGCATATGCCCACGTAAGGACTTGTATATGAATATTTATATAAGGTTTATTCGTAGTAACCAAAAAGCTTAAAAAATCCATATGCTCCCCAATAGGTGAATGGCTAAACAAATTATGGTATATCTATACAATGAATACCACTGAGGAATGAAAAAAAGAATGAACTGTTGAGGCAAACAACACTGATGAATTTCAAGCTAAGTGTGCTAACTGAAAGAAGCCAAATTAAAAGGAATACATATTGTTTGAGTACCACTTATTTGAGATTTTAGAAAATTCAAACTAATCTATAGTGAGAGAAAACCAATCAATTTTTACCTAGGGATCATACTAGCCCAGTGGGTCAGGAAGGAGGAATTTCTTAGGAGCACAAGGAAATTTGGGAGAGTGACATATCTTGAGTGTGGTGATGATTTCATTTGTGTATACATATTTCAAAACTTGTTGAATTGATTGTACTTTATAAATATGTGCAGTTTGTTCTATGCCAGTTATATGTACTCTATACAGTTGTTAAAAAAGAATCCTTTTCAAATCATTTTAAAATTTCATATTACCTCTTGCTCAATCCAGAAAAGGACAGATGGTAAATGTTAAGAAAAAGTGATTAACAATAGGCATATCCAACTAAAATTCTAAAGAAAATACGATTTACTTTACTTGAGAAAAAATATATGGTAATTGATATGTACATGTCATCCTTTCTAAAGTATAAAACTTTGTGTCACACAAATCGTGTTACTCTTATGAAATATGGGCTATTATTTTCATCAGACCTATTTTATATGTGAGGAAACTTAAGTACAGAGAGGTTAAGTAAGTGATTCAAAGTCAATTAGCTGATAAGTAGTATCTCCAGTATTGGAACCCAGTAGCCAGTAGGACTTTAAAGTCCATCTGTGGAATCACTATAATATACAGTCTCTCTCATAGCAGTGAATGAAATCTTACAGTCTGTTCAAACATACACACATGTCAATTGGAGCATATCCTGAGAATATAAGAATGTTTTCCAATTTAGAAATTTATGAATGAAATTCTCCACTTAGCTCACCAGTTAGATCTAAGGAGAAAGAGCTATATGATTATTTTAAATGCAGAAAAGTATCTTATACTATTCAACAACACTTTATGATTTAAAATATGTTATCTTTTAACAAACCTTTCCTCATAAAGAATATCTACCCAAAACTGTAAAATAAATATATTTAATGGTAGAAAGTTTAGAAGTCTTAACTTGAATTTCAGAAACAAAAGAATGTTCACTATTACCACTTCAATTCAGTGTTATACTGAAGGCCTTTGCTATTGCCATCATATAAGAAAAATAAAGCATAAAAAGATCAGAAAGGTAGGAAAAAAATTATCATTATGATTGTTTATACAGAAAATCCAAGACAATCAATGGACACACTATTAGAATTAATATAAGAGTTCATCAAGGCTGCTTGTTCCTGACTCAATATATAAAAATCAATGTCATTCATATATTTCAGCAATTAGAAAATATAATTTTAAAATGATACCTTATAAAATAAAACACATTATCTAAGATAACTATGATTAATCATATCTGAAAATATGCCAGAATGTCATAGAGAGAATTACAAAGCTTTATTGAAGTAAACATATACTGTAAGATTGAATTTCTCCACAATTATGTATTGATGGACTTCCAAAAGAAATCCAACAGTTGTAAATTTATCATAAAGTTCACATGGTAGAACAAAGGGCCTTGAACACCCAAGATAATTTTGAAGAATAAGGCTGGTACTGGATAGCAACACTTAAAATTGTATGGCTGATTTAATCAATTCTAAGGCAAACAATTATATGTCTGCCAATTAATATACCTCAGTGTTTTTTAACTCACACAGTTGTACATGCTTACCTTTATATTTGCTGAAAGAACTCCTTTAGGCTTACATGTATGTATACACATGTATATGTGTGTACACACATGTGTCTTCTGCATACATATAAAAAATAACTGAAATACATTGTCTAAGGTAATACTAGAATATTATCCCGTTCAGAGTCTGAATCTTTTGAATTACTTTTCTGTTCAGTCAGTCACCAGCATCCATGTTTTCTTCCACTATCATTCTATGTCATTGAGTGCTAGCGTTTCACATTTCTTTAAAAGAGCTTCACTATTATCTTCAGAATATTCACCGAAGCTGCACACACCTGTTCTGTAAGCTTTGATGCTGGTACTTTGTTGATCCTACTAAAAAGTATTGATTGAACATTTTCAGACAACTACCAGGACCCATGTTCTTTTCTCAAGTCCAGCATCGGCCTCTGAATGCTCTTAGACCACTGAACTCCCGGGATCACTTTAGAAGTTGAAACATTTCTCCACACACTCCTATCCATTAGGGATTGGGAGTGCAGTTCCCATAGCTCAAAAAGCCCACTTCTAATTAAGATGCCTGTCTCTATAATTCTCCCAAGACTCCCCCTCACTAAGTATCTCTTCATGAAGAGTGGAAGGTCTAACCACAGACACTGCACTTTCAGCCACTATTGCATCAGCTCCCTTTCACAACCTTCTGATGTTAACATCAGGAAAGTAAGGAGGCTTGATTGGTGGATTGGTGGTAACAGAGCCGATTTTTCCACCTTTCAAAAAGCTCTGGAGAATACCTGGCCTTAATTTTTTACTGTAGCTCTTGTGAAAAGCAGGGCTGACAAATCACACCTATTGTCCCCAGCTTTGGGACCTAATTACTAATTCTAGAATAATAAGAGAGATTCCAAATCACCACTCTATTCCACAAGTGTACTTACCTGACAGAATAAAGATAGGTTGTTTAGTCTAAGGTTTCTGTGGATAACAGAAATTTGGAGAAAGCCAAAAATTCTGAATTCCAAAGACAAAGTCCATAATTACTTACAACACAGAGGTAGTTGTGCTAGACTTCCACAATTGTATCAATTGTTGAGGACAAAACATCTTAAGTTAGTTTGGTCCTGGATCAAAGTGCCAAGAGTAGGGCTAAACAGCTATTGGCCAAAATGGAAGCAATTTACTTCCTCAATGTATGTATATCAGAACTATCTCCAAAAAATGTATTTCTCCATGTACTCTCCAATATTTTTTTTTGTAATTTGACTTCCTCATAAAGGAGGGTCTTTTTAACCCCAACCATTTATGGCTCTCATAATTCTAGTATAATACTATGAACACTTGTTTTGGTTTTTACTTTTAATACTCTAAATCTCAAATTCTATTATATTAAAAAGCTCATACTCTCCAAATAATAAAATATTTTTGCTGATAAACAATGGAACTTTTTTGTTTTACCTGTATATCTTACACAAATCAAACCATTTAAAGGGTAATATGTCCAAGCTTCTTATATAATCACATACATTTAATCATTATTAATTTAATTTGATAAAAGTAAATTTCTACTTTAATAATATCTCTTTATTTAAAAGATTATTCAGTCAGGATCTCTATCTTTTTTTTTCTTTCTTCTCTCTCATACATTATATGTGTATATACAGTTTGATTAAAATATGTGTATATTTGATTCACAGAATATAATTTAATATATGAGAGAGAAAGACAGAGAGATCTCTGTCTCTCAATTCTAAAACAATCTATTAATTTTCAAATTTAACTAAATGGAGATATTCACTAATGTGGTTAAAACAGTTCTGATTTATAAGAAATCAACTGCCATATATGCTTCCTGAGTAAAGTACCTATTGCCTTTGGGATAGAAACATATTCTAACATTCTATGAAAGAATATTTCAATTACCAAAGTACTTCCTCTTAACTCCAAATTTATCCTTCAATACATGCTCTACAACAGTGGTTGCAATTCCTACCAGCCTTTCTCCTTTACAGTAGCACAGTGTTAAACTTTCTCATGAGAGGGTGCTGAAGGGACAATGTAGGAGGAAGGGGACACCCTAAAGACTGATCAGCAGTGTGGGTGTATAGACATCCTGTGGTATACTGCCACAACCATGTACCTAGAACATACAGCCCTTTGGCACCTTTGCAGCTCCAGCCTTGACCTGTGATCACTTTCCCGCAGACCTACCTCCATTCTGGGTTCTCTGCTCTAGATGGAGAGCTGACTAACAGTCCCAGTTCTGACTACCAGAACTGGGAATCTGGGTGGAGGAGAAAGCCAAGAATGAAGTCAGGTGCCATAATAAAGGACATGGAGCCAGAGAGGTGAGATATGAGGAAAGAATTAAAGCTAGCATTAGGTTCAGAGAATGATAGCTAAGGAGTTTGAGGAGACTGTTTAGGCAACAAAGTCAAAGGACAAGCTGCAAAATGAACCTTTTATATGCCGTCAGGCCACACAGGGGCTGCTCATCAAAGGAGCTGCAACTGACTGAATCAACTCATCCTTTAGTGATGTTTGCTGCACACATGGTTTGAATAAGAGATTATACTAAGTACATCACAGGTCTCAGCTAACAAGAAAATGGGACATCCAGGAAATCTCTTGAAATTATATACAGCAAGATTTGTAATTCTATTAAAAAAAAAAAAGAATTGCCATATGATCCATTAATTCCACTGCTGAGTATTTATTTACCCAAAGAATACAAAAATACTTATTTGAAAAAGATACATGTACCCTCATGTTTATTGCAGCATTATTTACAATAGCCAAACTATGGAAGAGGCCATGTCCATAGATGGATGGATGGATAAAGAAAATATAGTGTATATACACAAGGGAGTATTACTCAGACATAAAAAAGAATGAAATTTTGTCATTTGCAACAACATGGATGGATCCAGAGAGTATTATGCTGAATGAGAAAAGTCAGCCAGAGAAGGTAAAATACCATACGGTTACACTCATCTGTGATATTTAAGAAACAAAACAGATGAACAAAGAAAAAGAGAACTTATGGCTACCAGAGGAGAGCTGGGTGAAATGGTTGTAGAAGAATAAGAGTACAATTATCATGATGAGCACTGAGTAATGTATTGAATTGTTGAATCACTATATTGTACATCTGAAACTAATATATACACTGTATGGTAACTATACTGGAATTAAAATAAAAAATATAATTCTGTTTTGCATTCACAATAATTAAGATAAGATGAAAACATAAGGCAATGACTTAAATAACATTTAAAATAACTATTCATAGACATTTATGTATGAATAAAATTTATGTGAATATTATGTTGCAAAATAAAAACATCATGGTAAGTTGTCAGTAAATCACATTTTGCTCTTTTTAATACAGTTTCTGCCTCTCAGGTTTTACAAGTACTTATATGAGACATGGGTCTGACTACGAAGGGGCATAGAGTTGTATTCAGCAAAATATAGATTAATGTAATAATCACAAAGTGACTTGTTAAAACAATACATGCCAAAGGTATTCAAGAAAGAGGGCTATGATTCACTGGTATAATTACAGAAGGCTTCACTGAAGGGACAGAAGACCCACTGAAGGTTGGATCTCTTTTAGGTTGGAACTTGGAGAAAAATTAAATGTCTCTGGAGAGCATTGGTTAGAAATTGTAGAGGGATTGCCAGGACACCATGTAGCCTGTAGAGGAAATTATGGAAAAACCAGACTGGAAATATATAACAGATCCACACAGATTGTTTATACCATTAGGAAAATTCAGTTTATCATTGTAGCTGGCTTCAGTAGCTGGACAGTACATGACTATTAAGTGCTTTCAATGTTTCTCCCTCCTTTAATTGTTTTTCCATTCTTAGCCCTAGATAGTACCTTTGCTACAAAGGTTATATAACTCCAACAAGCACTTGATGTTTACAACTTCTCTTTAGTTTATTTGTGCATTGGCATCATTCCCTTCATTTTACAAGCAAGACTTGTTTGGCAGCCATTGCACAGGCCATGAGATCAGTCTCTGTGCCTGTGTCCCCAGATCACATTTAGATTGTCTTGTCCTGAAACATCTCTTACCCTTAACTTGGCTGAGTGCAAGTTCCCTTGACCTTTGATTTCACTTTTCTCTATTGAGACACATGGCTGTGGATCTGGCTGAGTGTTTAGCACTTTGCCCCTACCTATTAATCTTGCCCTGGAAAGCAAGGCTTGCTCTCTGACCTCAGATGCAAGTCTTTCAGGGTGAGCCTGCCTCTTCGTCATGCAGGGGATATCTTTTTGCTTGACATGCCCATAAAGAAATCAATGTGACCTGCAGAACTGCTGAGGCTGAGAGATGGACAGGGTCTTCATTAGGCCAATCCAATCTCTAATCAGATCTCTAGCTGGCAGCAGGTGATGTGGAATTATTACTGGTTTGCTGATCAAGGAGGCTAAAGGAACCCTGAGGAAAGTGAATGCTTCTCTCTCCACTCCTGTTGCCAGGACAAGCCTCCTATCTCGCCTCTTCCTCCTACTGATTGTCAAGACCCTGCTTGGCAACTTCTGAAAGTGCTAGTCCCCCTGGGCAAACCTTGTTCTATGTTCTCCAAAACTGTTAGGCTCTTTGTAGAAATTCTTTTACAATTTCTCTCTGAACCAATTCTTAATGGGGCAGGATATTCCAACGAAACTTTAAATTGTTGTTTAATGTCCAGTTATAAATAAAGTGCTCTCTTTCCTGATGGTACAACTGCAGAAGCTTCGAGGGCCTGTGGAATATTCTTTTGTCTATCCTCTAGCATTCTCAGGATGAATTTCAGTTTTAGAAACACTGAAGAATTATATATGGTGGATCCTGGTATGCAGCATAAGGAGTCCAATGAAGTAATTCTAAGTCAAACACAGATTTAACTAAAAGAAAAAAAAACATGATTGAGGTTTGTAAATTGGCAGTAATCACCTATGTGTCATCATTTCTGAGACTCTGCACCCCCCCCCCCACCTTGTGGCATCTGCAAGACTCTATAATACACATAGTGTCCCAGTTAGGAGCATCGCTACACTGTAGTGCTGATCATATTGTGTCAAATTTATTTTCTACATATTTACATGCAGTAAATATGTCACATAGCCATCTTTGCACAATGTTTGGCACTTAAAATGTTGACAACAAATATTTAATAAATGTGTAAAATATTGACTGGGAATTATTTCAGGAAAGGTGAGAAATTCAAATAGATCCGTGAAAATTTTTTTCAATGTGTATTTATTTTTCCTCTGGCTGATGACTGTATGCAATTTGTGTTTAATTCTCTTGATTATTGTTACTGTCTACTTTCCAAATTTTCTGAAAGAAACACCTATTATTCTTTTAAACCAGAGAAAAGAAAAGTTAAAAGGTAAGAAAAAGTACACCTGTGGTAATATAGACAGTTTTACCTGTTCATGGCCATAATTAACAGAAAGCATCTAATCTAAGCAAAAGTATGGTTGGTTTGGAAATATGGATGTGTCTGACACTTGGTTTTCTCTCTTGCTACCATCATGCATGTACAATCTGTGAGATACATGAGCCACAGATGAGGGTCTTTGGAGGAGAGAATAATGGATGCACACTCCTGACATTTTTAAATTATTATACAAATCTGTTTACCTAAAAAAAGTTAATTTGGTCACTAAATAGGCTCTCCCATGTGGCATACAGGTAAAGTTGTTTCAGCTTCTTAACTAGCGACAGTTAATCCAAATGAGAGCATTGAAAAGCTGACCCTGGTTGGGAGAGATTGTAGCATTGACCTTTGCTGTCAGTCAGTCTCTGCATGTGAATTCAATTAGAAGATGAAAATACAGTTTTCTCCTTCATAGAATGAATGCTCCTGCATAAGTCTCCTCTAAAGTCAGTCATCTGCATCATGAGCCAGAAGAATCCTTGAACCTATTACTAAAATGGCAAGTTTTATTTTATTTTTGTGGCTTGGTTTTTGCTTTTTGATATAATTTAATGACCATTGCTTTTGAGGGGGAGCAAACAGTGTACCGAAGACTTTTCCAAATGCTCTGTCAGCTCACATGCACAGGGTTGAGGCCAAGCCAAATGGTAGAACTCTTTAATCGTCACTAACACAGAATACCCTATATGTGACCACAGTCCTTCTTGGTAAGTTCAATAATTCACCATTTGTTTTAAGGACAAATTTGGAGGACTTTTGGTTTTCAGCAACACACAAAGTACAGAACATGGAACTTAGTCCCTCATTTCAAATTGCAAATGACCAATGAACTCTGAGGGATCTTATACATGTATATTTTAATCCCGTGTTACAAAACCATGTTAAAGGGTAACAGTGTAACGCAGCACACACACAGAGTGCCTGATGAGTGCTGAAGGCAGTAGGAAGTGTAACTACATGAAAGGGGATTTCAGCCTGAGGTAGAATTTCGTAAAGATGGGGTAAAACTTGGAAAAGGAGGACTTCTCGATAAAGAAACAGCAGGATCAAGAAGGTTATGTTCTGGGGGAGTGTGACTAGACTAGTGTAACTGGTGCAGAGGATTTAGTTTAGAAGATAAGTTCAGGTTCCCTGTGAAACAGTATGCAAATATGACAAGGTCATATGTGGGGGCAATGATGGCATTCAGAAAAGCCAAGCTGTCAAACCATTTCTCTGTCCTTGCAAAAGAGCATGTCTGTCAGGGAGTTGTAAATGAGTTGAATTTGTGTTAAGTCTGGGCAGACAGGAGACTTGGAAACAATCCAAAGACTGCGATTGAAGCTTGCCATCCATGGCTATCTTGATGCTCTTTCTTTTTTCGAGAATGGTTTCCGACCTCTGCTCTGATTATCTCCATCCTCTCCCTTCATACTCTAAGGCCCATCTCCTCAGCATCACCTTCCCTAACTGCTCTACCCTCAGTGATCTCTCCATTTTCTGAATGTCATGAGTTCTGATGCTTGATTAGAGAAGATTTAAGATTAATTTAGAAGTGAGGCATTGCATGAAGTAAGGAGGGCAACGCAGAGTGACACGGAGGCCGCTTAGAAGGTGATTTTCATATCCAAGTGTGAGGTAATGAAGAGATGAACACGGATAGAGAGTTTGGAAATGGGAAAAAAATATGTTAAAGAATCGACATGAATTAGCTATCAGATAAGGAGCAGACAAGAAAGGATGAAATCCAAAACCAGCTTTTTTTTTTTTAAAGTTTTAAGTTTAACAATTAATTTGACACCATTCCTAAGGAAGCAGAAATAGGAAGGAAAGGATCTGAAGAAGTGGAGGCAAAGGCCCAGGATATTAAAAAGGGCTGCACAGGGCCAGAGGTGCTGAGGCTATGGGGCTAAATTGGGGTGAGCCACTGGGGTTGTAAGCCCACAGTACTTAACAGAGATAAGGCTAGATTTGAAGATGTCAAGCTCATCAGGCCAATCAACTACTCACCTAGTTATGATGTATTAATTCATCTGTAACTGTGGCTAATAATCCTTTCATTGTAGAGGCAGGCCTTGAATTCTTGCTGCAACATATCAAAACATTGCAAATCTGCAAAAACCACGGCAAAAACTGTAGCACAGTCTAAATGGCAAAGTTTTTGGCAACATATTTTTCCCTTTCTATTCATTGTTGGGATTTTTTTAAAAATATAATTTATTGTCAAGTTGGCTAACCTACAGTGTGTACAGTGTGCTCTTGGTTTGGGCTGGTAGATTCCCATGATTCATCGTTTACATACAACACTCAGTGCTCAATTCAACGAGTGTCCTCCTCAATGCCCATCACCCAGTTCCCCCTCTCTCCAGCCCCCATCAACCCTGTTTGTTCTCTGTATTTAAGAGTCTCTTATGGGTTTGCCTCTCTCTCTGTTTGGAATTATTTTCCCCTTTCCTTCCCCCATGGTCTTCTGTTAAGTTTAAGTTACACATATGAGTGAAAACATATAATGTCTGTCTTTCTCTGAGATTTTGATTTTAGACTTTTTGTCCTCAACTCAGAAGGTCCAATATCTAATTTTAATGTGTTTAAGAATTGAATCTGGGGGCGCCTGCGTGGCTTAGTCGGTTAAGCGTCCGACTTTTGCTTAGGTCATGATCTCGCGGTTCGTGGGTTCGAGTCCCGCGTCAGGCTCCGTGCTGACTGCCAGCTCAGAGCCTGGAGCCTGTTTCAGTCTGTGACTCCCTCTCTCTCTGACCCTCCCCTGCTCACGCTGTCTCTCTCTCTCTCCTAGAAATAAATAAAAAACATTAAAAAATTAAAAAATTAAAAAAAAAAAAAGAATTGAATGTGAACTCTTAACAAACTGCTTCTGTTCTGTTACTGTCACCTGATTTGAAGGTTGATGGTTCAGGCCAAACAAGGAAGCAAGGGTTGCTGACATTGTTATCAGTTTGTTGTCATTGTTGCTTTAAGTCATTCTTTTTGATATATGTGCTTTTCCTATCTCATGCTCTAAATATTAATATACTTTGCACACACACAAAATACAGCCATACACCTAATAAATAAGAAATCCCAAACTTAAAGCTTTTTGGGATTTCAATTTGATTATTTTAAAAATAAAACTGCTGTCAGCTTTGTTTGTGGAGAGGGTTTAGCAGCTCTGTTTACTCTAAAAGTAATCACTTCTTGATTCAAACTGCTTCACCAGTAAATAGAATATCTTAGGACATTAATTATATGGGAGAGAAGTCAGCAAGAAGTAGCTGTTACAATTCATTACTGTACAAGAAATAGCAAGAGATGGGAGAAAATGTAAAGATGGAGATAATTGTTAATGCTTGGTTGTGAATAGGATTGGGATAGATGGATTGGAATTGGTTTATTATTCTCTTTCATAATAAATGGGAGCATAGGCCAGAGAGGGAGGGTAAGTAAAAGCAGCCAGTCGCCCACAGGTCTAATGCTCTGGAATACTGAAGACAAAGAGAAGGCTGACAGTTGCTTTTGAAAAATATATACAAATTAATATTTTTATATAAAATACTTTACTTCAGCTCAGATAGTTGAGCAAGACTCCAGGAACTATTTTGCCTTAGGTTTACAAATCTTCCTTTATAACAGGCCTTCTCAAAGAAGATCTAACTGGATCCACACAACCTGTCCTGGGTGACCTTGCAGGTCCACCTGTATTTAGCCATGTATTTCCACCCTTCACACCCTGAGGCACCCCTGAAGGATGCTGGCACCCTACAGAGCACAGTAAAAATATTCCTGATCTGACTGTCTTGGTCCTCTCCTTTAACAGATGCTAAAACCAAGACCTAGAAAGAGGCAGCTTTTTGCTATAACTTATTTCATCAAGTTTTGAGGAAACTAAAAAAAAGGAAAAGGTCTGTTGGTTCAGGCCCGGTTCCTGGTCATATTCCTTCTACTTCTTATTTCAGGGCAATAACACCAGAGGAGAACTTGAGTGTCATTAACTCAGCATCTTCCAGCCTCATCTTCAAGTAATACCTCCTTCACATTGGTCCAGGTTTATATAGGACTTCACTTAATTTGACATAGATATTAAAATGGTTAGCTTATAGCACGCAACTCTTTAGAGACAAAAGGATGTGATAATTTAACCAAAGGTCCTATGAGATTTTGACTAAAGTGCAATAGGCATCAGATTGGAAATGATTTCAAAAGAAGACATAATGTATGTATAGTACATACAAATGTCCTTCGGGATGTTCCTGACCATATAGAGAGTCATATTCATTGGTGAATAATCCCCAGGATGTAAGTGCCCATGACTACGTACAACCATATTTGTGTGTGAATGTGAAAACAGATCATCATAAGACATTTCATGACTAATTAGAGTGACAGCTGCAAAGTGCAATGTAGGCAAGATAGGGGAGCTTTGTAACTGTGTGGCTTTGTAAATGAAAGGATGAGATATCTATATGGTTTGGTAATTATACAAAAGTTTTATTATAGGAAGGTACAGAGCTATATAGAGGAAGGAAAAAGGAAGAAAATAAAACAGGAAAGAGATTGCCGATAGAGCAGCATGGTCATAAGATAGAAGTTTGGGGGAAGTGAAAAACAAGAAGAGGAAGAAGTCAAATACCAGTGACATTGGAAAAGATTAGGCACTCCTGCCATTGTCAATCATTTGGGGCAACATGGAATCCTGTCAGGTATGTGGCAGAGGACTCAGGAAGCTGTCTTTGGCATTTGAAAGCAGACAATTGGGTTCTAGAAGTGTTGTAATTCAATCACTGTCTCTGCTCCTTGTATTAGTGCATAGAGTCTGAGATGAAGGTGTGGCTCCCACCTATAAACACAAAGAACAAACTGATGCCAGAAGGAAAGGGGGTGGGGCAATGGGCAAAATGGGTAAAGGGGAGAAGGAGATACAGGCTTTCAGTCATGGAATAAATAAGTTACAGGAATAAAGGCACAGCATAAGGGATATAGTCAATGATATTGTTATAGTGTTGTATGCTGATAGATGGTAGCAACTCTTGTGGTGATTGTTGCTTAAAGTATAGAGATGTTGTACACCTTACGCTAATGTAACATTGTGTGCTAACTGTAACAACAACAACAACAACAACAAAAGATGTGTTTCCTAAACCTCCATTAAAGAATTCAAAGCCTCGTACCTAGCTTTAAGTGGTTTGACAGAAGGCCTTAGGTTAAACCCAAGAAACTGGAAACTGTTTTTACACAGGACTCCTTTGATTTCCCCAATGAGGGTTACATTCTCAACCCCCCTCCTTTTCATCCCCTTCTTCGTAGATATGTCACAGATCTCAAAGAGGAGAATTCAACTGCTCAGGGAACACCAATTAATACCTCATTTTTCACTGTAATTGATGCTAGCTGCAAAGAGGAGCATGCTGTGTCTGTGTTCCCTTTGTGCTGCGTGCCATGGCTACTTCTTGATCGTTCTCTTTCCTGATGGCTGCACACAACAGTCAGGTGGTAGCATCTCAGGGAGAAGGGTACTCGTGCACAGTGCCGTCTTCCCCCTCACAGCAACTTCCTCGTCGTAAACACTGCCACCTCCGTTAAAGTATAGAAACTCTCAGCAAGTTATCTAATGTCAGCTACATGAGTTCCTGCCCTGCTTTTGACATTAATTCACTAGATGAATTTAATAAATCATTAGATTTATCTTGACTTTAGGTTACTCTTTTGAATGGTGTAATAATTCACAACCTACTAATCCGATGGAGTTATTTTTAATATTGAAATTAGATAAATATGTGAAAATATTTTTGTACAAAGGTATAGAAAATATGTTAGTATAGGGTCTTATTATAATAGTAACAGATTAAAGTTTTATAAATCAATATCTACATTGTTCAGTTCTAGAATATATGTATTATATAGTTTTATAAATTATTACAGTTTAATTTAACTTATAAATACTTTAGGTAAAGCGAATTTACATAATATATGGAATCAGATATAGTCATTTAATGGTAGATCCCAGCAATCCATATAGTCCTACTCACTTCCTTTATGTAGAAATATCTTACAGAGAGTTGTTCATTTATTTAACTGAACAAACACCAATTTACATTTATCAAATTCAAGACCTTCCTCAAGCCAGCCACTTTGTAAGGTTCTTGTTATCAAGTCTATGAAGTAAAGTAGCTAATTACAATTAAATCTAATAAACAATTTCGTATACAAACATGGATAAAACCAGAAGCAGAGTGAAAGAAATAGTGACTTATTTCTATTCTTAGCACAACATAAAATGAATAGATAAATTTAGAAAAATTCATGGTTAGTCTTCAAGTCTAAGCCTAGGCAGAATTTTGGAGCCTTATGGTCCCTTTGGCTCAGTTTTTAAACTGTGATAAAATATTCATAACAACATTTTTCATTTTAACTATTTTCAAGTATGTAATTTAGTGCTATTAATTGTGTTTACAATGTTATGCAACATTACCTATATATATTTCCAAAACTTTTCATCACCACAAACAAAAACTCTACCCATTAAGCAATAATTCCCTCCCCCACCCCTATACCCTGGTAGCTTCTAATCTATGAATTTGCCTATTCCAGATATTTCATATAAGTAGAATCATATAATATTTGTACTTGGTGTCTGGCTTTATTCACATAGCAAAATAACACATTTTCAAGTTTTATCTATGTTTTATCATATATGAGAAATTTACTTCTTTTATGGATAAATAATATTTCATTATATTTACATACCACATTTTATTTATTCATTTGTTGATAGACACTTAGGTTATTTCAGCTTTCTTAGCTATTGCAAATGATGCTGTAGTGAGCATGGGTGTATAAATATCTGTTTGAGTCTCTGTTTACAATTTTGGGATAGATACCTAAGGTGACATTGTTAGATCAGATGACAATTCCATGATTTCCTTTTTTAGAGACTACCAAACTCATATCCAGTGGTTGCACTATTTTACATTCTCACCAGCAATGCACAACAGTTCCACTATCTCCATATCTTTGCCAACACGTGTTCCTTTTTTTTCTTTCTTTTTTTCTATTATAGACGCCCTAGTAGGTGTAGAATGGTATATAATTGTGCTTTTAATTTGCATTTCCCTGATGATTAGTGATCTTGAGCATCTTTTCATATGTTCTCACTTGCAAAATTTATATAACTTATTTGAAGAAATATCTGAGCCATTTGCCTATTATTAAATTGGGTTATTGTTGACTTATAAGAGTTCTTTATAGGGGCATCGGGTTGGCTCTGTCAATTAAGTGGACAACTCTTGATATGAGCTCATCTCATGATCCTGAGATTGAGTCTCACGTTGTCTCTGCACTGAGCGTGGAGCCTGCTTGGGATTCTCTGTCCCTCTCTCTCTGTCCCTCCCTGACTTGTGCTCTAAATAAATAAATATTTTTTTAATTTAAAAAGAGTTTATTATATATTCTAAACATTAAATCCTTATCAGATATATCATATGCAACTGTTTTCTTCCGTTCTATAGATGCCTTCCCTTTCTTGATAATGTCCTTTAATGAGCAAAAGTTTTTGGCCTTGATGAGGTCCTATTTTTCTTTTGTGATTTATGCTTTTGGTGTCATAAGTAGCAATCAATTGCCAAATCTAAGTTCATGACGACTGACTCCCTTAAAACTGTAAAGTTATAGAAAACAAGTAGTAATACGATGAGCTAGAAGCAGAGATGTGATAGAGGTATTTTACATTCTGGAAGATATTGTCCCTAAAGGTAGTTCAGCAGAATAGAAACATAAAGGATCCTGGAAGGAAGAGTATGCTGGGTACTGTAATATCTCATAGGCTCTGTCTGCTCAAAAAGACAAATGGCCGGATAATAAAAGGATGGTGAGCACTGCGATTCAGTTCCATGGAACCACATGCCACCAAACATACATGCCTGGTACACCCTAGGAATTGGGTTAGGAGCTGTAGCCTGCAATCTGAAATCCTTCAATAGATAAGAGAAGGATTTTACCAGCACACATGGAGAGACTATAGTTAAGGCAAAGTCTTAAAACTTAGCTGTTAATAGCCATTTAGTCTGTTAATATTATATCTTTCTCAGATATGAGTTTTTAAAAAAGGAAAAAGAAAGTATAATGAAAGATGCATTTCACTGTAATGAAAGAAGAACCATATATAACCACTTAGAAAAAGATATATCATTGGTAGGTTGTATTACCGAACTTGATTTTATACCTCTATTTGTATACATACATTACCATACGACTTTAGAACCTATTCCATAAAGGCAGCATGTATTTCCCTATTCCTTGATGTGACCAATAGAATGAGGTAAATATGACAGTGTACCACTTATGACCTTAGGTCTATGAGACCTTGTCTGCTCTGACCTACTTTCTTACGTAACTACTATCATGAGAAATACATGTCTGAACAAGCCAATTGTTCAGAAATAGGATAAAGTATAAGTAGAGCAAAGCCACTTCATCTAGTTTACCCCAGTTGATTGTAGTCTAGAGTAGCCAATACCTGTAAGTAACCCACAGATGCACGAGTGATGATGCCAAATTTTTGTTTCATTCATTATATTTTAATTTCCAGTATATCCATACCTTTGCCATTTAAAGTGGTTCAAATATACAGTTCTTACTAAAGGAGACTCCTAAAATTAATTTGTTACAGGAATAAGGGGAACATTTAGATAACAGAAGACTTCAAAACGCTATAAGATTACTTGACCTCCATGAAATATAAGCAGAACGTATAAGGAAATAACCCTTTAGGTGAACAGATACGATAAAATAAAATGAAATTAGGAAAAAAGGTGATTTAAAGATGTATATAAGAAACTAGTTATGCAAGAAAAAAAGAAAACATTCATAGAGGTTAAGAGTGTAATTCATGGAAAGGCGGAATTTGACTAAGAATTACAGTAAAATAAATAGATTACATACAAAGATGGGAGACATTTGTAATACCAGTCTTTTAAAAAGGAACATGTTAGAAACTGAAAGGAGTAAAACAAACAAACAGAAACCTTATTTTTAAAAGTGAAAGAGGGGCGCTTGGGTGGCTCAGTCTGTTAAGCCTCTGACTTCAGCTCAGGTCATGAACTCATAGTCGTGGGTTCAAGCCCCGTGTCGGGCTCTGTGCTGACAGCTAGCTCAGAGCCTGGATCCTGCTTCGAATTCTTTGTCTCCCTCTCTCTGACCCTCCACTGCTCACACTGCCTCTCTCTCTCTCTCAGAAATAAATAAATTTTTTAAAAAACATTAAAAATGAAAGAAAGTGCCTTAATCAAATGGAGGATGGTTGAGCATGTAGGTCCAGATCAAAGAGTTTTTACCATCATCCCATGAAATCAGTAAATCGTGAAATCAGTAAATAGAAACCACTTCTTCACAGATATAACAATGATTTTAGTTGCAAAACTAAAAACATTTGTAGAAGTAGCCATATAAAAGAAAAAAAAAAAAGAGTACCCAAAAAATTGTTTTGTCCCAGACTTCTCCTCTCCACCATTAAATTTTGGAAGATAACAGAACAAAAGTTATACTTCATCAATTCATGGGGCGCCTGAGTGTAAGCATCTGACTTCGGCTCAGGTCATGATCTTATAGTTCGTGGGTTTGAGCCCCCCATAGGGCTCTGTGCTGACAGCTAGCTCAGAGCCTGAAGCCTGTTTCAGATTCTGTATCTCCCTCTCTCTCTGACCCTCCCCTGCTCACGCTCTCTCTCTCTCTCTCTCTCTCAGAAATAAATAAAACATTAAAAAAATTTTTTTAACTTCATCAATTCATGACATTTTTGTATTACAAAATTATAAAATCAGTAGAAGAACATTGCAAGGTAATTAAAGACTAAGAATGGAAAGGGCTTTAAGACTTCACTCAATAGTTATTAAGTTGCCTGAAATATGAAACAAGATTAAGAGCTCAAGATCAGGGCTGTCTAGGTGTAAAATTCTGTATGTGTATTAGTAGTTTTTGTGATTCTTAACTTGGAAATTCAGTTGAATTATACTGTAGATTATAAGGTGGTTTCTCTAGCCCCAGGGAAAAGCTTGGCATTTTAGTTTCATCTTTTTTAATATTTTCCAAGAATCAGAAATGTGGTTCTTTCAGCAGAAAAATTCCCAAGAAACAAAAAATTACTAATTTCTTTTACTTTACTAATGCTGAGGAACTTAAGAAATCATTTGAAGATTTTGAAAATAAATATTGTATGACCTCAGACATTCCATAATTTTTAAGAGTAGATAAATGAACACATATATGTCTCTTATCCAAAATTCTGCCTATAAATTGCTCAGTTTCAAATGCTTCAATTTCTTTAATGTTAGTTATTTCCTGATTTCCTTCTTTTTGCATTTGTAAGTTTTTCCAGGAAACCTGGAAAAAAATAAATTATTTTTATAATAGAAAAAATATTTTAAAAGAGGAATGTAATATCTATACAATTACTTCTCATAAGATTTGTATGTCATCTAGTGATGACAGTTTTGTATTTCAGTGGCAAAGATTACATAACCATCTTTAAGAAGTGATGTGAGAAGAAACAGGTTTTCTTTAATTCTGCTTCAAGTCCTATATTTTAATCTGCAAGAGATGATTAGTTGCGCTGCTGATTTTAAACTACATATGGTTAGTATTCCTTGTCAAAGAGAAGACATACAAATCAACAAACAGTAAAATTTTAATATATAGTAATAATTTCACATTGTATTATTATTTGTGACTATGCATGTTTCTATTAGTTTTTCCATGAAGAACATGCAAAAAACCATACACACACATATATGTACATGTATGTATTGTATATCATATATGTATAGCTGCTATTTTCAGTGTCATTGAATTACCATTCCCAAAGCCATGTAGCCCATTCTCTAGAAATAGGAAATTAACAGAGTTTGTAACTAGAAACTTTAGAGCAGAATTTGACCTGCAGTTATTGCCTCAGACAAAGTTCACCTGCACATTCTTCTTCCTATCTGTGATATTCATGAGCCTGCAGGTGGATGGTTCATTGTGTGTACCACCTACTTTTAAATACTCTGATATAACAGGTGTTGTCTAAGGTAAAGTTTCTTCCTGGAACATTTGAGAATTCAGCTCCAGTCAGTACCTAATTGTTAATTTGCAAGTGTGTTGTTGGAATAATACTATATGCTAATGGTAGCTATGAAGTTGGGAAATTATTGGTAGTGTATTTGAATCATGGTCTCCTTGGAGATCATCTACAGGAATAGTGCCTGAAATTATTTCCAGTGAACTCTTGAGAATAATTTTAAAATAAAGCAAAGGACTGTTTTCAACTTTCTCACTCATACCTGTAATAAGATTAGAAATCTTATTTTCATGTAGTATTAAACATTAGGATGACACTTCTAACTGTGTCCTTCTTTCCTCAATTATTCAGATTTGTAGTTGGTTGGCTCTCCCTATTAAACATTGGTTATAGGGTTTTAATGGGATTCTGTAACTGAATCTGAATCCTGAAGTTTTAGAAAATTTATGGTCTGATGTGGCAGAGAGGTAGTCAGTGTGGGTGAGGCTAAACTACTGTTTAAAACTGCAGCAACTTTTTAGTTTCTCTAAATTAATGTTTGGAGTTATCTGTGAACTTAAGTTATTCCACAGTTGTAGGAAGATGGCTGGTAAAACAATTTAAGTGACTCATTTATACAAAAAAGAAGGAACTTCTGTTTTGGATTGGGAAAATTCTAGAAAAGAAATAAAAATTATCTGTAAAAAATGTAACAGATTCGCTTTTCCCATAAAAGACAGGGATTGGAATGAGTGAAGAGAAAAAAAATGAAGAAAGTATATTTTTCCCCTTCTCACTGGTCCTCAGAGGCATGAGAGAGGGGAGCTCATACACAAGGTATGCGACCATAGTTAGAGGCACTTGCATTAGCAGAAAGCTTACCTCCCCGCCAGACATGGAAACAACCAGATGAAGCAGAGGGGTGGCTGGTAAGAGAAATCTTTGGAAGGAGTATGGCCTGTGACTCTAGCAATACTCCTATGTAGTAATCAATAGTGGTTTGATTTCCTGCCTCCAAAATTCCTTCTGTTATCTTCTGATCTTCAGTGACACTGTCTTGAACTATCTTGCCTTTGGTGACCTGGTCTGAACTCTGCCTTGGGATGGTCATGGAGTCCAGGTCCAAATTTGAGGAAAAGTGAGACAGATAAACAGAATAGAGAAATTAGGTAAAAGATCATCATAGATATGGTCTTCAGGGAGTAGAGGAATGATATGCAGCAAAATACCTACCCATCTAGATCCATCTGACACACAGGTTAGGATTATAGGACTCATAAGTGTTCCTTAGAGATTACCAGACATACTTGGGGAGTGGAGCTCAAGGGAATCTAGTAAAGGTTAAACTTCTTAGGTACATAGCAGATGTGGGGGGAAGGGTCAAAGGATTGTTATACTGACGCTGAAGGCATCTGACTCAGAAAATAAAAGAAACTGAAGTCTTTCACAAAGCAACATAAATAAGACTATAAGAAAAAGTTTTAGCAAAACCTACTTCAGGTGTTAAGAGCGGGAAATGATGCTCTTGTTAGTTCTTGTTGCATCATTGGATCTACATATGATTGCATATTTCTAAAATCCTGTGTGTGTGTACAAATAAAAACAGAATTCTCTCAATCATTTAGGACATACACATTTATTCAGGATTGAAACCCTTTGTTTTCTTAATACACTTCCTTTTCCTGTATCATCAGAAATGAAAAGTTTATATAACCTTGGATCTCTACCTTACAGATTTTACTCATCTTAGTCAGATAATACAGAAAGTAAGGTTCACATTTTCTAATACCTTTGGGGGTAAATCTACAACTATTTTTGCTAGTAAATAAGGGATTATGTTTTCTGGTAGGTGGAAAGCTGTGTAGGATTTAATTCATAAGAGAATTGCCCAAGAGTGAAGAATGTGCTTCTAGCCAAAAGTAACCACAATCTTACCTTTCAGTTCCCAAGGTTCAATTTGGTTTTGCTCATCCATTCATCAAATGTATATCAAAACATGATGTTTTCCCAGGCAGTAGGGTAAGGCAACAAGGTTCCAGAGGGAATGAGACATTCTCCCTGCCCTTAAAGAACTCAGAATCTAAGAGAAAATAATACTACAAGCTGACATTTATGTTCACCTAGTCTGTGCCAGGCTCGATTTTAATGCTAGCCCAAAGTCAGAGAAGAGCTAACTGTCCCTGGGGTATGAGGAAGAAACAGAATTTGAAGTGAGCCTTGAAGGACAAGTACGGTAAGGAATAGAGCATATCCCACATGGAAGGAGCAGTATGCACAGATTCATGCGTATGTGAATAAGAAGCTGTTTGTAGTGACAGGGAAATACAATATTGCTGAATAGAAGTTATGATGATGAGTTGTAATAGCAAACAGCATCACCTTTCCTGGTGATAAATAAAGTAAGCAGGTAGGAAATTAAAAATTGAGCCCCTTCTGTGGCAGTTACTGTGGTAGAAGTACTGTTTCTATTATTAAAATAAAGCTTTAATTAATCTTCATGAGGCATCTATTATTATCACTGTTTCACAGATAAGAAAATGGATAAAAATAAATGCAAAGCATTAAGTATCTTATATAAGTTCATATAACTATTCAGAGACAGAGACTTCAGAAAGTTTCCCTTCTTATTGATGTGCCACACAAAAAGGACCTTATGTGGCTTCCTAAGGCAATGGTAGGCTGCATTAGACCACAGCCAATGGTAGACTGCCATGACATCGAACCAAAATGTTCATCTTCCCTGATTCATTCTTTTTTTTTTAAGTTTTTTTTAATGTTTATTTATTTATGAGAGAGAGAAAGAGACAGCATTAGTAGAGGAGGGTCAGAGAGAGAGAGGGAGATACAGAATCTGAAGCAGGCTCCAGGCTCTGAGCTAGCTGTCAGCCCAGAGCCCGACATGGGGCTCGAACCCACAAACTGTGAGATCATGACCTGAGCCAGAGTCAGATGCCCAACTGACTCAGCCACCCAGGTGCCTCTGATTCATTAATACAAAAATGATTACATCCCAATTATGTGCCTGGCATCGCTCTTGGTATCTGTGCGTAATTATTCAAAGGAAGATGGATATGGAAAAGTATACATTCAATACAAGCTATGAGTGTGATGGAAGCATGTTGATGCATTACCGGTGTGCAAAAAGGAAGTGACAAAGCCCCACAAAAGACAAATGTATTAGGAAAAGGTTAACAAGGAAATGATGCTTGAGAAAAAAAAAAATTAAGGTAGTAAATCAGTGGGAGTTATGAGAATCCAATACACATCTTAGACACATAAAGAAAAATAATTAGAAGGAAGTATATATAATTCAGTATAATGAAGAGTATAAATAGGTTGGAGTATTAGCAATAGGATTCAGGAGATAGTCAGGGGCTAGATTATGAATAATCTTATGTTCCAAAAGGAGATCTTTGCACCACAGATGGTGGCCCAAATTCAGATAGCAGATGTACTTTTTAAAAAAATTGCTCACACAGTATTTCCTAAACTAAAATTAGTCAAAGAGAAAGAGAGAGAGAAGAAAGAAAAGAGATCACAAAAGATCCAGATTGTTGCCTCTTAAGAACTCAAGAGAGAAACCAACATTGGGCCTGGATTACTGGGCGGCAATAATTGATTCTGAAAAACAGTTCCCTTCTTGCGATAGACATGTTCACTTCCCAAACTACTCCCTTTTGTGTTAACAGACTGATGTCTGTTGGCTTTGTGTTTGTGAAACTTGTTGGAGGCCTTGGGTTCATTTAATATCACACACATTGCTTTTTATTGAGCTCTAACCCCTCCTGACACTTACTTCTAACCCAGCGACTCTTGCTGAGGGTCATTATGAGTTTTGCCAACCCAAGGATTGTGGAGGTGGTTTTCTAAAGAAGAGCTAAAACCTCAGATTAAAACTGAAATAGAAGCAAGCAGAGGGGCTTGAGATGCTGTGATAGTAAAGGGAACAATAAAAGATGCACTTGCATTTAAATGTTTTCCTCATATAGCTCTACTCACAGTGCCTAACTCAAAGGTCAGGTGCAGAATATTGTGGTAAATATGCTGAAACAGTTTTTAGTAAATAATTTTCTAAAGTGTCTACTGAACATTGTAAGGCCCCGTGATGTTATCCCCAAGTAAAGAGTCTTAGAATAAAGTGTAATTTTGGAAAATTAAGAATCCTCCTCCTGAAGATTTTGAATGCACTCTAATATATCAAGATATCTTAGAAGTTACATTTTTTTCCAACAAGAATCAATTATCTTACATTGCCATAAGACTTCCCTTACTTCATACTCTAGCCACAATTCTGGGTACCTCCAGGCTACCCATACTTCTGCCCATCGGACTACAAATTTGAGGATTCCCATGACACACCATCCTCAGGTTCAATAATTCCCTATAATGATTCACAGAACTGAGGAAAGTGCTATACTTAAATTAGAGTTTTATTATAAAGGATGCAATTCATGAGCAGCCAAATGGAAGCAATAAATAGGAGAGAGGAAGTGGGAAGAGCCATGAAGCTTCCATGTATTTTCCAAGAGCTCCATCTTCCAAAGACATTGACATGTTCATGAACTTAGAAGCTTCCCAAACCTGTGGTTCAAGAGGTTTTGCTGAAGCTTTATTATGTAGGCATGGTTGATTTAATCATTGGCTGCTGGTGATTGAACTCAGTCTCCTCAGAGGTGTGCAGATAGGGCTCAAAGTTCTAACCTTCTAATTGTCTATTGTTTTCTGTCAACCAATCCCCATACTGAATTTATCTCGGGGCCTCAAGAGTCACTTCATTAACATAATGACACATTCCTATCACTCAGGAAATTCCAAGGGCTTATCGAACTCTGTGCCAGAAATCAGGACAGAGACCGATTCTGTGTTTGTATTATACTCCAGAAGTCCATCAGGAAACACCTATAAGTTTTTGTTTAGATAGGTGTTAACCATTTGAATCTGTTTCAGAAACATTTTTGATAATTGATCTATATTACATGAAACAAAATTTTATAAAATGTCAAATAAATCAGTGGAATCACTCAAAAATGTACTATTATAAAATTAAAAAGAGAGACAACCAAATACAAAACCTGCTTATTCTCTGAATTCAACCATTTATGAGTATAACCAATGGTATTTAGCTGAAAGTGTACACTCCCAGTGCTTTCCAAAATTTCGCCATCCCTAAAAGAAAAACAGTGACAGAAACATTTTTCAGCCTTCCCAGTTGTGCTTTCAAATTCTAATTCCTTCCTAAATCAAGACCTAGGTGCAGGATAGACGGCGACTAAGGGGCTCTGAGTGGCCCTCCCCCTGGTTTTCCTTCTAGACTGGTCCATACCTACCAGCCATAATTGGGATCTCTTCCTGTTGGTGTAGTTTTGCCCAAAGAACAGTAACCCATCAGGAGGGGTCAGAACACACACATATCACACCTTCACTATCCACAGCCAACATCTCTCATACAGAGAGCCCCTTCTGTCTCCCAGGTGGCAGTGAGATTTGCAGAGCCAGGTCAAAGGGGGTTCTGTGGAGCTGTGTGTAGCTTGAGGCTTCCCTTGGCCAAGCTGTTAGCATACAGCTGAGCTCATGGTCACAGCTGCTTTACCTTTGTCTGAACATGTGGAGGCTAACAATTCCAAAGTACACAGTAAGCAGCTTAATTTTCAAATCCAAAGAGTTAGAATTTTGATTTATCTATAGGTACTGGAACTTTAAAATAAACAGAAATGCGTTATCATATCTTTTTTTTTTAATTTCAAATGATTACTTATAAGTTGCTTCCTTTTATATTCCTAAACCATATAGCTATGTATTACCAAGTAAGAGTGAACATAATAACTGGCTTCCAATCAGCTTCTGTATTAATCAAGCCAGAATAATAATATCATACCTACTTGCCACAGCAAGTTATAGCATCTGATAGTCAATATTTATTGAGCTAATGTTTATTTAGATCTCACTTGGTAAATGATCCTGTTTTGAGTATCATATATACATTAGCTCATTGCATACAACAAATGTAGGATACACTACTTTTATTATTGCCATTTCACACTTAGGAAATAGATCAATATTGTTAAATAATTCACCCAAGATCACACAACTAATAGCAAAGTTAGAATTCACACCCAGGCAGTCTGGATCCATTGCCCACAGTTTTACCATTCCATTCATACAGCTTCTTTAGTGAAGAATAATGAAGAGAAATGAAAGCACTTGGGAAGTACAGCAAAATTGTAAAATCACTTCCTGACATGTAAAATCAAATGCCTGACAAAAAGAAAAGTCCCATGCTTGTATATTTTGGGGTGTGTGGGGTGGGTGTGCCTTGAAGAAAAGAGCAATAAGGCCTGATGATCTAGCATTAGTCTAAGTCAGACTCATATTATATTGAGGTAAAATACTACAGGATTACACCTGTTTGAATATTCTGACATGATTAATGAGACTAGTTATTTTTTCAAAGTAACCTAAATCCACACTGAAATGAATAATTCCCTAAGAGTCTTTTGATTTTTTACTTTTTTGTAAATGTTTATTTATTTATTTTGAGAGAGAGAGAAAGAGGCAGGGAGAGAGGGAGAAAGAGAAAATCCCAAGCAGGCTCCATGGTCTCAGCACAGAGCCCGATGCAAAGTTCGATTTCACAAATGGTGAAATCTTGATCGGAGCCAACAGAGCTACCCAGGTGCCCCCAAGGAGTCTTTTTTTTAATAAGTTACTTTCTTAGCATTCATGTTTATTATTTACATGCATAGCCGATGAACTGTTTCCTCAGGTGTCCCTGTTCCAGGCCCCTCAAGCCCCTTTGCCAAGTTAAGGAGTGACCTTCAGTGTCACCTCAACACCCACACACTCCAGCTTCTGGATACCCTTTCTCTAGAAAGTTCCTGAACTGACCACTCCATTGGTTTGCATCCTTAAGTGCACTTATCTAAGGTTCCTAACTCTCCGTACCTTGGTTCTTTTCCAAAATCCCAAGTTGCTTGAGGACTGAGACCTTCTCTTCACCTCAAAGCTATAGCAGACATCATCATATAAATAAAAGGTTGTCCGTAAACTGTGGGCTTACTATTGATCTTCCACTTGCCTGTTATGACACTTTAGGCAAGTCTTCTTCTTGCTTTTATGTGACGTCCTTCTCTGCCAAACAAAAGGGCAAGACTAGAAGCCAGTACCACTCTGAGGAGCTTTGTTTGGAGCACAGAGCAAGTTATACCAAGGCGGAGGGAACACCAGTATGGCTAATTGGAGCACATCCCAAACTAGATGAATTGCATTTAGGTCCTACATTCCTTGACAGGGGTTACTCTTCTTTAGATAAAACTGCTCTAATGGCAAGAGAGCCAGATGTTATCTCACTGCCATAAGATCACAACAATGGCACAGATCCTATCAGCAGTGGGTCTCCTGGGTGTCACCTGTCTGAGGTACCTATGTAATAGGGTAAGATCAGGAAGGAAACTAGCAATTATTAAGTGCCTGGTTCGCCAGGACACTATGCCAGGAGCTTTCAGTTGTTACATAATTTGAGCAGCACAGCAACCATGTGGATTATGTGCAACAAATTATCCATATTGTATGGATAATAAAACTGAAGCTTATTTAGAAGTAACCTAGTTGAACTCAGCCAATAAGCATTAAAACTGACACCCAAACTTAGGTTTATGTTACTTGCAACTTTGTGTTTGTTTCATTTATTTTCCATCGGGTTTCCCCACATATAGCATGCTGGAGTCCTCTGTAATTGCACTCACTTGGAACCAATGGTTCATAATCTTAGCCACTGAATTTAATTTTCCTAGACCTGGCTTAGCCTGTGGCATCCATCTTTCCTTTTATAAATAAATTCGCTTATCAGTCAAAAGAACAGAGACGCTTATATATGTGGAGAAAAATTTTAAACAAAGGCTCAAACACTCAGGAAATCTGGTGCCACAAAATTTCATTTTATTTCACCAAAGTACTTATTTTTGTCTATAACATTTGGGGGTCTTCTAACTCTTTTACTTATGCTTTGAGAAAAAAATGTTTACGTCCCTTTCTCTTCATACACTAAAATGCAATAGAATTAGGTTTAAAAGTAGTGTATTCTTTGAGGCAAAATAAATTACAAGCAAGTCTTGCAGATAGTTGCTAGGTAAATTGATTTCTGTATACAAAATGTTTTCTCCCTGTTGATAAAATTTTAATGTTATACATGTTAGAACTATTGAACACATCCTCCAAGCATGGGGCTTTTATTGGTGTTATGGTTTCCCCTTTTATCACTTGTTTTTTAAAGACTTTCACATTATGTTGAAATTTGGGCAGATCATGGTGATGTCAAATAGGATGCTAACTGTTACCAAAGGGATCTCATTGCATTACCTTTACTTGCTGCTCTGAGCATTAGGTCAGTGCATGGAGAATAAGTAGGCTGTTTGAGGTATATTTTTAGGAAAATTGATTAATGGAACTTTGGAGCCTGTTATAATCTGGATTTAATATCAAGGCATGATGTTTTTGTGAATCTAGAGGCTTACAAAAGAAAAGAAAGAAAGAAAGAAAGAAAGAAAGAGAGAAAGAGAGAAAGAAAGAAAGAAAGAAAGAAAGAAAGAAAGAAAGAAGAAAGAAAGAAAGAAATACAGGAAAGCCCGCTTCAGCAGATGGGCTAAAATTATATTAAAATCTAAGTGGTGGTCCAGTGAGGTGCTGTGGTCAATGGTAGCATCTCTGGATCGTGACTGAGTAGAAAGTATGTGACAGGATTAAAGGCAGGTTCAAAGTAGAACAACATGCACCACACGGATTATTCATAACTGTTAGTCATCTATTTAGATTTATTTCCTGCAATTATTTTAAGAACATGGGGCATGAGGTCATTTGTGGCTGTTATATCATACTCTGAACACATAATGTACACATGCTGGTATCTGGACCTTGGGTGCTCCCATTTTACTGATCTGGATGCCCTGCTCCCTACTTGCCAGCAGCCAAATCCTTGTCACTTGACTGCCTAGATTGATATCGACCCCAGTGAATCAATATTGAATGCTCTTTTGCTAGGCACTATTACGGGGTCATATTAAAAGGCTAAGAAGAATGCTAGAGTTAAGGAAGTCAACTGAGAGTCCATGTTATTAAAGAAGGCTTCCAGAACAGGTGTGACTCGTATTGCAGGGAATTTGGGTTGGCATGAGGTTTTCTAAATTTCAGATTTTCTTCCACTTACGTGACTATTTATTTTTTAATAAAATATGTTGTTAATTTAATCAGGAAACTTCATATCTTTGAAGTCAATTTTTATATATGTTATATTATATATATATTTTTTTTACTAAATTTAATCTGTTAAAACAGTGAACGAAGATAATGACAGCAAAAATGAAACACTATTTCAAAATTGGAACTCTTACCTATTGTCTGTCTAAGACTCTGAATGTAAAGTCTACTTCAATTTCATTAAAAGGTATATTAGCTCAGGTATAGTGACCTTCTAAACCCCAAATGAGACTTGTCTTCACGTATCAGTGGCATTGAAAGAATTTTTAAAAAAATTTTTTTAATGTTTTATTTATTTCTGAAAGAGAGATAGATAGACAGACAGACAGACAGACAGCATGAGCAGGGGAGGGTCAGAGAGAGAGGGAGATACAGAATCTGAAACAGGCTCCAGGCTCTGAGCTGGCTGTCAGCACAGAGCCTCATACGGGGCTCGAACCCATGAACTGTGAGATCATGACATGAGCTGAAGTCAGATGCTTAATGGACTGAGCCACCCAGGCTCCCCAAAAGAGAATTGAAGAGAATAAATCTCTCACTATGTGATTCAGTGACACTTACTGCCTTACACACATGCCTCTGGAATGAGTACAAATCTTACACGAGAAGTCATGTGATATAGCATTAGTTTTACACAAACTACACTTTGAAAATACCGAATAACTGGAAAGATGAAAAAGAGGAAGTTAAATTAAAAGAAAAACAAAACTGTAAGCTTGAGGTAGTGAGAGTCCTCCACCAAGATGTTTCTGGAAGACCATTAAAGCTTTCTTAGCAGGACTTGTGTCTTCCTTAAGCATCTATTGCACTATAATCTATACTTAACTTAGATATGACTTATCTCCCTCAGGATAATGTAGTCTCAGTTTGTGTAGAAATGATGTCGGACACTTCTATTACGCTCTCAGCAACCAGAGCAAATGACATAATGCAAATGAATAAAATATTATGTACTTGGAGTATATGTTGAGTAAGTAGCTTCACTCAAATATAACTAAAGAAAAATCATGGAGATAACCATTATTTGTCATTTAGTCATGACGCCATGGATGATAGTGTCTGTATAAACCACAGGGACATAGGACTGAATCCACAATCGAGTTGGCTTCCCTTGCCCAGACAAGATAAGGGCCTTCACCTACTGTGGGAAGAATTAGCACAAGAACGAATCTGAGCCTGGTTCTCAGGACTCTTCTCAGCCTGTTCACTGGATGTACTTGGAATATGTTCTTCAGCAGTCTTTTCTGCCATTGAATAGATAGTAGTATAATTAGTAAATTTCTAAAATATTATGAGATCTATTGACATGGAATTTTGGGTTAAAGAACCAAGATCATTCAACATTTGGAATGTACTAAATAAACCAAAGAGACTGGTGTACCTTGAAATAAAATAATGATTCTTAACCACCTATAGATAAAGCTATATATATTGCATATATTATATATACTATTACATATTTATATATAATCAGTGATATAATTATTCAAAAATGACACTTTAAAGGACAGCAAAGAGGGAATAAACCATGGAAAGAAAATGAAAATATAGCATTAAGCCCAGGCAAACCCATACTGCTGTTCTCTGCCTTCTGTACATTCTTGTGAAGGACACTGATGGACACCTGCTTTGCACGACTTTCTAGAAAATGTAAGAGAAAGTTCTACTAATTATTAGAGAATAAGTTCACTTAAATACATGAATGAGCATGTATGCACATGCACACACATGTGCATGCACACACACACACACACACACACACACACACACACACTGACTTTGACATGAAAAACTTTTATGGAGAACCTAACAATGAAAACCCTTCAGCAGCCTTTGCACCCCCTGCCCTTGACTACCATCTCTGCAGTCCATCCCTAATGCTATCTAGTGGGAAAGGAATGGCAGGCTGCTTCCATTGTTCCTCTGTTTAAGTGAGATAAGATCCTCACTCTGTACATATTTTCCCTTTATCTCCACAGTCCTTGTGTCTCAGCTTGTTCTTTGAGTTTAATGACTTTTTTCTTGCTTTGTTTTGTTTCTTCCTATCTCTTTGGGTTATGAGATCTTAACTGATTTCAGTAGTTGGTACTTTTTTTCTTCTTTAAGTCTCTTCTTTGTTCATTGTTAACTGGGTGACTAAAAAAAAAAAAATGTGTCCAAAGCATATGGAAATTCTATTTCTCCTCTTTTGTTAGTTCAGCTTTCCTTTAGAGACTAACAACAATTGAAATTTATTTTCATAGACTGTTTTGCCCATTTAGTGATATCCTTACATTCATTCTCCTTCCCACCCAAACACAGCTTCTTTCAACAAAGACCTAAATTGTCAGGACCTTTTTGTAAACAAAATAACTTTGAATTAATGTAGTAGCATGTGATATGCTGTAACTCCCTTATATCTTGTTTCCTGACCTGTAAGGTATGCATGCATTGTTCATCTTTATCTATATATTCCAAGTGTTACTATTTCATATAAAGGGAGGAATTTTTGGAATAATGCTCACTCATCTGTTTCAGAATTGGAACTGTTTTGTGTTGTTTTGTTTTTGTTTTTGTTTTTTATATCACAAGTTAGTGTCTGTGAGCCAGCCATAGCTCTAAGGACAGTGAACCAAGAGAATAACAATAAATGGAATGAAATACAAGAATACCTTAAAATTCCAAGATTAGAGGATAACTTAAGTGGATGTTGCCAAGGCATTAATTATCAAAACCAAAAGCCTTGCTTTGACAAGGATTAAGCTGAATTCAAAAATAGGAACATATAAAACATATACATTATGCCCAGAAATGGTATATCAAGGGACAAAATATAATCAACATTTATTATCTTTGCCCGAAAACAGCTTATGATCTAGCTGAAGAACCTGAATTTAAAAACATGAAGCAAAAAGAATTAGGGGCACCTGGGTGGCTCAGTCAGTTGAGCGTCCGACTTCAGCTCAGGTCATGATCTCACAGTCAGAGATTCAAGCCCCATATTAGGCACTGTGCTGACAGCTCAGAGCCTGGAGCCTGCTTTGGATTCGTCTCCCTCTCTCTGCCCCTCCCCAACTCACACTCTGACTCTTTGTCTCTCAAAAATGAATAAACATTAATTTAAATAAAAAAGAATTAATCTAATAGGAATACAATGAAGAGGGGAATGTGGACTGGAGCTTTTTTATGTTATAGAAGTCAGAGAGGACAGAGATTATCACATGTGTCAACAATGTCAGGAAAGGCACTGTAGAAACCAAAGGAAGCATGTAGAATATGGTTATATGAAGAGGACATTGTTGATACCGCCAGCCCTGAAATTCCTTTTGTAGGCATAACTGGTGGGGAAAAATAATAATTATGACTAAGATATAACACTGGACTTAAATTCCCCTGTAGGCCAGGATCTAGAAATGTAACCTTCATAAGCTATCTTACAATAAAACATTAAAAGCACAATTGATATGCCTGTTTTTTAAAAGGCTCAGTAAGTAAGATCAAATAAAAATATATCATGTACATTTTACTTATGCTAATACAAATATAATTTATTCCTGCCTGATACAGGCCACTCTCTCACTGAGGATAGATGCAGTAACTGTAGGCACATGTCGTATAAAGACTCTTCATGTATAGTAAAGATGTAAATGGCACCTTGTTTTCCCGAGAATATGATGTTAAGTATGTATATGGTTTTAATATCCCCCCCAACAGAATACCTTCAGATTAAAAATAATACAAATAATTAAGTTTCATATATATTGCTGTCTCAAGTGCTCTACACATTTGTGTATATAAATTCAGGTTTTAAGTAAAGATTTGTATTAAAAAAAAAGAAAAAAAGAAGCTACAAAGCATGCTTAGAGAAAAGCATTTCTGTATCCAGGATGGTGAAAGTATATGATAATGGCAAAAAAGCTTTGAGCAAAAGCTAAGTGTGAATGAAACTTACACTGGAGTTTTGTGAAGCCCTGTTCTTGGTGTTCTACATTCTGTTGATGGTTGGCAGTACTCATCAGATGCTCAAGTGACACAAGCCTGGCAGGGTTATTGGCTACCACAATAGAGTAAAATGATGAATGAAAACTGAGAAGATGAAATTTGGCAAGAATATGTGTAAAGAGTTAGTGGGTTCTTGGGATTAACATAGATGACTCAAAATAATCATGAAGTTAAAAAAAATCTACAATGTCAAAAATTAAAATGAGTTGTATTGTTAATCGATCATCTCTGCATCTTTGAAAATATCCAAACATATTGGATGATACTTAAGGAATTTTGCTCTAAGGGGTGCCTGGGTGGCTCAGGCTTCGTTAAGCATTTGAATTCGGCTTAGACTCAAATCATGATCTCATAGTTTGTGAGCTCAAGCTCCGTATGAGGCTCACTGCTGTCAGCACAGAGCCCACTTTGGATCCTGTCTCCCTTTCTCTCCCTCTCCCTCTCTCTCAAAAATAAATAAACATTATAAATATTTAAAAGAAGAATTTTATGCTAAGAATCTGGAATTTGTTAGGAATTCAGCTACAACTATCCACTGAAGCCACTAACATCACTAACGTTCACTTTGCATCTAGGTAAATTGTATCATTTCCAAGTCACCAGCCTACCCAACCCAGGAACTGAAAGATTTAGAATACTTTGGCATGAAAAGTAGGTTTACCAAAGACAAAAAACACAAACAAATCTTATAAGAAATTACCCCTATAAACTTCCAGTGACCTTCCTCTTGCATTTCATGGTTGCCTTATTCCCATGGACATGCTTTACTCCTGTTGTGGTTGGGAACATCAGTAGTAAATTTCCTATTTAGCATCAGGTTTGTACAGAAGTAACCACATCCAAACCACCTACCCAACCAATATTAGTAATGTCCTTTTACTTCCTGATTAAAGTGCAAAGTGCTTTAAACATTCAGCGTAAACACATTTGTTTATTTCTTTCTTAATTTGTGAGGCCACTTTGCTGGCAGAGACTAGAATAGAGGAATCCAAGATGTATTGATTTCTTTCTTCATGACTATTTAATCAGTTAAAGTGTGCGCCACTTGCAAGTGCCAAGATGCTGGTTACATTTTAATAAATGTCCTCTTTGCTTGATCAATACTTCTCAGCCCAAAAATAAATAAATAAATAAAAGTGCTGTTCTCTTATAAGTTAATGGGGAGAAAATCTTTTTACTATCGTCAGTCATCATGACAAACAAGAATATGAAAAGTGTTAATGAAATGACCAACTGTCTATAAAATAAAAGACTTGCAAGACAGTCTCCTTTCTTCCCTTAATTTGATGAAACAAAATGGAAAATTACACTAGTGCCCATCCAGCGTGAAATGATGTTAACAAGCAGAAAACAAATGCTGTAATGAAGGACTTCTAGGATGTACTATGTATAGTCTTACTTGTAAAGAGGGAATTACTGGGCAGAACTCTAGCCCTGAGCAACATCCCACCCCCTACTGAGGAGAATCACAGCTACCATCATGTCCCTCGGGAAGTAGAGCCATTCGGCACAATAGGACAAATTGATGTTCACAGCATAATAATTATCCATGTGCTGCAAACAATAGGCCACACAATTACCAACCAGGGCAATGCCCTACACAGGCAAAGTGAAGTTGCAAAATGAAGTGATTGTACAGATAATTGAGGCAATAGCCCCACAATAAAGGGATGTGCACAACTTGTTATTTACTGGGCTTTGTTCTGAATTTTCCAGAACACGGAAACTTACCATTTAAGCACAAAATGTTTTATTTTTAAAATGTACCCATTGTGAAAGGATATCTTACTTCAAATATATTACCAATTTCTTTGCCTTTTTAAACAGAGTATTTAAATGGTATTGTATTCTGATAGCGCTCTGGATTAAACAAACAAACAAACAAACAAACAAATATTTTGCTAAAGAAAGGTGACCCAAAAACTACTACCTGGACTCTCAACCACACTCATGTAACACTTTCCTGTTTTCTACATAAGAATAACATGGAGACACCTAGATATACTGTAAGCCATCAATTGAAAGAGTTAAGATGTTCCTGCACAAACACCACAGGTACAAAGCAACATAAACCAAAGACATTCCTAAAACTAAAAGGGATGCAGTTGGAGATGGTTTAAATAGTTTGATGTCATGTTTGATGAACTTTGGTTTTTATCTTACGAGAGAGTACAACATGGTGGAAAGATTTGAGGTTGAAGAAGCAGCCTAAGGTGGTGGCCATGCAAACTGCCTGAGCTCAAACTTCATGTGGTACTCAGTAACCAAGTGTTGCTGGAAATCTTATTTGAATCCCTCTAAAAGCTTGGATACTGTCTACAAAGTAGGTGTAATTAAGATCCTTAACTATTGGGATTTTTAAATATGATCATGCAAAAACATTTATCCTTTCCATTGGTTTATTAAGGGCCTTAGAAGTGTTAGCAATTTAAGTACGAGAAAGAAGAGGAAAATTGATTAAATAGGAATCCAGAAATGCACATATAAATGCTAAGCATGAGAAAGACTTTAAAAGGAAGTGGAATGAATGATAGCAAAAACTAAAGAAATAAAGAAAGAACCAAAAGAAGAGAGAAGTCAGGGGATACCATAGCCTTGACCATTCATGAAAAAAAATCACTATTTCTGTATTAATAAATATTGATTGAGCAAATCACAGACTATACACAATGCCAGATATTATCAAATTACATAAGGTAGCCTATTTTGCACCAACATCTTTGAGGTGGAATTTGTCATTGCCATCACATACATAAGAAAACCAAATCTTAGGATAAAGGAATACTGTAGGTAATATGGTAAGATTCAAACATATTTAAATAGATTGTCTTTTGTCTCTCAATCCACTGTGCTTCTCACCCTATGGCAAAGTCTATTTTTTTTTCCTTCCTTGTCTCTCCTTTCTGTTCCAGTTTCTCCTTCTCTTGTGTTTTCTGAGCACTCCCTATGTGTCAAGCACTGAAATGAGAGAATAATTAAAATCAGGTCTCTAAGAAATTTTACAGTCTATTGGAAGACAAAAGCATGTAAAAATAGGCATAAAATATAACAGATGACTTCTCCAACAGGAATATGAATGAAGTGCTATCTTTTATCACATCTACCTCTCTGCCTGCAATACTTTCTCTTCCTTTCCAGGCTCCCCTGTCCCAATATCCATCTTTCAAATTCAGGTCAAATTTATCCTTCTCTTCCATAACTCTACACATAACGGTGATCTCCCTCTTATTTAAATCCTTCCATAATTTATAGTCTACACTAGAAAAGCTTGTTAGATACACAGTACTAGGATCCACCCCCGGAGTTTCAGATTTAGTGTCTGGGATGGGCCTGGGAATTTGTACTCGAGCAAGTTCTAGATGATCCTGACACTGCCTATCCAAGGACCATGCTCTGGGCACCACGGCTACCCCCTAGCACTCACTCCTTTAGCAGTTGGCAAACATTTCCCCTTGGTCTTAGCTGGTGTTCTGTTGTACATGCCCAATTCCCTACTCAGTCATTTTGTCCTTTGAATCCAGTAGATACTTCTTTTTATTCTTTGTATTTTCCACAGCTAGTAGCATGGTATGACAGTCAATAGCAGGTGTCTATGTGTCTAGAAAATGTGTTTTACCTGACCGGTTGATTGGTAGACCGATTTACTGAGTACTGGGCCAGGTGGCTGTTTCTCTTCCAGCTCCGCCACCTCTCATGGCAACTCCACCCATAGCAGCTATTGTGTGTGAACTCAGATTACAGTATGGAAAGGGAGGTGAGCATATGTAGATATTTGTGTTATCATAACTATCAATAAGATCTCTCAAATAATGATACTTACGAACTTTTCCTCATGCTTATTTGCAGTGTAATACATAGACAGTTGTCTTGGAAACACTCACTCTGCATATTCTAAATTTTCTATAATGGAAAATCTTGCCTTTGCCTTATCACTTACACAGTCTCCCTCATTTTTGTGTTTTGTTGAGAATCCATAATGAGATCTGAATGCTGATAAATGTCACTTTTGAGGACATAATTATTGTATTCATCTATTATGCTTTTCATAAACCCATTTTTCTCAGCTAAGCTTCTGAAGGGCAATTATCTAATAAAAAATACATGTTTAACTAACGCTATTTAAAGTTGTGTTTTAACTGACCTCTCTATAGTGTCCATTTCTTTTTTACTAGTGCATTTAAAAATCATTTTTTATTAGTCTTTCTTCCTATAAATCAGAATTAAAGTTGACATTTTCACATTTGATTTTGAGAGACACCAGTAGAATTAGGCAACTTTTCAGGACACCACTGAATACAGACTCGCCTTAACAATTCTGAATATACCGATATTCAGAAGTTGCATTTTCTACTAGACTCAGCAGAGTCTCCATTAGTTATTGTTACTGTTTACTCAGTTTTGAGCTAAACTCTCCCAGAGTGCCAATTACGTCCTGAGAGCAAGTCCACACACCACAAGGTAAAAAACAAGTTTGACAATTATCCTATTAATTTGATCTATGTTTACATGTAGATGGTCAAACCAGATAATTCAGTACACATAACTCACCCAAAGGACTTATTATCTGGATTGGTTATCTACATAGATCAAATTAGACCCTAATAACTCCCAAATCTCCACTTTACTTTATGTCCTATAGATATAACCAAAGGTGATTCTACCTGTTATAGACCATGCATGGCAACCTATCTTTCTGTGGAAAAGTGGATTCAACTTTCAAAGTTATCACATATTTACAGAAAAGTTCCTGAAGTCTGGAGATGTCAAAAATAGGTAATAATGGGTTATTAATTTCATTTATGTCCCTGAGACCTACCAGCATGTACATTTTGTCTGCACTGCCATTATCTTTCTTTTGCATACTATGAACTCAAAGATTGGTTTAAATATCCATCTCAGTCAAGAGCCATCTGACCACTATACAGATGTCTCTACTTGTCAATGAAAAGTATTTGACACTTGGTCTTGTCTTAGCTGTGGGAATCTCTTGGCAAGAATGTTAAATCAATCTAAGTATATTGTTAAAAGTAATTATTCAGGGATCCCTTCTTTTAGAATTAATAGTATCTAGCTACTACACTCCTCAAGGATAAGTAACATTCATGTGTGTATCACCAGAGCCTTTCTGAAGCATAGTAAGTACTATGTACTCAGTACATGATTGAATAAATATAAATATTACAGATATTAAACATAAATATTGTATGAAAAAAGAAATAATAATATAGAGAAAGAAATATAATAGTAAGATCACTAATCACATCACCCTAAGGTAACCACTCTTGATATTTTGGTCCATTCTTCTAGAAAAGGTTTAACGCATACTTTATGTGGTTTTAATATTACAACATATCATGGGAAGAGCTTTATAAACATTTTAGTAACCACTACATCACATTCTTCTCCACATAAATATACTTCTGTGACTGTGAAAAACCTGGTTTGCATTATTATTAATATATCTTTCTACGAAAGGCATGGTCCTCACCCTTGTGCAGGTACATCATTCCATTTAGACTTTGACACCTTGTATGGAGTTATCTCCACTGTTCCTCCAGCTTGGACTTTAACACGTTTTACCGGGTTGTCCCACCTTGAAACCTGCTTAGACTCCAACACCAAGGATTCTCTCAACACACTTGGTTTCTGACACCCATTCTGGAATGTTTTCTTGTGTGGATGCCATTTCCACCCTGCCCTGGCACTGTCATCTGGCCACCACCACATGTGCATAACCTTCACTCTTTGTTTGGGCTCTCAGTCCTCAGCTAGACTGCCCTTCTTTATAAATGTACTACTCAAGCAATTTGAATTCTTATATTCCCCCTGAACCATTAGTGGCTCTTCTCAGCCCCCATAGTAATGCTTACCCCATTCTGTCCCACCTAATAGTCTTAGGACTGAGTTGTTTAGGAAAGGGAGGGAAGGGGGACAAAGGAGAAGAAAATGCCTCTTTTTATTTAAACAAATTAAATCAATATTAAGATCTAGCACTGTGCTAAGTGTTTTACCATGTTATCTCATTCAATCAAGACATGCTTCTCCAGAACATGTCTTTTCTGTTACACAATTAGTTACCATTTATTATTATTTTATGTTATAAATTATGTAACTGATCTTACAAACACTGAAAGGAACTTTCCTACAAATCAGAGTTTAAGTCATGAAGGTAGAATTTGAACACTAACTTCTCTAATACCAAACCGTGTTCTTAACTATAAGCTATAATGCTTCTTCTGTAGTTTTAACCCTTGGTTTTTATATTGCTGCTATAAAAGAAAAAAGTACATCAATTTTTCAATTTTAAATGTGTGATTTTGCTAAATTAATGCAAGTTAACAATTTTACTCCTTTATTTTTATTATGCTATGGTGACCTCACTTAATTGTTTTCCTTTTTACTTTTATTGTCTTACCTTGTCTCTTAATGTGTCTTATTTACTTTTAATTTTTATTTTGCCACTTAATCTTATTTATTTTATACACCTTTCTCTATCTTGCTATTTTATCTTTTGAGAATGTTTTCTCAAGCACTGCTACCTATCCTTAATACATCTTTACCATATTTTTAGTAGTGGAAAACAAAACAAACAAAAAAATCACCCAGAAAGAGAGGGACTGTAAGGTATAACAAGACCTACCAAGAAGGTCAGCTCTTGGCCAACTCTTTCTTCTGTTCACCAGAGCACCCTTTATCTCCATATGTAAGCCACATTATTGATACAAAAATCAATCTGAAAAGAAACCAGATCCTGTCATATTATGTCCATCTTTGAAATGAGAAGGGTGACAGGGCACCTGGGTGGCTCAGTTGGTTAAGCATCTGACTTCGGCTCAGGTTGTGATCTCACGGTTCATGGGTTCAAGCCCCGTGTCCGGCTGTGCTAACAGCTAGTTGAGAGCCTGGAGCCTGTCTTTGAATTCTGTATCTCCCTCTCTCTCTGACCCTCCCCTGCTCATGCTGTCTCTATCTCTCTCAAAAATAAATAAAACATTTAAAATTTTTTAAATAAATAAGAATAATGTAAATAAAATAAAATGAGAAGGATGAAAACTTTTTTTTTTTTTTAATTTTAGCATAGGAGCTCACTTCAAAGCAAATCCTATATATATAGTTTGAGCATGGAGCCTAGACAACTGCCTAAGCTTACTAGGTTAAGTTGTGGTTAGAAGAATGATGGGAAGTCTGGAGTCCTATCTACTCTAGGCCTCTACCCCCAGCCCCTGGACTCTGAGATGCTTCTTTATTAATCCTAACATCTTTCTTTTATACTATTAGAATAACTTGTATTAGAAGTGTTGGATTTTTGCAGCACCTGTGTGGCTCAGTCATTAAGCACCTGACTGTGGCTCAGGTCAGGATCTCACAGTTCCTGAGTTCAAGCCCACATAGGGTGAGCTCATGCCACAATTCAGGTGAACTTGTGCCCCACTTTGGGTGAGTACAAAGCCTGCTTCAGGTGAGCCCTACTTTTCTCTCTCTCTCTCTCTCTCTCTCTCCTTCTTTCTCTCTCTCTGCCCCTCCTGGGATTCTCTCTCTGTCTCTCTGCCCCTCACTCACTTGTGACCTCTCTCTTTCTCTCAGAAAAAAAAAAAAAAAAAGGAATTCAGTGGTTTTCAAATATGAACATGCATCAGAAACAACTGGAGAGCTTGGTAAATTTGTTAAAACACAAATTCCTTGACACTCCTTCCTCAGAGATTCTGGTTAAGTGGATTAAGTGGATCTGGGGTGGAGCCCAAAGATCTGTGTTTCCCAGATGCTTCCCAGATGCTTCCAGTGCTATGATCCAAGGACCACACTCTGTGTAACACTGGGCTAGACTATTATCTAGAGTACTCACGGCCACAAAATACTATAACATATCTCCGGTTTCCCTCTACTCTCCTCTGCAAGTTCAATCACAAAAATATTTATTTTCAACTTGTCCTTCATGACCTGGTCATTAAAGCATTTTTGTCTGTGTCTTAGGTTATAAAGCTGGAAGAATAAAATTGCCTAATTTCCATATCCAGAGATTAAAGAGAAAACAGTGACTTGATTCCAAATTTGATGCTATTGTTATCTCACAAATTTTTTTCTACACTTTGTATAGCCAAGAGAGGAATCAAAATGCATATGAGCCACTAAAGGTCCTGTTACTCTTCATGGATCCAAGAAGACCAAATTTTAAAATGTATAGAGTTTATGCTATCTTTTTGTTTAAATAATGGATTACTTTTTTAAAATAATGAGACAGCTGGGTGACTCAGCTGACTCTTGATTTCTGCTCAGGTCAGGATCTCACAGTTCATGAATATTTGTGAGTTTAAACCCCACATCTGGCTCCACACCTACAATGCAGAATCTGCTTGGGATTCTTTCTCTCCCCCTCTCTCTACTCCTCCCCACTCACACTCATGCTTTTTCTGTCAAAACAGATAAATAAAATTTAAAATATTATAAAAAGTAAAATAATGGATTCTATATATTGCATATTCTTCCCTTACAGAACTGTATAAATAGCCTTTTCAGTGGAAACCCAGTCAAAGGTGTACACTTCTATAGGTTCATCTGAACACCCAAAGCATCTGCTAGACAATGTTCCTCATCCCATTGAAAGGAAGTACAGAAAGAAGTTCTTTTGTCCATTCCCAAATCTTGAACATTTTTTGTCAGTAAACATTTAAAAATTATCTTCCTCGCATTTAATTTTAGTTTCCTTTTGTTGCAATATTTTTATCTCTCGTTAACAACGGCTACACTCATGCAACTTTGTACAACAAATGAAAATGAGGAGGGGGGTGTTGTCACATAGGGAAATGAGGCCTGTGTCACCTCCCTGCCACTCACCAAAGCACCTGTTACAACAGGAGGGGAAGACAGAGCAACTGAAACCAGACCTCATGAGTTCTAGCAACTCAATGACTGCCAGCAACTAGGTCATTGGTGATTGGAGAGTAGCCCAGTCAGGGCTCCCTGGCAAGGGGATTAAGATTTTACTAGAGGACAACACTTTAACCAAAAGAAATGGATGACTAATGACTGGATTTTTGGTGAGGGTATACATTAGTGCTGGTGAGGCTTTAGAGCAGGGGGCCTGAATCGGAAGGAAAAAGAATGAGGCTATGAAGGTAATACCTGCTACTGAGACATTTAATCCTGTTTGGCTCACATGTCAGCATACCTAACGGAGGAACCTGAGGGATTATGGGAGTCCAGTGCCATGCTGGTGGATTCCAATCCCAATTGAATGGAAGTTGTTATGAAAACCTGCCTGATTTCACACCTACCTGCTAAAAGATGTTATCACCCTGCCAGCTCTCTGAAGGAGATAGGCCGAGCTGGGAGAGAGAGAGCAGGCTGACAGCCCTGAAATGTGCCCTGGGTTTTGCAGCTGGAAAAGACATAGATCAGAGTGGTGATTCAAGAAAATCCTGTCCCACATGGGTTCTGATAAATATGCAAGCCCTAAAACATTAAGCTACCTTTGTCAGCAATCTTAGATCCTATTTTTTTTTCTTTCTTGCTACGTTCTTTTATTAGCCACAATGATAATGATGCTAATAATAATCTACTTATTCCAGCCTCTGGAATGATTCTTAATAATTTATGATCTCCATTTTCGTCTAAAATTCAGCACAATTCAGCCTAAAAAAAGAAAAAAAAATGAAGTTACACACAGAAAATGAATTATGCACCAAATTGTAAATATTCCATTTCTTTTGCTGATCTGAAACTCCCCAAAGAAATATGAACACTTGATTTAAAATTCAGCTGCAGTGACATTTCCTAGCTGGAAAGAATACTTGCACAAATTCACAAGTATTTGCAAAAGATAACTTTTTTGGTGGATACTAGTACATTCTAATGTGTTTTTAAAAACTATCCTGTATTTATATTCCCAAAAATGAATAAAATATTTCTTAGTGGAAGCTTATTCTGTGAATAGACTTTTGCAGCGTTTCACCCAGAAGGGACTTTGCATTGCTAGGATAACTTCGTGATAGTAAAGAGGTGTGTGACAGCAACTTCCTGCCTGGAGAGTAACAAAAGTCAGATAAATGCCTACTATTGCATTGCAGACTTAACTGTTAGGTATTGTGGCCAACTTATATGTCACAATTGAAAACTATGAGCCCCCTAAAGTCTGAAAGGAGATGGGAAACTTGTGTGCTGTGTTTTCACCACAGTTTTCAAGCATAGAGAGTCAAGTAAATTAAGCTCAGAAAACTGCCTTTTCTTTTGGTGACTTTTTAGTTTCTTTATTTTGTTTATTTTTTTTTACATTTTCTTTAAAACATTGCTCAACTATGACAGGTTTAACTTCCATTCATGACCTACTATGTTAAATGATTTCTGATGATTCAAATATAACAACAATCCAAGTACGCTAGTCACAAGGGATAATAAGCAGAAAATGCAATTGAGCAAACATCTTTCTTTATTTTGATGATTTTGAGAACACACATATACATAAAGCACATTATTGCACTCTAAATACCTTAACACTGAGGTAACAGTTGATGTGAACAGTTTTCTTTTTGCATATTAGTAATAACCAGTGCATCAATAGCAATTGCTTCCATTGATATTAGTTTATTTAACATTCACTCAACACATACATAGTGACTATTTCACAGCTTTTGCATGCACTTTAATCATACAACCCTGGGAAATGGCATGCCAGGGATAGTATACCCCATATGTTCTATGAATAAGCTGAAGATTATGGATTTATAAATTAGAATTGTACTTCCTGCCTCCTACAGTCAAATTAAATGTCATTTAAGAAGTCTACAGATTCTTGGTGTCAGAATCACGCAGGGCTTGGGATACCTGGGTGGCTCAGTCGATTGGGCATCTGACTCCTGATTTTGGCTCAGGTCATGATCTCATGGTTTATGAGATGAACCCCATGTCAAGCTCTGAGCTGGCCTCACAGAGCCTATTTGGGATTTTCTCTCTCCCTCTCTGGCCCTCCTCGAGCTCTCTCCCTCTCTCTCAAAATAAATAAATGCACATTAAAAAAAAAGAAAGAAAGAAAGAATCACCAAGGGCTTATCAAAATGCAAGTCTAAAACTCCAATGCTACCAAATCAGAATATGTCGTCTAAAGACCTAAACTTACCTTTAACAAGCACCTTAAAATGGTTTGCTTCTAGGAACTTCTTCCTCAGATATATCTAGGATTTGTTTGTGTCATCAATATTACCTGGTATATCCTGAAATGTCCTTTTAATCTAAACTGGTGACAATAGAAGCAGAGACCTGGTTAAACAGCCCAGATTAAAGGAAAAGATGATGATAAGCAGTGGGAGGCACTTTACAGAAAGAACTCTGTATCTGAAAGAAACGGGAAGTTAGAAAGGAAGTAAAGACTGCAACAGTAGTCCACTGTGTGGGAGATCCAGATGTACATAATCCCGGGGTTCTTATGCTCCCCTGAGTTCAGAAAACACTGTTACGTCTCCAAAGAATTTCAAATTGGGCAAAAGCTAGTGGAATGAAAATTTTATTTTACTTTATTTTATTTTACTTTAGAAACTTTTTTTCCACAAGACAGGTCTACATCAAAACGTAAGTGATGAGATTTGTTTTTAGAATGGAGGAGGGCACTTGTGGGGATGAGCACTGGGTGTTATATGGAAACCAACCTGACAATAAACTATTTGTAAAAAAAAAAAAAAAAAAACGATTTGTTTTTAGAAGCCTCCCACTTTCCCTTCAAAACCTTTCTTTGGGGGCACCTGGGTAGCTCACTTGATTTAGCGTCTGACTTTGGCTCATGTCGTGATCTCATGATTTCTGGGTTCCAGCCGCCCATTGGGTTCTACGGTGACAGCTTGGAACCTGGAGCCTACTTGAGATTCTGCATCTCTCTCTCTGCTTCTCCCCTGTTCACACTCTGTCTCTCTCAAAAATAAATAAACGTTAAAAAAAAAAACACTTTGCTTGTTCCATACCTGCATACTCCAGATACTCCAGTCCTACACACTTTACTATTTCTCTGACACCCTTCAAGAACCCAAATGATAGAGTCAATAATGAGGTGTGAAACCAGTGATTGCCATTGAGGGGTTAAATATCACCATTCAGGTGATCACTCCCTTCCTCCCAAGCCACCTAACACAGATGTTGCCTCCTCATCTGCTGGGACGACACATCCAGATCCTTAGGCCTATGGCCAAACCACTCCTACCTATATTCCAACTTAGTTCAACTTAGACCACTCTCCAGTTTATTGCAGTTGATTTGTAAGGTAAGGTTGGGACAGAATTGGAGAAAAAAACTCATTTCTGGTCCTTGTTTTCTATACATTTAGATGCGTCCCTCCGGAGCTACCAAGTCAAACTTTTCAGCTAGGTTACCTTCACCCACAGTGAGGCAGCAAGATGCAGGGAACCTACAGAGCTAATCAATTCTGGCAGGGGAAAAAAAAATCAATCACACCATTTTTTGTTTTTGTCATTGTTTATAAAAGAAAAATAACTAGTAATTGACCTTTTTCACTTTTTCTATAGTTTTGTTGTCCTTAAAGAAATAACACTGCTGAAAAACAAAAAGTGATCAATCAAAATAAAATTCTCATGCAGGTTTCCATTCTCCCATCCTACTAATATTTTACATAATATGTCATTGCTAGGTAACACAAAGCATTTGCTATATGCTAAAATGATATGTAACACACTCATACACACCCATGGACAGGCATACAATTTCCAATGAAAATCTGGCATTATTGCAATTGACAAAGTAACCAAATACCATGTTGCAGTATTATTAAAAGCAATAAAGCTTTTGCTTTTCCCGAGAGGCCACCTAACAACAATTCACTCTCTGTCTCCCCTTCCTCCAGTCACCCTCCCTTTTTGGTCTCCTGGTTTATCAATATATCAAAAAGCAAATGTGATGACTCCTCCATATATCTGCTTTTCAGATTTCATTCACCTCTGACCTATAATGTTCCAATTTAGCTCAAGTACTTTTATTTATGCTATTCCTTAGACCTATACATTTTGATCAAAGAAACGACACTCGCCGTTCAGTGCCTTCAGAGAGCACTTTGCAGGTACCATCCGTTCAGAAAAAGCAGTCACCCAATACATGAGATTGTGACAAGGTATAATGTAATGGTAGTTATGCGAACCTCCAATAAACCAGTGCTACTTCACAGATTACTTGGAGAGAAAGTCTCTTAGCGTGCTTGAAGAAGTATGAAATGAATTTCATTTCCTTCTCATTTGCCTTGCTTCTGAAAGGTTTCATGCAAGATATGTGACCAACTATTATAGTACTAATCCATCCATGACAGAGCTCAATTTTCTCTGAGAATTTACTTCTGAATGGGCTTCCGAAATACTTGAAAGCTCAAAATTAAAGTACACTGAACAGAGCAGCCACTGAGCTGTGGACAACTGTCAGTCAAGAAAATCAGTTGGAACAAAATGTAAATTAGATTTTATTTTATTTTATTTTATTTTATTTTTTTAAAGTGATCTATAATGATGAGGTGGTAAAGTTTTATAGCCCATTTCCAAACAAGAACAATAAGGAGGGAAGTGGCAAGAACTGTTGTTGTGAGCTTTTCTCATTACTGCAAATGAAAATGGGAGCTTGTGTTATGGAAACTCTAGAAGTGATGTGCAAACACTGTGGCTTGTTGCATGCACTCTTTGTTCTGGTGGGTGAGAAAGTGGAATGAGGGGAGCCATCTGCCAGTCACTTGAGATAATGTCTATAAAACAACTGACACTACGAGTGGTGTTTCCAGTACTTGGTGAGGAGAGGTGGTCAGAGATGTCATCCCTGATGTTACTTACCTATGTCAACGATACTTTTGATCTATTGAAAGGCAGGATTTTTAAAATCTAATACTGTTTGACTCCGAAATGTTAGAAGGTTAGGGACCCATTGGACAGAAATGGAAAATGTGATTGGCAGAAATTCCAATCATTCTAATATGTAGAGGTCAGTTTCCCTAGATACTGGGATCAAAAGCTTATGTTTGGTGCCTACCCTGCTCAGTGTATAGACGAGATACAAGAACAAGTAAAGCTTCTTTATTGATCTGAAAACCTAATCTTTCTAGTAATAGCATGAAGGGGAGGGGAAGAGGATGAAGAATAATGCTTCCAGAGAGTTTCCAATGGATAATACAAGCAACAAATTCGGTGTCAAGCAGTTGCTAAAAATGAAATGTACTTTTTTGCAGAAATAAGAAAGATAGTGAACAGACCTATGTAAACAAACTCATGCTATTCCAGTTGAATTAGATACTTCCAGAGTATTTTTATTTATTTTTGAGAGGCCTGGGTACAGCATTTAAGGGGGCCCTGACAACTAGGGGCAATCAACCATGTTAGTATCTTTGCAGAAGATATCACTCTACCAGCCTTACAAGAAGACAATTCAGGAAAGAGTTGCATTCTTAAAATATAAAGAGATATAAAACATACCCCTAGGTGTGATAATGCCAAAGGGGAATGAAATGAGGGCAGAGTGTAAGGTTATCAGGGAAGGGTCTACCAGCAAACTTCATCCTATCACTCACTTCCTGGTAGTAGCTGGTATATATTCTGGTTTGGTTTTTTTTTGCTTGTTTTGTTTTGCTTTATTTGTTTAAGTAAGTGGAAGAATTTGCAGGGGTGGTTCAGGTTGGAAATCAACTTTGGGATTGTAACCCAATTCAATCAATCAAATAAAGTGTAGAAAGTGATTATATAGGGGTTCATGAATCTCCAATCAGTTCCATTTTCCAGGGTTTGAGTAATAGAGGAACACATCCAACAAGTTAATGCATTTCAGGACCTTTCTTTCCCCCTCCCTCTGGTTGACCAAGGAGTAAGCCAGCAGACCACACAACCACATAGTCTAGTCTCTGTCCATGATGACATTTCAGGACACTTCATTTAAAATACCCATTCAATATAAGGCCCAGAATAATGGGAAATTGGCAGATTGTCTTTTTTTTTTTTTTTTTACAGCCAAATTTAACAGGTTTAAAACATTTTTCCAATTTTAGCTACTGGAAATAAGCTTGGGTTTAATATTATATTTGAGTACAATAATTAAAAGAAAGTTATTTAAACCTGTTTTAATAACATAAAAGCCTAGAAAGGTCATTGCAGTAAAAGAATTATTTAGGCATTTATATAAGCACAGGGTATAAAATACAGCCTGTCATAAAAGACTTCATTTCCAAAGTTAAAATTAAAATCTGTTGTGTTTCTTCAGCAAAATGTTTGAACTGAGTATGGGTAAGAGATGGCTAGAAGGGGAGAGGATGAAGGACAATGCCTCCAGAAAGTTCTCAGACTATAGAAGAAACCACAAATTCAGTGTCATGTAGTTGCTGCAAAGGAATATAGTCTGAAGCTGAACAGAGAGAGATTTAGTGAACAGATCTATGGAGTCAATAGTCCCTAGTCATTATAGTCTAGTCAGACAATTTCTAGAATATATTTCTTCCCTCTTCAATTTTGGGTGCAACCTTTTAGTTGCATTACCAGCTAAGGGGCAACAGTATGGCCAAAGCATGATCCTGATCTTGTTTGAAACATGGCTGAAAGACTTGGTCACTTTGACCTGGAGCACAGAAGACTGGGAGAAGAAGGGCATGGTATAGGGATTCATCAGAGCTATCACATAAAAGACTCTGTATTTACTTTTACTTAACATGGATTTTGAAATAATTTAAGGGACCAATAAAGAGATAAAAGCCTTTTTCTGTCTATATCCTAGCATCATAACTAGGATAAATAGCTGATGTTGTCCTGAGGCAGTGAATGATAGAGGAATTAAGAGCATGGGCTCTAGCTCTGGGATGCCTAGGTTTAATTCCCAGCTTGACCTGTAAGTTCTTTGTAACTCTGGACACAATAATACATCTCTCTGGGCTATATTTTCTGCAAGAAAGTTATGAGTTCAGTAGTACTGACCTGAAGTGTTGTCCTGAGCACTAAATGGGCTAAAATTATAAAGTAGTTAAAGCAGTTCTTGGCCTATACAGGGTGTGGAGATAGATAGAAGCCACTATCGTGGTATGCATGTGAAAAGATGGTCTGGCAATGAAAGCTGTTACAAAATGAAAGGGAAACCCAAATGCCCATCTGTCATGATGGCTAAGCAGGGTGATTGGTTTAAGGTTCCTACCAACTTCAGTAATTAATTTAATTAAACATTCCCTTAGAATAAAGAAGAATTCTTAGATGTGCTTAAACACAGTTGTTCCCACAGGAATAGCACAATCCAGCATGACCAGGTTCTAGAGGAAAAGCCAGCATAAAGCCTTTTATTATGATGCTAGGAACCCCAGAGCTATAGGAACTCATATGGAAATTGGGCTGAGATTATCCCTCAGTCATATGGAGAAATTGCCAAATAGTCTTCTTAGTTGTGTTTGCTTTCACATCCTGTACTACAAACTTCCCCCAACCAATCTATCCATACATTTCCTTGTTCCCACCCATTAACAGAACTGAGAGGGTGTGGAAGTCTTAAAGCAAAGCAAACTGGAAGATGGAAGGATCTTGAGCCATGAATCACAGCAAAGATAATCTCTTACCAAAGAACTGAACTCTTATAAGAACAAGAAATTAACATGTATTGTGTTAAATTCCTGAGGCTTGGTACTTAACAAGACTTTTGTATTGTGTACCTTGACTAATGCAGCATGGAAACAAATACAACTCCTATTTCATTTTATTTCCTCATGGATGAGGATACTGAAACTTAAAAGATCTCAAGCTTCCTTAGTCTATCCCCTTCTCTTGCTGTAATAGGTGTCTTCAAATGCTGTAGCCCAAGAGCAACAGCAGATAATAAACTAGGCCTACACTATATAAAGCACTGTTCTCATTGCTGTGCATGTATCACATACTTTGTATCCTCAAGTGCCACTAGAAGATAAACATTGTAATTATACACACTTAACTAGTGAGGACATTGAAACATAAAGATGTAAAATAATTTCCCATGATCAGTAGTCAGTTGTAAGGATTCTGATGTTCTGAAAGACTAAGAAGTGAGTTAAGTTCTAATCCTGCTGATGCTTATTATGCTTTTCATGTTTATATGAAACTTCCTGGCACTCCCAAGTATTTCTAGAGGTATCCAGTTATTTCATACTCCATGATGGAGATGAGTAAGGACTGAAGAGATGAGACATACCAAGAGCTTCTGGCACTGAGATTTACCATCAATTGGCTGGTGCCCACCTAATTATGATTTGGCCATGTCTTACCTTCTCATTTATTCCCTGTGATTATGGCAGGGTAGAACAACAAAGAATTCTGTATTGTCAGCCACAGGAAGTAAAAGTGGAACATAAATATTTTTCATCTGCCAAGTAAGTATTTTTATTCCATGGGCATAGTGTTTTTTGTATTTAAAATGACAGATCCTGTCACAAAAGGTCTTAATATTATATTGAAAAGATATCTGTATTACAGCAGAGGTTAAAAAACTCATTTATTTATAAGACTCTCAGGTCCTGGAGAGGTCTTCTGCCTCTTTCTCCCTGCAGACAGTTAATATCATTGAAAATAAAAAGCTGTTATATTATATGACAAGGCACAGTGGTAATAAAAACAAACACAGGCTGGCTGGTGCCAGAAATGTGCTCCAATGCTGGTAAACCGTTGGCTTTAATTGGAAAAAAAAAAGTAAGTGCTGGGGTATTTTTTGTTTTGTTTTGTTTTATTTATTTCCATTTGTTTTTTTTTTTCTTCTAGCTATTTTTGCATGCAGAACCCAATTCATTAAAAGTTACACAAGTAAGTTGCACAAAATAAAGTAAGCTTTGTTTCATGAGTAAAACCACCAAAGGAGTAGATGAAGGATAAGAACTGATAAGTGAGCTGGCTAGAAGCATGGCATGTCTAACCTAAGCTACAGAGAAGCTTGCAGCTTGAACAAGGCAAGGGGCAGCACATGGAAAGAGCTGGCTAAAAGGAAACAGGACCTTCACTCACTCCCCTGCAGCCAGTGTGGTTCTTTATTGCCTTCATCCCTAAAGCTTTGGAGCTTAGCTGAAAGAGTGAGGAGACTGACATTTCGCCAGTGAACACACAGTCAGTAGGACACAGGTTTTCACCTCACATCAGACACCCACTAGGTTTCCTCCACAGGATTCTACCCATCTTATGCCTGAGAATGGGCTCACCAGATGGGGCCAAGGGCAGCTAGTATTGCTGAAGTAAGGACTAGGGAGTAAACAGGACTTCGAAGCCACATGGGACTAAAACCAACTGCCACAGACTAGTGGGATATTGTAGGAAGCTGCCTGGAAACACATATATTAATATATAATAACATATATTAATTTTACCTAAAATACAATTTTGTCTTTTCTCTTGATTCTTTAAAAAAAATGCAGCATGTATCTGTTTTATCTAAAGGGCAGAGTTAGCTTATAAATACATGCTAGTGTAAGTGCAAGCATTTTTTTCTAATTCTAAAGTGAAAGTGTTATTTAAACAAATTTGCATATTTTTAGAAAATTCATGACTAGAAGACAATGCATATTATTCTAATCATTCTAAAATGTATTTCTGCAAACTGGTAATACTGTCTCAAAATGCAGTGGGAGACTTCTGCTCTCTGCCGTGTGAGGCTACAGTGAGAAGTCAGCAGTCTGCAACCGGGGAGGGGGTCTTCACCAGAACACAGCCACGCTAGCACTCTGATCTTGAACTTTCAGCCTCCAGATGTGTGAGAAATAAATTTCCATCATTTATAAGGCACCCTTACCCCTAAAGGCAGTGTTAAGAAAGTTGTCACAGAAAAGATGTAAAGTGTTTATTTTTAGAGATCTGGAATGATGGGTCATGTGAGGTTAGACTTTATACCATTTACAGTTCATTAGGTCCCATCATGGAAGGGGGGATGGAACTGATACAGGACTTGTGGTTCAGACTGTGATAAATCTGTTTCTAAAAGTTTTCTTTCACTAGTGTTCTTGGCCACAGCAGAGATTGCTTGAGCTCGTATGTGTACATTTACACATCAATTAGACTCTGAATTCCTGGCAAAAATTAGGTATAAGCAACCATGTGGCATGAAGTAGCACATGAAATTGTGGAACAAATCTTCTCTGCTTTCCTAACTTGATATGAATATGAAAAATATAATTTTAACAAAACTAGTTCTCTTCTTCCCTCATAGTTGATTATTATTGTGGATGTTATTTTTTACATGGTTAGGGGTGGCCACACATTGACATTTGATTCTGAATATGCGGCTGAGATCAGAGTTTCTAACTGAGGGTTTGCTGGCAAGAATTCCAGTTTTCTGTTCTGCTCACATGAATTTCTTCCTTGAGTAACTTTCCATAATGTTTGTGAACCACATATGAACACATATGGACCACATATTTTGCTGCTTCTAATTTTTTTTTCCTTTCCTAATTTGTAACTTTTAGTGTAAAAACGTACCTGCTCAATCTATAGCAGTGGTAGAGCTTTCTTTATATCTCTGTTGGCTCTATTTTGAGGCCAAAAACAGGTGCTTGAGATGTCCTTAGAAGGAGAAAATAGTCTTCTGGGGAAAAGTGGGTTGAAGGTGGTGTGTATATGGCATGAGAATATCAGAATGTACTTTTATGCACAATGGAGTCACCTTCCGATGTCCTACAACAAGTCTTTAAGGAGTGCCTATGATGTAGAAGCTACTAGTTACTGTATGGGGGTAGGGCACAAACATGAAGAAAACATGCTTCTTCAACCAGGTTTTTCCATTCAGTTGAGAAGGAGCCACTTGTTCAAACAAATGATCAAAAATACCCTTAAATTCAAAGGAAGCTATGATTGGTATCCAAAAGTAACAAATTGTCAAGGCTATAAACAGAGGTAAATAAACATTCCGAAAGGCATAATTTTATCAGGACTGTCAAAAATCATTAGGCAAACCCACTTTCTATAATAGGGAAGCCAGCAAATCTGGTCACAAGCAGGAGGAGGAGCACTGATTCCAGCTGGGATGGGTGGGCTAAATGGTGCCAGAAATCTGCATGTTTTGAAATATCCTAAAGTCTCAGTTTTTGTTTCACTGTTCGGTGACATCCTTCATGACTGACTTGGCCATAGAAATAGTCAGTATGTTTAATCATTTTGTCAAGGTTGTTTCCTGGGGATACAAACTTCTGTTTTGAATAATCCACATTTAAGTTATTCCAGGGACATGACTTTATGTCAAAAAACAAAACAAAACAAAAAAAGCCCCTAATAGAATAATGTTCACTGCTCTCCAGAAGGCACTTCCCATCCCAGGTTTAGATATTTTTGCCAACCAAATTTACATATATAGAAATGCTTTTAACATTTAGAGGCACCTGGGTGGCTCAGTCAGTTAAGCATTGGAGTCTTGATATCAGCTCAGGTCATGATCTCACCATCTTGGGATCTAGTCTTGAGTCAGGCTCCATGCCAAGCATGGAGACTGCTTGGGATTCTCTCTCTCTCCCTCTCTCCTTCTTCCCCTCCCCATCTTGCATGCCCACACATGCCTCCCTCTCTCTCTCAAAATAAATAAATAAACATGTGAGAAAGAAATGTCTTTAACATTTAAAATAGGCAGAAGGTTAGCCAGAGTTAAATCAAACTAATGGTGAAAAATCAGTCTGACCAGAATTCAAATGTTTGGATAACAGAGCTTGCAATTCCCTCTCTCTCTCTGTCTCTCTCTGTCTCTCTCTGTCTCTCTCTCTCATGTTCCTTTAGAGACCAAATGAGATAAATTGCTATCTGGCCCATTGCTTGGGGATAAACATTAAATGGTTTATCTGGGCAACCCAATCACCTCCAGCCAGAGTGGAGAATTGGCCTAAATAATGAAGGTGTGTGTCATTCATCTCTTTGTCTGACTCCTGGTAACCTTCACAGGAATGAGTGGAGACATGCTGATTTGTATACACTCAATAATTCAAGGTGTTTGCTTATCTTTCCTTGTCAGATGCTGCTCATCCCAAGTCCATGTTACCATCTAATTAGCCTTTTTTTTTACTTTGCTTTTCTATAAGCTTTCTTTTTTATTTCATGAATTTAATTTGCAACCAGCCTCATTTTTATCAAATGTCACACTTATTTCATTTGTTAACATGTTTTTTTTAGTTTTTTATTCATATCCTTGATATACTCCCCATTTTTTATTCACCCTCAATGTAATAATCCATTTCATTTTGCCTTCTAAAATATAAATGAAGTATTTGTATTAAAAATATTATTTCTTAACTGTGCTTATTAAAATCAGATGATAAATGCTTTTGCCTCTGAATTCTTTCTCTGGCATATTTTCATCAGCATTCTTGGCTTTTAGTGCTCTTCAGAGAATACTGTGTTTTTTCTGCTTTTTTGGTGTCTGATACTAATTCTTATAAGTATAAATGCGAAAGCTGATTATTAATATTCCTGTTTTTACCCTTTCTGAGTCTTCAAGGAATCAAACCCTGCTGAACCCCTAGTCTTGGCATTTCCTATGACTTACTTTGACCAATAAAATGTAAGAAGTGAGATGGGCTAAACAGGTGATGAGCATTAAGGAGGGTACTTTCTGGGATGAGTACTGGGTGTTATACATAAGTGATGAATCACTAAACTCTACTCCTGAAACCAATACTGCGCTATATGTTAACTAACCTGAATTTGAATAAAAACTTGGAAGGAAAAATATGTAATAAGTGGTGGAAATATATAATTGCTTGTTCAAGACTCTCCTGCATAATTCCCTCCCCTGTCACAGCGGCCATGGAGATAGTGCAAAGCTGAGCTATTACATGGAGATCATCGGCCCTGGGGAAAGCAGGATTTGCTAGAAACATTGGGCAAGTGAAGAGTAAGCCTTTGTAAGTTTAGGTCATTGAAATTTGGTGGGGAGGTGGGAGGGGTTGTTGTTATTACAGCATAGCCTAGCGTAACCTGATTCACACTCCATATACAGTTATTCTGCAAGCACAATGACTCTCTGGCAGTCATAACCATTATGTGCCCAAAATCATGCAGTGCCAGGAGGGAATTACAAATGAAACTCTACCATAACTGAGGCCTAACTTTTCCATGCAGACAAGGCTAAGAGACACAAAAGAACTTGAAAGCAAGGGAGGCAAGCGTGTGTCTAAATGCTTAGTTATGAAGTATGGATTCTAAATGACATAGAGGCTTCAAGAAGGTAGGAATTCCAAATGGGACAAAATGGACCAGCCAAGAGTAGAAAATAAGGGACCCTAGAATATGGAAAAGGCAAGGCTGAAAACCAGCAGAACAATAGGCAAGATATGTGCTGAGGCAGAAGGATTTTCAGTGAGTCTAGGGGAGGGAGTGTTTCCAAGCAAATGGGCAGGTGTCTCTAGCCGCGCTTTCACAGTGTTTTCCATTTCTTTCAAGGGGGTGTCTTTTCCGCCTGATAAGCTGTGAATAATTTCAGTTCAAGGAAAAAGTTTGCTTCACTTCACCACCAGCAGTAGTGAAGCTTCTATTTAAAAACTGATTCTTAGGATGCCCAGATGGCTCCATGCATTAAATGTCCAACTTTGGCTCAGATCATGATCTCACAATGCCTGAGTTCAAGCCCTGCTCACAGCAGAGAGCCCACTTTGGAGCCTCTGTCCCTGGTTCCCTCTGCCCCTCCCCCACTTGTACTGTCTCTCTCAAAAATAGTTAATTCAGACAAAAAAAAAGAAGTTAAAAATTAGAAACAGAGACAAACTTCAAATAAATAATAAAATAAAATTAAAAAATAAAATAATAAAATAAAATAAAATAATAAAATAAAATCTGATTCTGTTTATATAAAGCCAGACTTGGTTCAGTATGAGCAAAGGAAAGTGTGGGGTGCCTGCAAGTATTCAGAAAAGGGACCTAAACACCTCACAGGAACGTAGATATGCCTCTGCCTCCTAGAAATTAACTGGTGACAAAGAGTCTTTCTTTGACCAAACTCTAGCCAGGCTTTTCTGAGTCTACTTCTTGACTAGGCCTCAACCTTAGACTTGAACAAACACTATCTAAGTTTCTAACTGTCCAGGGGCACATTCCTAGGATGACTCAAACCCTCCTTAAAATGTCTGCCTGAGAAATCTTATCACAGCTGCCAAAAAAAAATTTTTATTCTAGCCAACACCTTAAGATAGGGCCTCTGTCTTCCAGCCTCTGGGGATGGGGATCAAGGGTAAGAGCCTAATTTTCCTAAATGTCTGTTTCCAAACCCAGGTGAGTTTCACATGGACCAACCTCTCCTTCCCACTTTTTGTAAATTTCATTTCCCTGACTGTTTAAACATTCCAGTCACCTTTGTACATTGAAGTTGGGTTCAGTTCATGCTGGATTCTTCTCCCTATTGCAGTAGATTGCTGATTAAAATCTGTCCTTACCACTTCAGTAGCATCAGCATTGTTTAACTTTGACATGGTCAAAGCAGAAGAGCATGTATGCAGATGACATGCTAATGGTGAAAATTCATGTTATCAAGTGTGGATTATTTTTCTAATATTCAATAGTAATTACAAATCTATCACCTGGCTTTCCAGAAAAGGCACCCTCAAACCCCCACCACAGTTGCTATGTACTGCTACCTTCCCAGCCCTCCCCACTGAAACGTGAGGATGAAATATACCCGCTCTGTTTGGATTTTATCCTCCTGAAATTTAAGACCATTTCCTCTACAATGTAGCCATCTTTTGACAACAGTTAAAAACAGTTATTGAAGGGCAGAAAATAATGATCTAAAATCTACCAGAATTATAAAAAGACTACCAGGGGTCTTAAATGACTTGGTGAATCTTATTTTCCTTCAAATCTATAGAAAATGTTTGTATAAATGTTGTTGTTTTTTCCATGCTGTATTGTATAATGAAATTGTAGTTGCATACACAATGGTATAGGCCAATTAATTCAGAGTTTTTTTTAAAAGTTAAAAGTTAGAAACATTTTGACACAGAGACAAACCTCACAACTGGGCCCTGAGGATAGTTGGTATGTTATCTCTCTCACCCCTTTCATCTATCTATATATATATATATATTTTTTTTTAAGAAGGAAGGCGTCTTCTCATTCTTATTCCTTATATCTTACACGTTTCACATTTGTTTTAGCACATTAATATTTTTGGAGGAAATTTATTCATTTTCTTATTCAGGATCAAATTCACTGTGGTCTTTTAAAAATGCTAGAAATAGTGGTTGAGGACTATGAGTGATTGTTGAGTTCCCTTTCCTTCTTAAGTACATCTCTCCTACAAGCCACCATGATTTAATCCCATGATCCAGTCAAGTGGAAGCAACTGAATCTTCACTGTCTGTCTAGTATTTCTCATTTGGATCACTCCCCACCCCAACATATATACTTCTTGTGCTTATGCTCGAACTCACGTGTACTACAAAGAAAACAAGTCCTGTTTCACCTCTGCTAAAACTGTCTTTAATCTGAGTAATGTTTTTACCTTTCCAACATTTAAAACCTTAAAATTCACTTGAAGCCCTGACTGTATTTTGCAAGATGCTTTAGATCAGCTGGACACAAGCTCACCATTTGATTCGAACCAGTGACCCAAGTCTCAAGTGCTCCATCTATTAGACCTGCATAATCATCCAGCTTAGCTGCACATTGTCCATTTTAATTAAGGGTGTGCTACACCCATTAGGGAAAGTTTATGAGCCAGAGGCTGAACTTATTTGTGCATGTACCAATCCCACAAATGGAGCTTTAGCACCTCCAAAAGAGTAAGAATAATAATAAAAATAACAATAATAATAATGAGAGTTGTGTCTCCTTGAATACCAACCTCCTGCTAAGTGCCCTTTCTCTGTTTGAATTTCTTGCTAATTCAATGCCATTAAAATAGATTCTCTTAAAGACTCTGTTCTGTCAAACACAAAAAAGAGAGATATATAGAGTGTGGGATTTAATTATCACTGCTCTATATCTCCAAATGTGAGTTTTTCTGAGTAATAATTGCCCAAGTTTGTCTTCAAAAGGCATTTTAATAGTGCTAATACTAGTAAATATTGCTCATTTTGATACTGATGTGCCGTTTTAATGGTTCCCACGGTTTCTAAAAGTCATTTCTTATCGTTTTACTGTAGAAAGAATCTTACTTTAATTATGTCATAATTGTTTGGAAGCCATAGAATCTTAATTAATGCCAATGGCTTCAAGGCACAAACCAAATGTAGAGTTTATATTCATGTTTGTTTCTTCATCTCTTCCTGCCTGAGAAGAGGCCCCCCATGAGCTTTTTCAAACTACAGACATTCATAGATGTTTTTAAAAGATTTTGGTGATGTCATTGCTTTATTTTTTTTTAAGTCAGATTTTCTCAGCTTCACCTCAGATTTTAAAGGTTAATAAGGAATCAACATTCTATCTTCACAGGGAAATCTTTATCTTGAGAATGCAGTTGTTCAGTCTCCATGGCAAGAGCAGAAACCCTGATTGCTTGTTATGTGGAATGGAATGAACTCCAAATGTCTTCCCTTGGAATTCCTTGACCTGCCACAAGACAAATGCACTTTCTTCTCCCGAAAAATCACCTCCAGCTCGTCCTGTTGATACTCTCCCACCAGTGCATTTGCTCACTTTCTTCCCTCTACACAGAATCCTGTTGGGTCCAATTTCAAATCCCAGAACCTCTCCTACCAATCACACCAAAGCACCCCTTTGGTTTCAACAGTCCCATGTTGACTTCATTACACTTGTGGTTCTTTTATCTCTTAAAATCACTTTACAGAAAAGACTTGTCTTAAAAACCTTTGAATTTTCCATGGCATTTTGCTTAAGACCTTGTTTGAAGCAGATATTCCTTAAACACTGGTTTAGCGATTGCTTATGGGCTTTCCTCTTAGGACCTAGCAAATTTTCAGAGATGCATCTAGAAAATATGCCCCTGCTTGGTATCAAAGAATCAACATAGAAATTCATCCACCTAGAAGCAGAAAGCTGGAAGTACGGAGAGATTCTATTTTCCTACATGTACTAGAAAGAGGAAACTTGTGCCCAGAAAAGCAAGTGGTATTTCCCAGGATCTCACAACTAGTTAGTGGCAGAGTTGTACCTAAATCACAGGTTTCCCAACTCTAAATGCTAAAGTTTGCCCTTGCAATTCTCCCACGTATCACATCAATCACTTTGGTTTAGCTATTCCAAGTATCCCATCTGATTGTCTTAGTCAAATGCCCGTTGTGCATGCTAGCTGGTAAGCAACAAATAGCTGGATGGAAACCATTGCTAATCTAACATCTCATTTTCTCTTTAGTTCCAATCTCCTACACAGACAGATTCAAATAACAACAATTCATTTATCCGAATTGATTTGCAGAAGGCTCTAAAGCCTAAGTTTTATCGGAAACAGGGAAGGGATTTGCACATAGGGCCCTGAGGAGTAAGGGGAGGGAATGTAGTAAAGAGCAGGGGAAATGGAAAACAGAGAGAGCAGCATGACTTCTGAACTTGGTTTCGCTCCATGACTTGATACCTAAGTATAGCCAATGAAGTTATTGATGTCACATGAGGAACCAGCAATCCTGTAGAGGTCGAGATGAGAAATGTGGAGGAAATAGGGCAAAGATGGACAATCTCCTCATCCTCTTAGAAAGTAACCCAGATGAGGAACTGTTTAGTGATTTTGGAAGTAGTAGGAGTTAGCTCTATCATCCCAGACATGGCATTATTGTGATTGGCTGTGCTCATCATGGCAGCAGTAAGGCCCCCATAAGCCTTCCTCAGACATGCAATATAACTCCGGTAAGAAAGAATAAGAAAGGCATAAGAATATGGCAGACATCACATATACATTGCATAGTACATAGCAGACTGAGCAGACCAGAGAAAAACCCTTAGGATAACTGCAGATGTCACTCAAGAGGTATTTTCAGGTAGTTGGGAGATAGAGAAATTTCTGGTACATCTATTCTGATAACCTCCTTCTATCTACAGGTTCTTTTGTTTGTACTGCAGCCATATCGTTAATATCCAAAAACGTACTGAGAGTTATAGTGAACACTGAGAACAGTGCTGCAGACGGGGTCAGGTTTTTCTCTTTACTACTCCCCAATCACCTTTGTTGCTATTATGGTAAAATTAATCATTCCCTTAATATGCCTCCTGAGGATAATGTCAGTCTGGCTATTCTGTGGATGAACAGCAACACTGGAGGAAAGAAGGCTTCTAAAGTTCTAAATAGTTTTTCATCAGTACTTAGGCTTCAACTGGTATATTTGTGATCCTAGAACAAATATATCTTTAAGATGAATTAAAACCTTTACATATAGGGGCACCTGGGTGGTTTAGTCGGTTAAGTGCCCAACTCTTGATTTTGGCTCAGGTCATGATCTCATGGTGGTGGGATCAAACCCCAGTCCAGCTCTGGGCTGAGCCTGGAGCCTGCTTGTTCTCTCTTTCTCACTCTCTCTCTCTGCCCCTTCCCCTCTCGCTCTTTCTCTTTAAATAAATAAATAAATATAAATTAACAAATAAATAAATAAACAAATATTCTAAAAAAAACTTTGCTGATAGAAACCCTATGATTATAATTGTTACAGACAATGGGAGTCCCTGACTAGGATCACTGTTGAAAACTGTTGGTACACCTGGTGACATCTGAGACAAAGTGGTATCTGAATCCACTTTAGTGGACAGGTATACGAGAATTATTATGAGCACATTTCTGGACTGTTATCTTTTCTCATGTTTACCATCCGTTATCTGCCTTTGTTCTGGTTCATGCTAGTCTTTTTATAATCCTTTTTTAAAAATACAAAATCAATACAACTTTAATTGCAAAAAGCCCGTGGTGCCTCTTGAAAAACAGGACAAACAAAAAAGGACATTTTTAAAAGGGGCTACTGATCTAAGAAGCGTGACCTCAGGCTGCTATCCTGTTTCTGAGGGGTGATGTTGTTGATCTGTTGGTCCCATTATAATGATTTACGCATCCATATCTGGCACCTTTTGTTCTTCAGCAGGCTTTGTGTACGGTAAATGGAGAATTGCATACCAACCAGGGGGTTGACATTTACAATGCTTTGTAGCATAAGATAGAGTCACATCTGGGCAAACATTGTCCCTGGTGGTTAGCGGCTCATATCATCTGTGTGTAGTCTGGCTGCCAAAATGATGAGCACTCATTAGAAATGTCCCATTTACTCTCAGAGCCAAATAAAAGCACAAACTAATCTGAAATGAACATTCACAGGGTGTGTGTATGTGTGTGTTCAATTTGTGCTGGCTTCTTCCAGGGGCACGAGGCAGCTTGTTTTTCCTTTGAATATTGTCTCCATCAATGCTCTGAATCAATGTGAGCGTAACAATGTAGAAAACCTAATGCTTGATCATGTGCCTCAGTCTGAGCCCAAGAACAGTATTCAAAATAGCCATATCAACCTTTCTGCTGATATTTAATGTATAGATGCTACAAACTAAATTAAACTTTTGTTCACTGCTTGACACAACCTTAGGTTTATGAAGACCTCTAGAGACATTTTTCTTTCCTGAAAATGAGAAATAAGTAGGCTTTCTCAGAGCAACTAGACTTTTTGTTGGTTTGGTCATTTGTTCGCCTGTGTTACATCTAATATCAGTTAAGTACCTGACCATTAATCTACCTTTGAATTGGCTGTTGAAGCCATCTAAAATAGTGTAGAGAGGGGCACCTGGGTGGCTCAATTGGTTAAGCATCTGTCTCTTGATTTCCACTCAGGTAGTGATTTGATGGTTGTGGGATCAAGCCCTGTGTTGGGCTCTGCACTGAGCATGGAGCCTGCTTGAGATTCTCTCTCTCTTACTCTGCCTCTCCCCAGCTTGCGCTCTCTCTCTCTCTCTCTCAAAATAAGATAAAGTAAAATAAAATAAAATAGTAAAATAAAAATAAAATACCATAGAGATCTTCAGAGCAAACACTTGTGTGTATTAATCTCATCCTTGAATTCATTTTATTTTCTACCATGACTTTATGTCTTTTATTTTTTTCACTCTATGCATTTGTCTTACAGAATTTTGAGTAGTTTTATTAGTTACTTAAAATCTTTTTGGCAGCAAGGTTGATATAAACACCTAAAACAAAGTAAAAGAAAACAAAACTAAAAAAGTGGTCTCTGACTCAAATAACCTATAAATTACTTGTGGAGACTATATAAATTTAGAGAAAGATAAAGATATAAGAAAGTCTGCACTAAGTGCCAATACATTGTAGACATTTAAAGCTATAGTACCTGAGAGGATGGGAGATTAATCTGGGTTGTAGGACTCATGGGAAATTAAGAGTTCGGATGGAATCTGAATACTGAATCTCTAGTCAGTTACATGATACTGAGCGTGACATGAACACTCAGGCATGAGACCATATGTGACATAACAGTAAGGGAGTATGCTCCTAGTGAGGGAGACTGAGATGGCGAGAGGTCTTAAATATTCAAAATCCCTTGTGTCATTCTCGTGGTCTTCACTTACACTCTCCTTGGTCTTATTTTAGACACAGTTTCAGCACACTTGTTTTTGTTTTCTCAGTTCATAGCAGATTAGAAGCAGGAGGAACACTGACAACATGAAGTGACAGCTTGATAAGAGTAGTGGCGAGGAAGCCAGGAGCAGAGGCAGGACTCCTGAATTTAGCAGCCCTGGGCTATCCCCCTGCCCCCGGGGCCAAGCACACCTCAAAACCCAGCAGCCCTGAAAACAACCCTCTTTATGTGCCAGTACCTGATTTTGCAAGAAATGGGTTTCTATGCTATTAAATCAACTTTGGATAAGATAGGTCATATGTAATATATTGAAAAACACAGATAAAATCATTAGAAAATTGCTCTAGACAGATAACCAATACCCCCTAGTTCAATTCCACTAGTACTTCTGTGACCATGTTCAACCACCACCAATATAATGATGTCATTCTTGAGGCCATTGCTATTATTATAAAAATGTTTCTACCTAAGCATCCATCAATAGATGAATGGATAAAGAAGAGGTGTTGTGGGTGTGCATATATACATATGTTTGTATATGTATGCATGTATACACAAATATATAATGGAATATTATGCAGCATAAAAAAGAATGAGGCAGTGTTTCTGGAAGTGTTGCTCTGAAGGGAGAAGAGAAATGGGACAGTGGCCAGAGTAGGATATGAGTATCCAGGAGGTTTGTTTTGTTGTTGTTCACTTTTCTTTAGGATTATGACATGTACTGAGATTTACAGAAATTATCTAATAGCAAGGAGAAAATGGTGGCACAGAAATGAAGGCTTTGAATAAGTGAGAGGGACCTACTGACCAGGGAGAGAGCAAAATAAGAAGCCACAGAAACATGTGGGCAAGCACTAACCAGGACAAAAGTCTACCTCTTAGAGGGCTGTCCCATGCAAAGTTACCTCTTCCCAGTGGCTCAGCTGTGTGAGACATGCCAGAGTGGTCACATGACGAGGATAGGGATGTTAATCGGACTCTGCACATCTTGGAATTCCAGTTGACACAGCTTGATTAGGTTAATTTTATTGGTACCAAAGTCTGTTTTCAACGTCTATTTCAGAGAAAGAAAAAAAAAATAGGTTGAAGAAATAGAGCACGCTGGAATGAGAAAGCAAAGGAGACTAATGGGCTCATTTTCTCCCTTTTTGTAAATACAGTTTGAAATCCTACCAAAAACAACCCAGACTGAAATAAACAGGAGCACTGAAAACTCACATTGGCAATTCAGTTGTCAGTTAAAAAGAGTCCCCTGGCATTGCAGATGAGGGTTACGGCACCAACGCATTGAAAGAAGGAGGGAAGACAGGGGAGAGAGAAGACAAGAAGGAAGAAGGTATTGAGAGAGGAGGAGAATAGAGTAGGGAAGAAAGATATGAGAAAAGACAAACAAATCTAGAGAAGAGAGAAAGGGTCAATAGCCAAGAGGGATAAGAAAGAGATTTGCAGTTGTAAATGGATATTATTCCTTTCCCCACACAAATGCCAATCAGAGCAGCAATGTGCTCTTAGATTAAAATGCAGCAGCAGCCCAGCCTCAGAGAGGAGTGTGATGTTTTGGTCTGGTGTCTTGCTCCCCAGATATAATCACTACACAAAATAAAGACAAATGAATAATGTTGGTATTTTTTTAATGGAGAGAGCCTTTGAGTTTGGCTCAGAGACAATGGCCTGTGGTTGCATTTGATTATAACTCATCTCCATGGGGGCTGAGATAGCTGTTATAAATGTCTGAGAAATTATGAGCTTCTTTAGCAAGATGAACTCTGTGATTATAATGACACTTGGCATTTGCACATTTTGTAGCCTTTCTCATCTGAAAATCATGGAGTTATTTTTATATTATAACTAGATTCATGTGTTTCCTATTGGGGTACATTTGAGTAACAGTATTCTTTTTCTTTCTTTCTTTCTTTCTTTCTTTCTTTCTTTCTTTCTTTCTTTCTTTCTGTCTGTCTTTCTTTCTGTCTTTCTTTCTTGCTTGCTTGCTTGCTTGCCTGCTTGCTTTCTTTGCCTCTCTTTCCTTTTAATTTTTTGGAAATGTGCAGTGAGGGGACAGGGGAGCAGCTGTTTGCGATATTGTCATCCAGATAGGCAGTGTCAGAATTTGAGGAAATGTGTGAGAACTGAACTCATAAAGCAAGCCAAAGGATCAAACTACATGTGGCTATATGTTAGCTCTCTCAGAAAACAGAGTCTATCATTTGGAAGTTAGTCTAAATGTAACCCCAGACTCCAAACATTTTCCTCTTCCCTGAAGGCAGGGCCATTTCTACTTCCGAGGGGTCTTCAATATAACCTGACTTGAGAAACAGTGAAGGTCTCCCTAATCTTAAAACATCCTCTCATTGGCTACTAGAGATTCACACTTTACCCATTCCTTCAAGATAAATCCCTGAAGAGCCTTAATTGTGTGTGTTGGCAATTTAAACTATCACCATCCATTAAGACTTGGCATGACTTGGTCTGCAGAATTTGTTTCAGCCACTTCATAGGAAATTGAGACGACAGGGACACTGAACAGATTACAAATGTGTGTGTGTGTGGCAAGAAAGGAATGCCTAAAACATGGTTGGGGAAATGGGAGCCAAAAAAAAAAAAAAAAAAGCAAAGAAAACAGGAAGTAGTAGATGCTGTAAACTGGTTTTGACCGTGTACTAGGTCAAGTGATTTCCACGTCAATAATGGCTGAGTTGCAGTTTTCTATACTTTATTTATGAAGAAGAAAACAGAGTAAGAGAATAATAAAATATCGTGTTATATAAAGCAGTGTTGGAAATTTCTGAGTCTCCATATCCTCGGCTCTGCCTGCTCCCCACCACTGACTGGTAACTTTTACCAGTTGGTGTAGGAACTCTTCCAGCTCTGCTTCTTTCCTTACCATAGTGTGGACCTATAGCTGCCAGATAAAATGCAAGACACCAGGCTAAATTTGAATTTCAGGTAAAGAATGAATATTCATATGTATTGATATATAGGAAAATATATATTAGTATAAGTATGTCTCATGCAATATTTGGGACCTACTGATAACTAAATTTTTAAATTCATTTTTATTTCTCAAAAATTCAAACATAACTGATGGCCTATATTTTTATTTGCTAAATCTGTCGATCCTACTAGAGCCATTATCTCTCAGTAGACTAAAACAGATCATAGAACCGGTCTCTCTATAAGTTAAAAATCTCCCTTTGGGCTGCTCCTTGACTTGTGTGTGCTGTTAGTCTCTGATCTTCCATATGCCAGACTCTGATCCTCAGAGCCACCTCTGGCCTCCTGCCTCACACACCCAGGGCTGCCTGCCTGCTGATACTCTGGTCTTCCAGTCAGGGAGTCATCCAGCTCCTCCTCCTGGGCTCACTGGGCTCACTGGGCTGGTCCTGTTCTGATCCCAAGAGTTGGAGCAAAGAATACAAATGAGTGGTGAAAATAAGACGGGGTGGGTTTCTGGAAGTCTTTATTCCCTTCATCAGATACTTACATATAGTTCATCTCTTTAACTTACACGGCTGTTTTGAGTGGCAAAGCTCATCGCAGATTTTAAAGAGACACGCAGTAAGATTCCATGACTGTCACCTGATATAAAATAAATATTGGCAAGCTGTGGAGAAGGAAGGTAAAAGAAAACATGTATATGTGCTTACTCACTCACAGTCCTCCAGGCCCTCACACTGTGAAAGCAGACTTTTCTTTCCTAGTCGTCTTGCCTTCATCTCCCCTTGAGAATGACCCGGTTTACCTCGTCACAGGGTAAAGCCCAGTTTTGGCAATCAGCAAATGTCTTTACTATTCAAAATTGCTGTAGCGGCTGCATTTCACTCTCCTGCTCAGCAAGCAGGTTCCTGGTCAAGTTCAAAAAAGGAGCCATACCTTCATTTGTGGGATGCTGTGTTGAAGTCAGACTTCAGAGACATGGCTTTGTGCAGCCTCCTGGGATTTAGCAAGGCCTGAATCGCCGTGACCTCAGTGCCCTTACAACATCACAGAAAACAGCGTCACGGTGCCCACTAATTGGTCACCTTGATGTCAGTCACAGCACAGAGATCAAGGACAGAGCCTGTCCTAGAAAGTGAACTACACACGCTCTCCGAGGTGGTCTCTACAGGTCAGGCTAGCGTCCTGCTGAGAGCACAGTGCGAGGGAACCTTACCCCAGGACTACTTGAAACATGGCTGCGCTGCACATGAACAAAGGACAGGTGGCCTCACAAGTGACCCTTTCCTCACCACCTGCAAAGTCCAAATTGTCAGCCTTTCACACCTATTATGCTTCCATTATCTGTGGAAAATACTAAGTGCCATGCCCTGGATCTAACATGCACAGAGCAGACTCTTGAAATTAGTTTCTGCTTATTGGTTTTAAAAATTATTAAGATTATTTTATTTTTAAGGTAGCAAATCAATCAAGGACTGCTGGGGTGTTACATGCAGGGTGCATTTGAGAATATCACTGTAATAATAATCAATTTTTTTAGAATCTAAATGCAATGTATTTCTGTGAGTAACTTACACAGCGGTAGGAGGAAGGAGAAGAAATGTAGGGAATAAATCAAATACATCTTTCTCTTATTTCCCTTGGGCTGAGTGCATTTGTGGGTTACCATTCTCACCCCTATAAACAGGGCATTTTGGATGGTAAGAATGACTGGGATTAAGCAGATATTCTAAAATTCTAATAAAATTTTTTGGAAAAAAAAAAGTGCTAACCACTGCAGAGGGTAAGGTTTATTCTGTGGTTCAATTTATCAAATGAAATATTACATGAAGTCCATTTAGATAGTATGGGATCTTTCTCTAAGTGTACCCATCTTCCTCTGCCCCCAATGCCAGGCTTAGGAACCTCCAGAAAGATTTATTTCTGTTTTTAACATGGGGACCAGTGCCATGACAAATATTAGAGCAGAGGAGCCACATTGTTAATTAATGGTTTAGGCAGCCACAATCATAATAGGAACCTACCTGGAACTCTTGAAGATAGAATCCGCTGAAAATAACAAGGACCAAAGTCTTGGCAAATAAATGAGAAAGAAGTGTGAATTTTCATACGTAGACCTAAGAGGGGCCCAGAGGGCCTCTAATCGCCTTTTGAGGTAAAAGTACTTAAATATAAAGTACTTAGATATCTTTTAAGTAACTTAACAAAAGCAAAACCTTTTCGGAGTTTTTTGGGGATGACCCAATTCTCCTCCAGGGGGTCTGTATTCTAAGGCTGGCAGAAAACCATAGGGAGTAAAAACAGCCAATCAGAATACAAATCCAGCTGTAGGGGACAGAAACCTCAGCCTGTCTAGGATTGGCTGAAAACCACAGCGAATACAACAGCCAATCAGTGTACAGATCCTGCTGAAGGGGCGGAGACCTCAACCTGTCACATAGCATTGAGAGGACAGGCCAAGTAGGAAGTTGAGGCACTGTATATCTATGTGTTACTGACTGATGAGGTAACAATGACATTCTAAGGAAGATTCTCCTCGATGGAAAGTAGTTCACGAAAGCTAAGTAAGGAGAAAAAAATATAGGCGCTAGCAGGAAGATTTAGATCAGATGGTATTCTAAAAAATCAGACTAAATGGAAGAATTAAAATTTCTGTTTCTCCATCTTCTCCTTACTGTGGTCACTTATCAAAGGTAGAGAGCAGTCTAGGCAAAAGCAGCTAGACCACAGGGCAAAAATAGCAGTGCAGAAATAGTTTGTGCCTGCCTTTGTCAACTGAAGACAGTGGCAAATAGGAACGGTGTGCGTTATGCTGCATATAATCTAATACAAACTGGACTGAAGACAAGGAAGAAGAGAGGGGAATCACTGGAAGGCTCTCTCCCTGAATCTCAGACATGTACAGACTGCAATGATTTGCAGTTGGCTGACTTGCTAGTTTAACTAGCTTTTTAAGTACCTTTCTATCTCTACCATTCTGTGATAGCAGATTCAAGAAGAGATCTCAGAGAAGGGATAAAGAGACACTTGAGAAATTGTTTTGGACTACGACTCCATTCGAAAAGGGACCTGAAGTTCCTATCCTAATAAAAGCTTAGGTAACTTCTGAGTATGTGGGAATGAAATAAAGGGGCCTGAGGGCTAAGTTCTTGTTTCTCATGCAAGAGGACTATTGAGGGTTCATCTTCTCAAATGTGAACTCCGCTGGGTAATCAGTCATCCCCATGGTAACCCAGCAACTTTTAATTGTCTTTAATTAAGGGGCCACAGAGCAATCAGCTACATTTCTAGCACATTAATGAGGGAAGCATGAAGTGCAAAATGGCTGCCAGGGGTAAGGCAGTGCTGATACAATCTAGGACTTCTGGACGAATTTCTAAGGGCAAGTGTGATACCCAAGTGTGGCACAGCCTTGAGTCTGCAGGATCAGGAAACTGACTGAAAAGGAGACAAAGAAAGAAAATTCAATAATGTTTGGAAAAAAGAAAAAACATATATAAGAAATAAGTAAAGAGCAAGTAAGATCTTCTTGGTTAAATTAATTTTTAAAATAAGATGTAATCTGTACCTGAAATTCTTTTTCATTAAATTTTTTAAGTTCATTTATTTTGAGAGAGCACAAGAAGGGGAGGGGCAGAGAGAGGGAGAGACAGAATCCCAAGCAGGCTCTGCACCATCAGCACGGAGCCCTGTGAGATCATGACCTGAGCCGAGCTCAAGAGTCCTACACTTAACTGACTGTGCCACCCAGGTGCCCTTCTGTATCTGGAACTCTTAAAAAGTAAAGTCCAAGATAAAAGACAAAGTGAGCAAGTCAGATAAAGCTAAAGAGTGACTTCACCAAAATCATCGTATTGAATTACAGAGTAAAATTGGAAAATTGTGGCTCTTCAGTTCATTATAGAGCTTGCCTGCTTCAAGGAGCTGTGTCAAATTACTACAGTGCATACTATTCACTCTTAAAATATTTACTGTAGTATTTATTACCTGTACTTCTGTGTGTCTAATTAGAAGTGTCCATATATGCTTTCTTTGGGGGATGGGGCACCCTGACTTTATACATATTTTGACATTGGTTATCACTACATCTTTGTGATTTTTTTTTAAATGTTTTATTTATTTCTAGGAGAGAGAGAGAGAGAGACTGCGTGAGCAGGGGAGGGCCAGAGAGAGAGGGGGACACAGAATCTGAAGCAGGTTCCAGGCTCCGAGCTGGCAGTCAGCACAGAGCCCGACGCGGGGCTCGAACCCACGAACCGCGAGATCATGACCTAAGCGAGAGTCGGACGCTTAACCGGCTAAGCCACCCAGGCGCCCCTACATCTCTGTGATTTTTATGTGGCATATGCACCAGCTCTTATAGTTGAAGCAACTGGGCAACAATGCCGGGGTCCTGGTGCCTATAGTGGCAAAGGCCAGGCTGAAGCCTGCATCCTCTGCCTGAGATACAGCGTTCTGCCCCCACAGCCGTGGCCCCAGGCAGGGGTGCAACTCCTATGTCTGCTGCATCCTCTCAGCCCTTCTGAGCACAATTTGGGTAGCCACCACATACATATTTTGACCTAATTCGGAAAGAAGAACTTCAAATGAAAAAGTGTGGTTCCGAACCGAGACAGGAGGAGCAACATTTTCACTAAATTTGTAAGAATGTTAATATGGATGGTGGGATTATTTCTTTTCATGCACAGCCTCATTAAACAATCTCAAACCATATTGTTTAAAAGGATAGCCAGTTCCTTGCTGGGTACTTTGAGGATGATTTGGAAAACAAAGACCTTGGGGAATCAGGTTCTGAATGAATGGACTGCTCTGATTCTTCACAAGGAGACTGTTCTCAGTCTTGCTTGTGCGTTCCTTCCCACAGACAATAAGACTTGCTTGCTCTGGGGGCTGATGCCTAACATTTAGACATTTTTATTAATATCTATACTAACCAAATAATTCACAAAAATTTGAAGTCAGCCACTATGTGCAAATCTAGGTTCCTTTACAGAAAGAAAGGAACAAAACAGGCCTGTTTTCAAGGTGTGTATAGGTTAGTTGGGAGATAAAACCCACATGGGAAAGAACACTAACAAAGCAGATGAGCCCTTGGAACAGGTTTTACAATTTGTATATTTAGACTTAGCAGGCACTGAACAAGCCTGCTGGCAATTTTTATATGCTGGCTTTTCAGGCATTATCTCATTTCATTTTCACAACGGTCCAGGATGTAGATATAAATATCATTCACATTCACATCAGCTCATCTTCAGCTCAAAATCTACAATAGTTTCTCTTCTCACACCCAGTAAAGCAAAGTTCTTACCACGATTCCAAACCCTCTGGGAGGAATCCAATTTTCTCTTCCATATGCTTCCTAAGCCCCTGCTTCTTGACCTTCACCTCCTACAACCCTCCCCCTTGCACCGCATGTTCTGGATGCAATTGCCTCCTCAGTACACCCAGAAAAATTTCAGGCCTCCGTGTGCCTGTTCCCGCCACAGGCCTCAGCGCTTCCAGAATCCACACCGGATTCTTCAAGTCCTTCAGTTCTCTTCTCTTCTCTTCTTAGACCATACCTTTTCAGGAAGACCTTTGTCAACCTCCCTAAAGGAAACTTCATGCCCTGCCCTAGCTGCCTGTCCCCTCGCCTAGCTTTTCTTTTCTCCCAAGCCTTCTCTCATTGACATACTTCCATGTTGTCCCTCTCGGTGGTCTAGCAGGGGCTTTGCTTTGTTCCCTGATGTATTCCAAGTGTCTAGAGTGGAACCTAGCATTAAAGGGTCTGGACAAATATTAGCAGAACTATTTAGATAAGTAAGGCTTTGAGAGCTCAGGTAACTATCTGGTCACAACCCAATGGCATAAAGGGGGCGGGATCTCCATCTTCTAGTATTACCTACTCGGATGGTCTTCCAGGAAGAAAGACCCCTGCAGGCTTTGGGTACTGAAAACACCACTTCTCATAACAGAGCTTAGAGACTGACTTCTGTCTTTATGCTGAAATTCTGACAACTATAAAACAAGGTATAAGATTACTAACATTGGGTCCACCTTATTTTTTTTATTATCGATATTCAAATATATCAATGCATCCACCCCGTATGTTGTCTATGTGCTTAGTATCGAACATTGCAGACAAAGTTTCTTTTTTTCTCTTTCTTTAGGGACATAGGTAGATACACGATGATAGATAGATAGATAGATAGATAGATAGATAGATAGATAGATAGATGTTATAGATAGAATTTTTTTTTTAATTCTACTGTTGCTTGTTTCCTCATCTTTAAATCTAAATACCTGTGCCTTATGACCCCTTCCACTACCCTAAAAACAGCAACACACCTTCCAGAGATGTTTCTAATTGAACTCAACAAAAACGACTACTTCATCAGATCTTTACTATAGGTACCCAGGAGCCAAACTGACATTAAGTTACCACAACTTCACATTTCTAGTAAAACTTTTGCATTTAGAGCACTGCTTACAAGAGAGTGGTGGTGGTAGAAATTGCAGTATGTTTTTAGGTCAAAGACAAGACCTGTAACCCTCGTATCACAGTGTTCAGTTGTTGTGAACTCTCTACCTCAACATAAAGCTAGCTTTGGCCTGACAGGAAATCAAATGTGGAAAGAAAGGAAGAAAATAAGCTTTATGGCTAAAAGGAAAATAATTTTCTATATATGTTCCTTCCTTTTCTTGTACTTCACTTTCTATCAATAGAGGAATATTCTGTCCTCCACAAGGAATAACCTCTCTTTCATGTGCTGAAAAATGCCATTTTTGAGTTTCTCTCTGGGATGGTTTGACAAATTTTCAGGCTGTATGGGAAGCACAGACCTCTGTCTTTCTAGGTGACTTCAAACTGCACAAGAAAGAAAATAGAGTATGCTCCACTATCACAGAGGTTATTGTTTGGGTTATGGCAAAATATATTACAAATTTGTGGGGCGCCTGGGTGGCTTAGTCGGTTAAGCGTCCGACTTTCGCTTAGGTCATGATCTCGTGGTTTGTGGGTTCGAGCCCCGCGTCGGGCTCTGTGCTGACTGCCAGCTCGGAGCCTGGAGCCTGTTTCAGTCTGTGACTCCCTCTCTCTCTGACCCTCCCCTGCTCACGCTGTCTCTCTCTCCTAGAAATAAAAAAAATAAAAAAAAATAAAACATTAAAAAAAAATATATTACAAATTTGTAATAATGGCAATAGTAACTGTCTTATGTAGCCAGTACTATTTGTTTTCTTATTGGTTTTTTGGTGTTCAATTCCTGTTTATCTAGAAAGAAGTTCTTTGGAAAAATATAGAAATGTAACTACAAAATATGAAAGTACAAGATTTTTTTTCTTTAACTCTATCTTTCAGTTAATTAAATTGAAATGGGGATTCTGTTGTTTGCAGCTTTAAAAAATAGCCAATTGAAATTTAATTGGTATCTTTTTTCTTTAGTATTCATGCCCTGAAGCTAAATTAATGATCAGTTGTAAGCACTTCAGCTAAGACACTGTTATGACTTTTGAATGAAATTAAACCTAGGACTACATAGTGGGTAAAATAACTACTAAGATAAGAATGACAATGGTACTATAAATAACAAAGGGTTAAAATGTGTCTCTGTGTGCTCGCTCTCTCTTTCCTTTTAACAATTACAGAGAGACAGGAGGCTCAAGTGTATTCTAGGACGAGTAGCTGTTGTAAATCAAATTAATTACTTTTGCCCAAAACTGTCCTCAGTGGAGGATTTTTGGCCACTGGACTGTTAATACCTCTTTACTTAATCACTGTCCTGTAACGTCATCCCCTGATAGAAGAGATGAACGGAAGCAATGGCAATCTTTTCACCTTTCTTAAGTCCCCACAAGACCCTGATTTACCGGATAAAAGTGTTATGTATCATTCTGCCTATGCCTCAGAAGCCCTTATTTTCTGTGGGAGCAGCATAGAACCTAGAGAAGTTCATGTGGGAGGTGGCTTTTTTTTCTTTTTTTTTTTTTTATCTATGTCTCTCACAGCTCTATCTCTGCTTTCAATACCCTGTGAATTTCTTTCTTGGACTGGATTCTAAACCATCTTTGATGGACATTATATCTATCAAGGCTTTTGACATTTCCATCTCTTTGATCAAGAAGAATTCATCATGAATAGTTTACACCAAATACCACACCAGATTAAAACAGCACACAAGGACAGGCATGCTCAAGGACAAGGTTATGTGGAAGGTGTGCACTGAATCAAGGGAATTCACTTATTATAACTTGTCGGTGCAGCCATTTCAGTCTTCATGGGGGCAAGGCCATCATTTCCAAAGGCACATGGAGAATGCCAGAAAAGAGCCCAGACAAAAAAGAAATCATGGACTATTTACAAGTGATATTTGAGTTTATGTTATATATTAGTATTTAATTTCACGTGAACAGGCTTATTTTTCTCATAAGGGAGTGCTGAAGCTAACATAATAAAAACACCTGCTCGGAATAAATGTCAACTGATTATGGAGGTGACTAAGATGGAGTTTGAATAAGAGACGTACCCTATATTTAAATACACAACATTTCAGACCCAGTCTGTACACACACTTGAGATCTGGGTACATTAAGGCAGCACTTATTGTGCTTGTTTCCCAGAAGCCAGTACTGCTTTCTGACCTCAGAGCTTCCTTAGGTGGAGTTGTTGTTCCAACCGGGTGATTTCAGGAGGAAATTCCTCCCTCACAGATCTTTTCCCTACAACAGGTTTCAAGAGAGATCTCCCTAGGTGTCTAAAGGAGTGGAGAACCAAGCATCTCTAAGTGTCTGTGGGGGGAATCAACTTAATGATTTATCTGTTTTGTTAGAAAATGCTGTGATTCTTACAGCCTAGATTTGGATCCCCAAAATATTAGTATTATCCTGTGAGTTCTAATTTCTAATTAATAATCACAAATTTTGATGCCAAGGGCATGTTAAATAATGACCTCATACCTTGGGATGGAATGGAATGTTTAAATGATCATGAAAATTGTTTAATACCAATTCTTAAAATGGAGCTTGGCCTTAGGTCATGTGTTCATTCTCTGCCTTTCCCTCTTTTCTAAAGGGTTAATGTCTGGAACATGGGTGGTGAAGCAAAGGAAAAATCTTTTGCCCAACAATATATAATTTAAAACCCCAGCGATTGTTTTTGGTCAGTTTCTTGCAATCTGCAAGGTAATTTTTTTCAATTTATTTGGAATTAGTCAAGTGCACTGTTGAAAAGGCAGAGTGAATTGATGCTAAATAGTTTTTGGAAGATGTAATTGTCTGATGATTTGTAAATAGCCAAGCTTATCAAAAAAGTAATTTAAATGTTATGCTGACAATTTTGTTCAGTTTGGTATACTCTGTAAACTGGGGAATCCAATTTTTTGCCCTCATTAGCATGAGAATTCTCTTTGCTTGGCTAAATGATTTGAGGGCCTAAGGATGCCCAGCGCTTTGGAATCTGAACTTTTAATGATCTCTTACACAGTATAAACATCACTCATAGGATGATAATGCCAAAGTGCTTTTTTAATAACTAAGTTTTACGTACCATTTGATTGGTCAGAATGCGTCCCTTACATGTTCTATCAATGTCTCTCTTGGGAGAAAGAGGGGGCCTGTTGAGTCTGTCTCCATTTCCCCCCATATGCCCCCACCAATCTTTAATGTGAGTGCCCTAAACTCAGAGTGACCATTGTTCATCAGATGAAAGAACTCTGACAAGGACATTATTATAAACTTCTCAGGGGCTGGATCATTTTGATTATTTCAATCATAAAAGTCATAAAGTAGTTTTTAAAAACCCAGTTATTTACGAAGTGAGATATTTGCTAAGACTTTAAGTGCTTTACATACATCATTTTATTTTCCACCTCTGCAACAACTCTGAAGTAAGCATTTTATCCACAAATACCATTAAGTATCTAGAGATTTGGCAGATTAAACAACAAAGCCATAACATTAGCTTGCTATGGTCATATTTCTGAGTCACCAACTTGAGACTCAAAACTTAATTGTGGATTGAACTTGGGTGTTAACCACCAGGCAAATTGCCTTAAAAAAAAAAAGGCTATAACCAACTCATACAATTGTGCACTTTCAGATTCAAGAACAGAAACATCTGAACATACCTGGTGTTGCTTCCAGTAACATTTTAGATCAGACTTAGGGACAGCTATCTGTTTGGAGAGATGATGTGAAACTGCATCTACATATTACTTCACATAAAAATTGAAAAAATACCAGATTAAGAAAAGTGTAAGTAGAGAGACTGATGGAGTTTTTTTAAGTTTATTTATTTATTTTGAGAGAGAGACAGAGAGAAAGAGAGCTCAAACAGGGGAGGGACTGAGAGAAGAGAGAGCCGACATGGAGCTCAAACTCATGAACCGTGAGATCATGACCTAAGCTGAAACCAAGAGTTGGGCACTTAACTGACTGAGACACACAAGTGCCCCAAGACTAATGGAGTTAATGCACTCACTGAAAACCAACCCCCCTACACACCCAATATATCCCTTATCAACATCACTTATTTGATAAGGGAACGAGTCATAATTCTGCTGCCAAACACCTTTGAATAAGGCTTCCAGAAAGATGGACTAAACTGTTTCTTTCTCCTAATCTCTTGGAAGAAGTTCTTACTGGGGCGCCTAAGTGGCGCAGTCAGTTGAACGTCCGACTTCGGCTCAGGTCATGATCTCGCAGTTCGTGGGTTCGAGCCCCGCTTCCGGCTATATGATGATAGTTAGTTTAGAGCCTGGAGCCTGTTTCAGATTCTGTGTCTCACTCTCTCTTTGACCCTCCCCTGCTTATGCTGTCTCTCTCTTTCTCTTTGTCTCTCTCTGTCAGAAATAAATGAAACATTAAAAAACATTTTTTTAAAAAAAGGAAGAGGTTCTTACTAAGTTTAAGATGAGAATCTTTTAATGTGCTAGAGTATCTGGAAGACATAAGCCATTACTCTAGTATTTGCAAGCACATCTGAGTCTAGGTGTGCTATGATTTTAATCACCTAGCAGAGTCATAGTTCATGGGGCTGGTCCCAGGACGAGGATAATAGAGGAATAAAATGACTCTGGGCCGGGGCTTCTTGGAAAGAGAAGCCTAGCATGGAGCCTGATGACAGAGGATTCCGAGAAGCCCAGGAGGAGAGTGTAGGAAGGCAACATATTCAGGATGGAGCAGGAGGAAGGAGTGTGAAAAGTAGGGAGAAGGTAACAAAAATTTATGCCTGCTTTGTCTACTATGTTTTTTCAATGGCTCCGCTCCTGAAGTTTCCATATATTTCAATTAGATCTGGCTGCATATCAGGGACTGGAATGCGTCTGCAACAGAAAGAAGGAGTGGCACAGGCCGGAGGTATAGCAGGCTTGCTGCTCTGCTGTTTTGTTCTACTGCATTGAATAAAATGAATCTTTTCAAACAGGTGAATTCTCCAACAGAAATGGCCCAAACAGCCTCAGCTCATTGAATAGAAAGTGTAATGGTGATCTAAACCTATTACCTTCAATGGAGTCTGTGACATTTTCTTCCAGCATATTGAACGGGGAGAGAGAGGGAGAGGGAGAGAGAACTTTTTCTTCCACTCACTGTGTTGCATCAGTCATTGTAATGCTAGTCACAATGCATTAAAAAGCATTGAGAATCAACAGGGCTGGCTCTTTTGTAGCAGGAGTAATAAACGATTTTACTGAACAGAATTAAAATGCTGTTTAAAATCTACTCTGTACACATTTTTCAAATTTTTCACCAAAAGGATCTCTCTTTTCTCCCCTACAAATCCAGATGTCAAAAATTCTTATTAGTTAACAGTTTTCATCAAGAATGCATATTTTTCATCAGAGATTCTGGCATATTTTGCTGTGAAATACTATTAATACCATCTCCCAAAATGTCCTCCCTCATACTATTGTTTATCTCAAATAATCTATAACTATGGTTGAGAAATTTTGATCTCGTATAAGCTGAGGTGGACTGCAACAACTTCCAGAGGGTAGAAAGTCTTTCTATTTTTTATTTTTACTTTGCTTTGTACTTAAACATTTGTTGTGTTATTGTTGTTCTTATTGTATAATACAGTCTCTGGAGGGAAAATTGGAATCAAATATAACCTCATTAATATTGCAGGGTTCCTTATGTGAAAGTAGCACTAGTGTTTCCTTTAGAATACACCTGAAATATACCTACTTCACTGACTATAATAACCAGCTTATTCATAGAGTTTGAGGGTATGTGGAACTTTTTACCGACCCCTAATTTTCAGGTAAATATTATTCATCAGTTTCTACGAATAGCTAATTTTCTATATATGACATACACATTTATACGTGGAAAGCACTATCATGAATAAGAATATATAATACCAAACATCTCAAAAGATGGATGAGAGATGCATGGAAGTTCCCTGGTAGGAAGGTACCTACTGAACAATCTTTATCATTAATGTTATTAACTTATATTGAACCCATTTGTTTTGGTTTTATCTTAATTTGGTCCATTCTATACCTTGTCTCTAATATTTATATGTACTTATTCTTTGTCTCAGTATAAACCTATTGCATTTCATGTTATCTGAATTTTATAATCTTGCCTATTACTTACAAGCAATCTGCTGCTACAGTTGTTCCTAGGTGTTTTTATAAACTAATTTAACATCTGTTAGTACTATATAACAATATCAACCTACAAATGGCCAATAGAACTTAACATTGTTGAGAATTACCATGTAGATAAATTGAGTTACATTAGTAATTGTAGGATCTACTCCATATTTCATGGTAACTTGATGAATAATCAGTGTTATCTGGGTGATTTTCTTTTCAGTATTGCATGCAATCCACATTTGAATGTAATTGCATTTAAGGGAAAGGATCATACAAACTACCTTTTTAGTAAATTAATTGATAATTGTGCTGAATTAAGGAATTCATATAAGTAATTCAGAAAAATGAGGTTTTTTTAGTATAGAAATAAAGATTCAACTAGTAGGAAGAACACAAGTTGAAAGGACTTTTGAGAACTTGCTTTGTCATTTTGGTCTACGTAGACCATTGTAAAGTGGTAGCTTTAACACAGGTCCTACATCCAAAAGTAGAATAAGCAGAAATTGCACAGAACGAATCAGGGAAACCTAAATTCCCATTATAGTTTTGCTGCTTATTTGTTCTATTAGTTTTGAACAAATCAGTCTGCCTTGTTTTCCATCTCTGTAAAGTGGGAATGATAACTATCCTAGACTATACACAGAGTTGTTGCAGGTTTCCAAGAAATTAATCAGTGTATAACTTTCTTGAAAGATAGATGTGTGTTCTTTGCTACAGAAAACAAAAAAACTAACCTCTATGGAGGAGGATACAGATAACACAATAGTCACCACATCTTGCTCAGTCTAAAATTGCCTCTGGTCTTAAATGGCTAAGCCACAACAGGATTCCAAGTGTCTCCTATGTTCAGATAGGCTTAACAAAGATTCCTAGAGGAGAATGGATTGAAGGGATTCTACACAATCTCACAATATCCTTGTTCCTATTGTGCACAACCAACTGTCTGCCTGAAGGTCAAGGTGGAAACCCAATTAGTTCATGCTAGAGAGAGAAATTGAGAAGAATGTGCATTTCAAACCTAGCTTCTTTAGTTTCTTTTTTGATGTTCACCATTATCCAATAGAAGTGGGTAGACTTCATTAGCTTGAATGTGCTTTTAAACTCATTATATGATGACCTAAAAAAGTGCTTCGAACTGTCTTTACAATGAATCATAAGTGCAGAAGGAAAAATTAAATCTCTAGTTATCAAATTAGGATAGTTGCAACATCAGGATTTCTGGCCTAAGGGAGATAGGAACATCCAAGCTCCTTAACAATGCATTGGGAGAGTCAAAGCCACATGCAGTAATGTACCCCATCCATAGATTTCTCTGAAACTAATAATAACTATAACATGCTAAGAGTCCTCCATCAATTATCTGATTTATTCTGCAGCAACATTGTGAGATTTCTGCAAATAAGGCTCAGTATCAATGACAAGCTAGTTAGTAAGCAGTCAGAACAGGAACACTTAAATTTCATGACTTCCATCTTAGTAAAAGTTTCATATTAGGTTGCCTTTTATGATTTCCTGATTGATCAATCTGTAATAATCCAAACCAAACATAAGAGCAGTTGTAGCAAAAATTTTAGAATTTTAGAAGGCCTATTTATATGTTGAGTTCTTTTTTGTTCTCTGTTCCCAAGCTGTAAGGTTTGGTATTGTATCTTCATTTTACAGATTATGTAATTGATATTCAGAGAAAGAACTCAGATTTTCACACTAACATGTCTTTCAAATCTTTAAAATTAAGGATTTCAACAGTAGAAGAATTCTAAGATAGTTTCCAGATTCCTATTCACCAAAATAGGAATAGATACTCTGGATAATATGATTGAGTATGGTGTGACCAATGAATATAATGGGATAGTCTCTTATTTGATGAGTTATATTATATTTGAAAGGTGATAGGATAGTCCTAATTTGTTAATGTTACCATCTAACTCACATTATTTGTAAGTAGAATGGGAGACTCTTTTTTTTTTTTTTTTACAAATAGTTTATTGTCAAATTGGTTTCCATATAACACCCAGTGTTCATCCCCACAAGCTCCCTCCTCCATGCCCATCTCCCCCCTCCCCCCCACATCCATCAGTCCTCAGTTTGTTCTCAGCATTCAAGAGTCTCTCATGGTTTGCCTCTCTCCCTTNTTTTTTTACAAATAGTTTGTTGTCAAATTGGTTTCCATATAACACCCAGTGCTCATCCCCACAAGTGCCCTCTTCCATGCCCATCCCCCCTCCCCCCCACATCCATCAGTCCTCAGTTTGTTCTCAGCATTCAAGAGTCTCTCATGGTTTGCCTCTCTCCCTTTCCCCCACCACTTCCCCCCTTCTTCTCCCCCATGGTCGTCAGTTAAGTTCCTCCTAATCCTCCTATACGTGCAAACATATGATATTTGTTCTTCTCTGCCTGACTTATTTCGCTCAGAATAACACCCTCTTGAATGCCAAGAACAAACTGAGGGCTGATGGGGGTGAGGGGGAAGGGAAAGGGGGTGATGGGCATGGAGGAGAGCACTTGTGGGGATGAGCACTAGGTGTTATATGGAAACTAACTTGACAATAAACTATTTAAAAGAAAAAAAATTTTTTTCAAAGGAAGTAGAATGGGAGGGGGCAAACAAAGCACATCTGTGGTGCACATCTATTCCACAGGCTATCAGTTCATGGTCTTTATCTCAGATCCTATTACCCAACAATTTTATGCATAACAGTAAAGTATGAGAGTTGGCAGACTCTTAATGATTATTCTAGCCCAATATCCTTCTGGAAATCACATGATTTTTCATAATACCTCAAACTTGTTTGTGATTGGCTAAGGGCAGAAATCAACTTTTTCTGATTGCTAAACTTCCAGGTTTGTTCCAGACTCGATTGCCCCAGTTTATGTTCCTAAATTTGGGAATTTTACATTCAGAAGCTATATCATTCCTAGAACACTGACAGAGTTTTTTTTGGGGGGGGGATTTATTTTATAGGGAATAGAATCATTCTTATCATTAACTAGGTATGCAGAAAATCCCATCAACCTAGAACTATCTCTTGGAGAATTGTAGACCAATTTGAGAGTCATTATTCACTTCCCAGTGTGTTAGACTTTAAAGGGAAAAAAATCGGTGTATATTTCAAAGTCAAATCAGATGAACTGGCCCAACAGTTCAAATTTTTTCTTTATAAAGTCCAAGTCACAGCCATATTCCTTAAGTTAGTAATTGGTGACTCAAAGGCATCAAATCCAACTTTTGCTCTTACACTATTATATTCTATCATTTGCTATTACTCAGTCTTTGGATTTCTCTTGTACCAGCTAGGAAACAATAATTCTAAGCCTCTACATCTGTTTTCAAGTTGATAATTGAGTTCCTTGAGGAAAAAAAATGTAAAACTTCTAATAAGAAGATCACAAAATTGGGAGATATTTTATAAATTATTGGTGCCAAGTTCTGTCCTTACTATCCCACCTCTGCCATATTGGATGTTTGTTTAAATTCCTTTTTTTCAACTTTTACAATAAAATTATATTCATGTATTACTTGAGTAATCCAGAAAGCATAATTCAAATAAATAAATCTAGAAAATATGAAAAAAGCAAATAAGCCAGAAGAATGAAATTTGCTTTGTTTCTTAGAAGTTAGTTTTAACAGCAGTCTTCTAACAAATTGCTTGTTTTTTCATAGATAACCTGTGCTCTGAGGCAGTAGGTCTCTGAGGAAGATCCTAATGTTTTAAAATATTTTAATGATATATATTCAACATATAACATTAGTTTCAGATGTACAGCATAATAATTGGTATTTGTATATACTACAAAATGATCACCATAGTAAATCTAGGTAACATCTGTCAGTACACAGTTAACATTTTTCCCCCTGTGATGAGATCTTTTAAGATCTACTCACTTAACAAGTTTCAAATTTGCAATACAGTATTATTAACTATAGTCACCATACTGTACATTACATTCCCAAGTACTGTAAGGACCTCTTCAAAATTATTGACAAACCACATTCAGACTTTATACAAACCAGAAGAGATTAAAAAAAAACATTATTCTTTTTTAAAGAAGCTGATTTCACTTTAGACAATATCATTGAATTTGAACAATATCATCTTCTATTGAACAAGAATCATATTCTTTTGTGATTGACTCATTGATCCTTGATATGCCTATAAAAGCTACATTTCATCTACATCATAGCTTTTCAAGGAATTTCAGATCACCATTGTGTATTTGTTGGATTCTGATTCTCCAGAGTTAGACATCTGCCTCCTTTAATGAGTTATGATAGGATACAGTGCTGAGATGCTCCCACATTCTCAGTATTTATAAATACTTGCCTAGAGTATAGTGCTATTGATTTGTAAACTTGAGAGCTTCTCAGATGAAATCTGAAACTGGCACCCAGACATAGATGGCAAGGAGAGACCAAAGAAAGAGGCAGACAACTCCAGATTGGTAGGTGGCAATTTTAATAAGCAAGGAAACTTACCTACAAGGCAACCTTACTTTCGGCAACCACAAGACAATTAGATCTCTGTACCCACCTGCCAGAATCTTCAAAGTTTTCACAGAGTCTTTACCTGAGTTCAGTCATATATATATAATCCAGATGGCCTCAACATGCTGCTCTCTGAAGACTCTCTCCTTAAAAACAGCTCTGATTGTGGGATTGATGGGTAGAACATACATTCCAAGGACCAGGGAGGGGGCTAAGAGCCTCCAGTTGCCTAGATACAGGTTGTAGGTCAATTGGCTGTCGCATTCTCTCAATAACCTCCTACCACAAGCCCTTAAAACAAGTCCACATATATTTATCATTGTCTGGTTCCAGTTGGCTAATACCAAAAAGAGTAAAGTATAAATTAATTGATCATTTTTATAAAATCAAAACACTAGATTTTAAAATTGTCATGTTGTGGGGCGCCTGGGTGGCTTAGTCGGTTAAGCGTCTGACTTTCGCTTAGGTCATGATCTCGCGGTTCGTGGGTTCGAGCCCTGCATCGGGCTCTGTGCTGACTGCCAGCTCAGAGCCTGGAGCCTGTTTCAGTCTGTGACTCCCTCTCTCTCTGACGCTCCCCTGCTCACGCTGTCTCTCTCTCTCTCTCCTAGAAATAAATAAAACATTAAAATAAAATAATAAAATAAAATAAAATTGTCATGTTGTTTCCTCCTCATATTTGTCTTTCTAGTATTAAAATATTAAACCCTTTTCAAAACTGTAGATATTTCAGTATCATGCTAAAGATATGGAGGGCAGGGGATTAGATCATAAATACTTACATTTATTTTTATTAAATATACGTAGTCAAAATTATATCTATAATATTTGGATTGGATTTTAACATGCAATGTTGTCTATATTCAGCTTTTGACTATCTATGAACTGGCCTTTTTCAGTTCATTAATTTATAAACACAAAAAAGTGTAGGATCAAGCATAGAGATGTAGAACATACTAGAAAAGATTCTCTACCAAGTTGAAATTGCCACTTTATTTTTTTAGGTTTTTATTTATTTAAGTATTCTCTACACGCAACATGGGGCTCAAATTCACTACCCCAAGATCAAGAATCGTATGTTCTTCCAACTGAGTCCGCCAGCCCCTGAAACTGCCACTTTAATCAGCATGCAGTCAGCCAATTATAATTCAGTTTCAAAATAATCCAATTCATGTCTTTGTATTTGTCTTAAGTGATGTCATGGGACCTGGAGCTGATCAATAGCTTGTTGAAGTACATACGTAAGTCATCTACCATTTCCCTAATCTACTCATCAAAAGCAGCATTTGATGGAACAGTAAATCTGGAACTAGTTGCTGCTTTTTATTAAATTCAATGATTTATTCTAATTAGTATACCTAACAATGACAAATATGATGATGGTAATAAATGTTAATTGAGATCAGCATCAAGCTCACTAATTTGTAGTTTGTAAATTCAACATCTTCTCCTTCATAATTGTAATGTTGCATGGGGAAGATGAGTAAATATGCATGAGTACCACTCTTCATGTCCATTCTTAATACCCTGATATCCCAAGTTCACACACAATAATAGTGTAATGTGAAACATTATAGCACATGAAACTAACCTTGCCAAGTTTGAAATCATAAACTTGTCAGAATTTAGATACAAAAACAAATGATAAAAGTTATGAGATTCACCATTGTTTTGTGATGTTTTACCCTACACACAAACTTTTGCCTTAGTAAAGGTTTGCCCTGTGTTCTTTTATGAAGATTAGATTGACATGTGATCACCTTAATTCCTCTGCTTCTCTTCCATTTTCCAAAACTTCATAGATGACCAATATTGATTTTAATTATCTTATCTGCACATTCAATAATCTGAAGTGCAATTCATAATGGCAGAGAATTAAATTAATCTGTGGCAAATATAAATTCTCCTATTCTTTCTGGAAAACTTTTAGTTTTAAGATACTTTTAAAGTATGTTTTATCTGTTTTGTGTTTTAAAATAATTATCCTTAATTGGTAAGTAGGAAGCAATATAGAATGTGACTAGTTTTCTATACTGCTCTTTTCTCTTTTCAAGCACAGCTATAAAAGATCCTTGTGTTTGCCTAATAAGTCTTTATTGTAAGCATCATTTTATTCTTTTTGATTACTCCATTATAGGAACAAGCTTCTATCATTTTATATTAATCCTATATTGGGATCTTTTTGCAAGTCTAAATAACTGTTTCAAGAAGTTGGGACACTTTAAAAATATGTGTATGATACATATATTGTATCTACATCTAATATAGGTTATAGCCTGCATTTTATACACACACACACACACACACACACACATACACACACACAATAGAGCTATTAAGAGAAAGAAGGAGTATGTGTTTTTCCTATTAAGAATAATAATTTGTCCAAAATACATATTTATTATACAAAATTTAGAGGAAAAAAGGCAAGGTGAAAAAGAAATCATCCCCATTCTGCCTCAGGTCAGTTCCATCTCTATCCATACTATGGCATCTTAACAGTCTTAATTCTTCACACAGTTAAAATTACTTGGCTTTTACCCATCATCTTTTACTTAACTACAGATCACGAACAGCTTTCCATCACGGTAGTCATTAGCTCTTATCACTAAATATGTTCAATATGTTCCAGTCTCCTCCTCTCTTACAATCAGTTATGGTATGTGATTTGCCTTGACCACACCTCTGAGCAAAGATGACACATGCTTTTTTAAGACAGAAGTCTGTGAGCTACCTGTGACAGTGATCATAGTGTTCCAGATGGTGGAGTCTCTCTAATTCAGCATTACAGAGGCTATAGTTGGACTGTTGAGAACTAGAGCAAAGAGGACCAGCATGAGTTATGTTTTGGGGTACAGGGGGAACAGCGTTCATATTACAGATCTAAGGCTAAAAGGAATGGTAAACTCAAGCAGAATATATGAAATCATTGCCAAAAGGTGCTATGTTCTGGAAGATTATGCAGGAATATATAATGGTAACCCTCAAAATCGTGCACTATTTTCTAGAAGCTGGTATTCAATCTTGACTGAAACCAGATCTCATATTGTGACTAGAATAGGCAGAGATAATTACTCTTGTGAAAAAGAAATCCCAAGACTTTCAAGACTTAAATGAACAGCCTAGGATTCTAGGATTCAGGCAAAGCTTAGTAGTAAGACAAGAAAATAGAAACACATGGTAGAAATGGAGACAGAAGCTTAATCTCTAGCCTCAATCAAAAGTGTACAGAGAAGGAAAGGTTGTTATTTGATTGGGGCCATGACATAAGAGAACAAACTACAAAATTTCAGTACTTAGAAAGTTACAAAGACTTGCTTTGTGGTCCAGCATATGGTATAATTTGGTAAATATTCTGTACCCTTTGGGGGAAAACTGTACTTTGTGCTGTGAAGTATAGAGGTCTACAAGTGTGAATTTGGTCAGTGTGGTTGAAAGTCTATCTTAATTTATTTTTCTTTAGTTATTCTACTAAAAATTGTGACTTGTATTTTAAAATATCCCACTATGATTGTGGATTTGTCTATTTTTCCTTTGGATTGCCAATCATTTCTCCTTGAAACATGAAGCTTTCCTATTAAGTACATACATATTTGGCATCATTATACTGTCTGATGTACTGCCACTTTTCCATTATAATATATTCTCTTTACCTCTACTAGAAATCCTTATCTCCATTTTTCTTATGATAAGGACTTGATTACTTTCACTTCATTTTTTGTCTTTGGAGTTAAACTGTTCCTCTTACAGACAGCACACAGTCAGATCTTGATTTTTTTAATTTAATCTTATTATCTCCATGTTTTAATTGGTATGTTTAGTTCATTGACTTTTAATATAATCATTGATATGATTGAATAGAGGTTACCATATTATTTGTTTTTTATTTTTCCTCTTAGTTTTTACTCTTCTCTGGTTTTTAATTCCTGTTATTTTAATATGCTTATGTTTATAAAATACGTTGTTTTAATGTGCATGTAATGACTATAAATATGCTTATAACATTGTTTTTATTTTCTCTATTAATTCTTCCGTTCTTCCATTTTTCCCTTCTTTTTATCTAATTTTATAGTTTCATCCTTGTGTATAAGATTTAGCTATAGGTCCTCAGTGCTTTGCATTGTTAAGTGATTGCTCTAAAAATTAAATTAGTTTTTTTACCTTATGTTAATCTATTCAGAATTGGAGTATATGTTTCATATATATGATATAATATATAAGAAACTTTAACAGCATAGCTGCATTTACCACTCCTATTCTTTATGGTGGTGGTGTTATCTACAATGCATCTATATTATTTTAAATCCTATAGTATAATGTTCTACTCTTTGCTTTAATATTCTTTCAAATAATTAAGAAAAGGAATAGAAAAATATTTAGCTATGATTACCCCTTACTTGTCATTCCAGTGATCATCATTGCTTCCTATAGATTCTAGTTTCCATCTGATACCATTTTTCTCCAGCTTTAATAAGTATCTTTGCCATTTTTCTTTGTGTTATGTGTACAGCAACTGATAATGAATTCTCTTAATTTTTATTTATTTGAAGTGGTCCTTTGTCACTTTTATTTTCAGGGCTAGTTTTGCATCTACTTGAAAATGCCTCTATTTAACCTTCTTTATAGAAGAATAGTTTCTTTCTACTTGGAATTCCAGATTCACAGCTCTCCCCGTCCTTCATTTTCAATACTTTGAAGCTATTCCAATAAATGAAGGAAGGAAGGAAGGAAGGAAGGAAGGAAGGAAGGAAGGAAGGAAGGAAGGAAGGAAGGAAGGAAAGCTATTCCATAGCTTTTGGGCCTCTGTTGTTAATAATGAGAGGTCCAGCCATCATATGTATCTTTGATTTCCTTTATGTAATCTAACATTTTCTATGGCTAGTTCCAATATTTTTCTTTTAATTTATGGATTTCAGAAATTTGACTTTGATGTGCCTAAGTGCAAGTTCATTTGTAGTTTTCTTAGTAAGTGCTTATCAAGTTTCATCGATCTGGAACTTTCTGAATTTCACCAAATTTAATACCAAATTTAATAATTTTTCGGCCATTATTTCTTCATTTTTCTATCCCATTGTTCTCTCCTCTTCTAGTGGTCAATTGCACATATATTAGAGCACTTAATTCTTAATTCCACAAATTTCTTCCAATCTGATCTTTTCCTTATATCTTTTTTCTTCTTTGTTTTTCAAATGTTTAAGTCTCATTAACCTATTTTCAAGTAGATTTTTTTTTTTTTAATTTCAAATCTTCTCTTAAGGCCATGCAGTTAATTTTAAGACATTTTAGTTATTATATTTTCAGTACAGGGATTTTTATTTGCTTTTTATTTTGTAGTATCTATTTATGTGGTGAGATTTTTCTTTTGTTATTATGTGTTTACTTTATTAAGCCTTTAAACAAATTTATAATAGATGTCTTAACATTTTTTCTGTTAATTTTAGCATCTGAGTGATATCAAACTTGATTTCTACTGATATTTCTTTTTTCTTGAATATGGTTCACATCTTTCTGTTTGCCTAATGTTTTTCTGTGATTTTTTGTTTTAGAGACTTTGAACACTCTCTAATGTTCCTCTGAAGACCGATTTGTGTGTTAGGAAAACTTAACTTGTCTAAATTCAAACTCCAAGTTCTGTCTTCTGAAAGCCTACTGGATTGTTTCACCTTTCACTTTCTGCTTTATCCTCAAGGCCCCTAGAAATCCCTTCTTCCTTTCCATGTACAATTTAATGGTCAGCCACAGATTTGAATGATTTTTTTTTTAGGTTTATTCATTCATTGAGAGAGAGAGAAAGAGAGCGCAAGTGGGAGTAGGGCAGAGAGAGAGGACGAGAGAGAGAATCCCAAGCAGGCTCTGTAGTGTCAGCACAGAACCCTATGTGGGGCTTGAACTCAGAAACATTAGACCATGACCTGAGCCAAAACCAAGAGTCGGACTTAACCGACAGCTACCCAGGCACCCTACATTTGGATGAATTTTCATATTCGTATTTTGACACCCATCCCTTCAGCTATTCCCTTGTAGAATTTCATTCCTAACATTCTAGCTGTTCTTTCAGCCTCAGACTCTGCCCTCTGATATCTTGGGTCTATCAGGCTATAGCTTTATGCATCTTGAGGTTCTCATTGATTGAGGAGTACTCCCAGGCAAAATACTGCACATTCGCAAATCTTTACCTGCTGCAGTCAATCTTGCAAGAGTAGGTACTTCTCAAATTTCTGTAGTCAAATTATTATTAAATATTATTTTCAGACTCTATAAGTGTTGTCTGTGGGTGGGGTTGTCTGACCATGCTATTCCATCATTACCTGAAATTGGAGCACGCTCTCAACACTTAAAACGGTCCTCACTCTGTGTCTTAAACCTTGGGATTTTACTTAGCTTTCTTGTTTTCAGGTTGTGTTATTTTTCTATCAATTAAGACCTTCTTGTTCTTCGTACACCTGATCTTTAGAAGTGTTCTTCTAGCTATTCCACTTTCCCAAACAGGTAAAGCAGATTATATTTCAGTGTACCTCGCTGGACTTGTCTTTTGCTATTAAGACAAATAACAAGTTTAGTGGTAACATTTCCTCAGTTTCCATACATCCACTTCAAGTATATAAGATGGAGTCCATTGGGAGCTCCTCCTATGACTCAGGTATTTACACTTATATTTTCAATTATTAAACAAAGTTATAAGTGGATTATAGTCTCCATTTTATAATGAGGTAACTGAAGCTCAAAAAGCAAGTTAACCTAATGAAGATCCTAGAATGAAAAAGTCATGCTGCAAGAGTCTAAAGAACAGATTTTTTCCACTACTAACATGATCTTCCCTGATCTTTTATAAACCTATCTGTTTTTGTGGCTACTTTCCAAAAGAAATGCTATTTCCCAATCATGTTTTCCTGGGTTTTACTATCACTTTGGAATTTAAGCATCCCTAATTATAGCAGTGGATTAGCACATACTTTTGAATAGCATGTTCTATTCAGCCTCACTTCTCAACCTACCATCCCTCCAGTTTGAACAAGACCTACCTTCTCCATTGCCGTACTCATGACCTGCATATCTTTAAGTAACCCCATATTATAAACACCCTTCAAGAGGGAGGGGTGTGGGAGAGAGAGAGCAGTTTACTATGTGCATCAAGTATCGTTCCTTCAGGTATTGATCACCTGCCTTGTTTATTAAAGACGGCCCTGGGTATGGAGATGCAGCAAACATGTGCAGAGAGAGACCCCTGGTAGTTCTCACAATTCGCAGTGGTCTGTGGGAATAATAGACTACACTGATACTATCTTTCCTACAGGTCCGAATGAGGGGCATTTTTTAAAAGCACATTCAGAGGCCTCAGGCCATGTAGTGTCCCTGGATATGTTTGTGTAAAACAGTGTACGGAAGAAGAGGACTTTGGGGAAGACTAAATGATCTAAAAGCAACAATTCGCTGCATTCTTTTCTCTGACAGTTACTTGAACTAGTGCAATTCAGGCTGTGAGCACCTGGAAGGAAATGCCCAGGCAGGCACTTGCCATTGAAATATGGTTAGAGAGCCATTCCTGCATGTAAGTATCACCCTGTTATTTTCTTTAGGGTTTTCAGCCTGAAACCAATCAACCTGAAGTCCAATTGAAAACGGCATCTTTACAATCAGAAGCTGTGGGAAACTTAGTTGGTTCAGTGGGATCTAATTTGTTTGGGGTAGGAAAAAAAAGAGATAAAACGGGAAAAAAGGAAAAAATAAAACAAAAACAGAACTTGGAGCAGTGGGGATTAACAGAAGCGGAGCTGACTGCATACAGCATGTTAGTGGTAATAAACAACAGTGTTATTAGCGAATATAAAGCCCGTGATAAACAATGCCATGATGTTCCATTCACCCTAATAGGCAGGAGCAGATAATTGGGACAAATAAAGTGCTAAAACAGTCTCTAACCACCTTTCTGGAGCATCTCTCCGAATGAGCGAATCGCCCCGCATGCTGCAAGGCTCAGCGGTAGCCTGGGATACCAGCTTTTGTGTTTCACTAAAAGAATACGCTCCCGTTGCTAATGGAAAACAACAGAAGCTAAAGAGGATTGCTGGGATTGTCAGATCTCCTTTTTTTCTTTTCTTTTTTTTTTTTTAAGTGGTAATGAGTAGACAAGGAGACAATTCCACACGTTAGTCAAAGCTAGCAGAGAGCTCTTCGGAATGCATTGCCAATTGAAGTCCCAAACACTTCCAACTATGGGGACTTTTAAATCTAAATTTACAGCTCAGTTGTTTCATTTGATAATTTCTCCTTTTCCACCATCCCTAGATAAACTGTCTTGTCTGGCAATGGGCTTTTTTTTTTTCTTTTCTTTTCGGCAAGTCATTCTTGTTCCCTATCAGAACATCATTCTGACAGTTTCCGCTCTTTTGTCTGGTTTGTTTAGTTTATCCAGTAGATGGGAGTTTGGCACAACTGAGGTGTGATGGTCTTTCTGTGGCAGTAAAGACACGTAATCCAACCATTTCTTCATTCAGCCTCAGTTTCTCCACTGAGATTGCATTGGTTTATAACTCCAAGTACTGGCTGAAGTTATAAAAAGTACTGAAATAACACATGTTGAAAAGCCCTGAAGAGGCCCATAGAACAGGGAATTGGGCTATTGGTGAATTTCAAAATTCATCCCTCAACAAGTATTTCTTGAGTGCCTATAATATATCAGACACTGTTTATTTCTGTTTTTCCATTTTTATTTAGACTCTAAGTGAAATCATCATATTTCAAAGGAAAATTATTTATACTCTTCAGTATTGAAATAAATATTTCTCATCTCAAACCCACCCATATCTAAAAATGCAGCCTTGAACCACATGTTTCAGAATGAGGAATAGTAGAGAGAAAGGGGAAAAGACTGGGGATGAAAACTTATGCCAGTTTCACGGATGTCTAGTTTCTTGCTTCTTGAACAAAAATGAGTTAAAACAAAACAAAAAACAGGAGCAAAAAGCTATAAAATGTCAAACTTACAATTGATTGGCACAGACCCCTTCAAATGGAGGAGTAGAATATACAAAATGATTTAGGAACTTTTTAAGTCACAGCTGGATCAACTGATGAGTGCAGAAGAAATGATGTTAGGGGCCTGATTATACCAATGAGGATGAATTGTTCACTCCCAAGAACGAATTCAATAATATCGAGCATTGACTTTAAAAACATAAAAGCTCAAGCCGCCAGGGTGGTTCAGTCAGTTAAGTGTCCGACTGGCTCAGATCATGATCTCACCGTTCATGGGTTCAAGCCCCGTCAATCTGACAGCTCAGAGCTTGGAGCCTACTTCAGATTCTGTGTCTCCCTTTCTCTCTGCCCCTCCCCTGCTCACACTCTGTCTCTCTCTCTCTCAAAAATAAATAATCAAAAAAATTTTCAAACAGGGGCGCCTGGGTGGCTTAGTCGGTTAAGTGTCCGACTTTTGCTTAGGTCATGATCTCACGGTTCGTGGGTTCGAGCCCCACATCGGGCTCTGTGCTGACTGCCAGCTCGGAGCCTGGAGCTTATTTCAGAGTCTGTATCTCCCTCTCTCTCTGACCCTCCCCTGCTCATGCTGTCTCTCTCTCTCTCTCTCCTAGAAATAAATAAAAATATTTAAAATTTTTTTCAAACATAAAAGCTCAAGTATGCATTTAATATATCACGAGTACATTTGGTAATACATTGTGTTAAAGTAAGGGAGGGTGAGTGATCTTAGATTATTTACTACATTACACCTATATGACCACTATAATGAAGGTAGGTGAAACTCAAGGAAAATAGAGAAATATGAGAGTGTCATATTTTATATGTCAAACATATTATTAGTTATTTTTATTATTGGAATTTTTATATATCCTATACCTAAGCGTTTCCCTAAGACTCAGATACCTTCACTAAAAGTTACTTATAACATCAGGAATATTCCTTTTGTCTATTGACACCCATCAACATAGAGTTTAGTACACTTTTTCTCCAATAATACTGTTTTAAATGATGTAATTCAGTTTGTCTAATAAAATACTAAATGCTTCTCAAAAGTATATAGAAGCAGACAGAGAAAGACAAATTCCATATGATTTCGCTTAGAGGTAGAATCTAAAAAACAAAACAAATGAACAAACAACAATAAGAGAAACAGACTCATAAATATAGAAAATAAACTAGGGGTTGCCGAAAGGCAGGAAGCACGGGGGATAAGCGAAACAGGTGAAAAGGATTAAGAGGCGCACACTTCTAGTTATAAAATATATAAATCACAAGGATGAAATAAATGTACTGCATAGGGAATAGAGTCAATAATATTGTAATAACTTTATGTGGTGACAGATGGTAATTGTACTTATTGTGGTGAGCATATCATAATGTATATAATTGTCGAATCACTATGCTGTACTCCTAAAACTAATGTAATATTATAGGTCAAGTGTCCTTCAATTATAAATTTAAAAAAACGTAAAAAAATAAAATGCCTGTGGGATATGTACAAAAAGCATGTAAAATCAAAATATTTAGCTTTACATATTTATGCAAGTGTTCAGACATTAGGAAGAAAAGACAAAAGGACACCAAAACACTTGGCTTACAGAGGTATATTATAGAATAAATAATTGATCTAAGTTCAACAAGTTATCTCAAGTTTAGAGAACTGGAAGTTAAAAAATCACTTTCATTGTAAGGGATGATTTATGGTATACATTATTGACATAGCTTAACTGAATGTGGAAACACATCGAGTTGGTATGGGCAGGGGCATCTTGGTAATGCAGGGATACCATATGGTGTCCAGTCAGATTGGTCACATGACATCATCTTCTCCTTTGCGCGTGCTGGTCTTTTTTACTCTCAGTTGTGCCACTCCATTAATCCAGTCATCCTTTCTTCCTGTATCGCATCTGTCTGATCCTTGTCTATTTTTCAAAGCATTGAAGGCTTTCCTAACCACCTCAGGGTGCACACTGGGCTCACCCTCCTCTGACTTCCTATAGCTTCTACTTGTCAGTATCACCCATTTGATGCTGAGACTATATGTCTTTGTGTTATCTTTTTATAAGTAAACCTCCAACTACACTATAAACTACCCCCCTCACTTTCTACTGGGCACTGCATTTGGCACAATGGCATAGTCCCAGAAAGTTCTCAATAAATACTTAATGCTGTTTATTTTATCATTACATGATAGACTCTGTACCAACTGACTGTACCAGTTCATTGCTTACCACCCTCTGGCCAGCTCTGGCCTAGACCTCTAGGCGATGGGAATGGGCTTTCTCATTGCCTTCCCAGCTCAGTTGTTTGAATCAGATACAAATTGATTGTGAGTGGAACTTATTCCAATCTGACAGCTGTCCAGTATCTTTTTTGTGGAAAGAGAAAATGAGAATATGTTGACCGTATTCCTTTTTCTGATGGGCCACAGGATAAAGACAGAGGAAAATAGGAAAGGCCTAACATTATCATGACAATCAGAAGTGTGCCCACTCTGAGCTTGGTGCCATGCTCTGCCTTGTCAAGGAAACAAGGTGGCATGCCTACAGTCCCCCAAAAACAAATGTGATGACTAATTCTGACAAGATAGCAGAAAACCCAATGGTATTTCTGTGTCTTCTTTGCATTAATGGAAGATATTGGTCTTTACAGCTGTCATTGTACCAGCACTTTTCACTGACACTAAAATCCATCTTCCAATATGAAATCAGTATCAAAACAATCCACAGATAGTATCTTACTAGTTGAATTCATGAATTTTTCTCAAGATGCAAATTTATTATTTTACTTTATTTTCAGGAATGGAAAACATGACCTTTCTCTCTCTCGCCTCATCTTAGCATCACGGGTTGGTAAATATATTCTATCTTCCCCTAGATATTTTATTATTATTACCTATTTCCAGAGCAGAAAATATGAAGGGGGAGAAAGAGCAAAAAATAAACATAAAATAGAGAAAAGAAAGAAAAATGCAGAATATCAGTCAGGCTTGACGAGGTTCCCCTAAGAATAGATTACCTAGTCTAATGTTGTGGAAAAATGACTGCTATACATCAGCAGAAGAGGTCAGGAAATTAAATTTTATGTGTCCTGCCTAGAAAAAAAGAGAGTTTAGCTGAAAAATAGAATCCTTCATGGCCTGGTGGGAATTTTGAACATTTCAATTCTGTTTAAAAAAAAAAAAAATCCAGTGGTGGAAGTAACCACAAGTCAAGGAATAGGTAGGTCTTCTAAACCATAATGAAAAAAATGTCAAAAGCCACGTGGCTGCCAAATATCAGGTCCAGTCCTGGGAGGTGATAGAGAGGGTAGCAGCAATGTTCTGGAGAGTTCTTAAATCCTATGAGCTTCAGGTATATCTGTGGTGTCCTCTATAATTATTTGTAGTATCCCTCTAAGAGGCAACACCTTGGATTGGATTGCTTACGAAATGAAAGAAATACTAACATAAATTTAATTAAAAATTCTTTCAAAAACACTGTTCTTGTGAAGAGACCCCCCCCTTTTCCTCTTCTAGTAATCATGCTTGTTTCTCAAGTCATCTTCTGAAACTTTTAATTGTATTCTATATACTTTTTTGTTTTTACTTTGCTTACTCCTTTCCATATGATTCATATAAAGCCATGCCACTTCTCTTTTTCACCAAAGATAATGGATTTACTTAGACCCCTGATATCATTTTACCACTACCTATTGAGTCAAGGAATCTGGTCTATCCAAAATTTCCATACCACTTCAACATCTTTATTCTTTCTTATTAATACTTCACAACTTTTTTGACCCAATTCTACTTCAGTTTGTCTTCTTTAATCTTTCCTATTTATGATGATCTAATTTGGTGGATGAGAAGTGAACTCTCTGGCATCCACTTTTTTCATCTCTCACAGTATAGATTCACAGATCTCTTCAGTCTTACTTCTTTCCTTACCTAGCAAAGGATACAAATAGATCTTTTCAAGAAGAGAAATAAGTCCTTAACAATCAACATTTGGATTATTTTTCTCATTTCCTTGACTCTCAGCATTACCTGATACTCCCCTACTGCCTTGAGCTTCTCTCCTCCTCAGTCTTTCACCACACAGCACCTTCCCCCTACCCTTCCAATAGCTTCCTTTCCTTCTCTTATCTCTTAAATATATCCCCATGGCCAAGTGCTAGATTAAGGTTAGTTCTTTTCTCTAGTCCTCTTATCTCCCTTTGTTATGATGAGATACTACTCCTAATACATTGATTGCTGCTAAAACAAAGAGGTTGGAAGCCTGTATGGCAGATGGTTTGGTTCAAGTCCTAGTTTGACATTTTTTTTTTTTTTAGCTGTAGAGCTTTAAGCAAGTTACTTAACCTGTTTAACCTCACCTTCTACTTAAAAAATAATAATAATAACTATATCAAAAGGATATTGAGAGGAATAAATAAGAAAATATATGGAAAGTACTTATCATTGAACCTGACACATACTAAATTCAAAATAAATTCTTTCATCCTTTTCAATTCACAGCATGACCCATTCTGGTTCATTCCCTCATTACATTTCCCCTAAGACATTATTACAATGACCTTTTTCATACAGAACTTCTTCATTCACTTGCTCTCTATGCCCACATCACCGTATTTCTCTGTCATCCTGGACTCTGTAGTTGGACTGTTCCTCCTGAAGCACTGCTCAAATCATGTACCACCCTGATCCCACTCCTTTTTACTTAAAAACCTGTATTAATTATCCACTGCTTACAGATTAAAGTTTAAATAACTAGCTTAATCTTGAATGCCTTTCCTAGTGTGGCACCAAGTTCCATTCCTTATTTCCTACTTTCACCTTGATACATCAAATGTTAAAGCAGAACTGGCTCACCTAATGTTCTCTGAACACACCATGAAAGTTTTGGTGCTCATGATTTTGTTCTTGCCGTGTGTTCTACAGGGAGTGTTCCCTTCACATCACATTTACTTCTCTAGAAATATCAGCAATGTTTAGTGTTCATCCCAAAAGTTATCTACAGAATAATTTCAGTATATGGATAACAAGTTTTCTACTTTAATTCAGTATTACCCTTGATAAATTATAAATCTTTCCAAAGGCAGAGACTGATCTTTACTTCTTCTGTGTGTAATTTTAATAATGAACACATAACTAGGGCTTCCTCAATTTTTTTTGAATTAACAGAACTTTTATTCAACAGGTGTAAATTATCTCTTTTTTGGAGAATTGTTGTTGGATGAGCAGTTTCAAACATTTTCCCCACATATAATGTCATCCACTGAATGCTTTGTAATTGGTTTCTTACTTTTACCTTGCTATGTTCTATTTTTGACTCAGTGTCCAGAGTTGTCCTGTAAAAAAGAAGGGCAAACAATGCATTTTTTGTTTAAAGTTCTTCATTGGCTCCCTGTTTCTCTTAAAATAAAATCTAAAGTTTGTACATAGTCCTTAGAGCCTTACCTAATATTTCTGACCTCATCTTCTTATGGTCCCCTTTTTTTCACTTACTTCAGTCATTACTGGCCTTCTTAACTGTTTTTTGTTTTTTTTTTTTTGATAACCAAATTCATTTCTTTTTTTTTTTTAATGTTTTATTTATTTGTAGGAGAGAGAGGGAGACAGCGTGAGCAGGGGAGGGTCAGAGAGAGAGGGAGTCACAGACTGAAACAGGCTCCAGGCTCTGAGCTGGCAGTCAGCACAGAGCCCAACGCGGGGCCCGAACCCACGAACCGCGAGATCATGACCCAAGCGAAAGTCGGATGCTTAACTGACTAAGCCACCCAGGCTCCCCAACCAGATTCATTTCTGATTCAGATCCTATGCATTGGCTATTCCCTCCAGCTGGAAATCATTTCCTGTAGATATCTATATGACTCACTTCCTCTTTGTTTACAAGTTTTTATTTTGGTCTCACCTTCTCATTGAGCACTACCCCGGCTACTTTACTTAAAATGCAGACTGCTCCACCAACTCTAGCACTCCTGGTATCTCTTAATCTATGTTATTTATTTATATAGTATCTATTACTTTCTATAACTATACAGTTAACTTAAATTATTATGTATATTATTTATTTTGTGACTCTCCACCACTAGAATGGACGTTCCACGTTGAGTGTTATTGTTTCTTTCACTGAATTTCCAACATTTAGAAACCTACCTACCTTTAATTTGTGCCTAGTGAATATTTGTAAAATGAATGTATTGAATAGTTGTGTCAAAACATGTTTTTGTTCTTGCTTTCCTCCCTATTTTACCATATATTTCCTTCAGAGAGGAATTCCATATATTAAATATCTAGATGAACATGAAGAAAGACAATTAAATAGACAGATTCACTGTTTACAAGGTATATAGCATTTGGTATGTGTAACTGACCACTTAAAGTTTCTTCACTGTGAAGAAATAAAAGCCCCATCATGTAGATGTTTTAGATTTTTTAAGTTGATGTACTCACAATAATGGTTGTTTTACATTGCTGATTCTTTTCATTGACAAGGGAACTAGAGCTCCATAGACATTTCAGAGATGCCACAATGGACATTTTTTTCTCCCTAGCTATAGCGGCCTCAGTGATGTCAAACAATTATATTTGTTATCTCATTCAACTTAACCATCCTCAAATAGATAGGTATACAAAGTAAAATCAAGGGTTGTTCAAACCATCCATTTTTTTTACAAACTTCAAATTCTCTGTAAGCTCAAACATTTAAATTGTTGAAAATGTGACAATAGAGTTGCATGAATGATGACTTTAATTGCCAACTTTATTTGTGTTATTCATAAACACAATTAATGTGTTTCCAATATATGTTGTAAATTGACAAGTGGCCAAATCAATGATCTTAGTAACAGTTTCAAAATTGCATTTTTGTTCTTATTTTACTCATACCAGAAATTATTGCTACTTAGATTTATAACCATTAACAATTTACTAAATTATTAATCATTACCTTATTGAATGAATCTGGAAATTATCTCTTCATTTACCCTTTATCTACTCATTCATTTAACAAATGTTTCTGCCACAAAATGTTCCTGACACCCAGGATATATCAGTGAAAAATCTGACAAGAATCTGTCTCATGAAGTCTGGTATCAACATTAATTCATATAGAAATCATGATAAAGTAACATATCATGATAAAAAGACATTTTATTTCTCCATGACAATATGTATTCAGATCTTCCAAGTCCCATGTCTGACAAACAAATTTATGAGAAAATTGAAGCAGAGATCTATTGCTGTACACAATACCAAGAGAGAGGTCCTTGTTAAGATAGTGAAATTAAAATTTAAAAAAATCCAAAACAAAATCCAATAACAATGAAAAATATTTTTTTATAGCTAGAGACATTGCCATTCAGTAACATTAATCCATTAAAAAGAAATAATTATCATAAAGCTATATGCACAAAATATAGCCTGCATTTATATATATTTAAAAATTGGCAGAAATCCAAGATTTGAAAAATGAATAGTCATACCGTATCATATATTTTTCACAAAACATAGATTTAGAGTGATTAAAAAACAATATTAAGGGAGACTTCTGCTTCTGACCAGCATTGAATTAAATAGACTGATTTACCCTTCTACCTGAAATAGCCAAAATTTGGGGAAACTGTGTGAAAAGTTGGTTGTAGCAATACTGAACATCAGGCAAAAATGTACAGCGATTAATGAGAAACATTATAATTGAATCAGCTTATTATCTTGAAAGAGTTTCAAGGAACATGAAGAGGTGTCACATAGGTAGACTTCCAGAATATTCCCTGCATTGAGGAAAGACATCTAAGAGACCAAACTAGTTATAATGTATAGGACATAATACCAGAGAGGAGATATCTGGATACAGAGACAGAACTACAGAGGGCTCTGTGGGGGGTCCCATTTGAATATTCAACCAAGTAATGATCAATACATGTGTGTAGGAAAACTTCCCAAGTTTGGGGATACATTCAGTAGAAAGGAATAGAGGTTAGATTTCCCAGTGCTTAATATACAGCCAGGAATAGTGCCTCCTCCCACCAAACAGACTGGCAGTTCTCATGGTTCATAAGATAATATGTAAAGTACACAGACTATTGTTAAGAGTGCTGCATCAATGGACGAATGGATCAAGAAGATGTGGTTTATCTATACTATGGAATACTACATGGCAATGAGAAACAATGAAATCTGGCCATGTGTAGCAACATGGATGGATCTTGAGGGTGTTATGCTGAGCGAAATAAGTCAGGCAGAGAAGGACAAATATATGCTTGCACGTATAGGAGGATTAGGAGGAACTTAACTGAGGAACATGGGGGAGAAGAAGGGGGGGAAATAGTGGGGGAAAGGGAGAGAGGCAAACCATGAGAGACTCTTGAATGCTGACAAAAACTGAGGACTGATGGATGTTGGGGGGGAGGGGGGATGGGCATGGAGGAGGGCCCTTGTGGGGATGAGCACTGGGTGTTAATGGAAACCAATTTGACAATAAACTATTTGTAAAAAAAAAAAAAAAAGTACACAGAAAGGATCTACCTAAGTAGTAGGAAATAATTAGCTTTAGACTAAAAACTGCTCTGGTTCCACCTAACAAATATTAAAAACAAGACCAAAAAGGATCAAACAGATTTCAAATAACTCAAATGCCTCCTAGACAAAAGCTTAGGAAGAATAAGAATATAAAAATATCTAACACCTGTAAGGCAAAATTTATGATATCTGACATCCATTCAAAACTTACCAAGTATGCAAAGAAGCAGGATAATATAACATGAAATGAAGTAAAATTAGCCAATCAAAGCTAACCCAGAACTGACATTGATATTAGAATTAACAGATGATGCCAACAAAAGTTATTATAACTATATTCCATGTTCAGAAACTTAAGTAGAAATATGTAAGACATTAAAAGAGAAAAGGCCTAAACTAAATTTCTAGATATTTTAACTGCAATGCTTGAAATGAAGAATTCACTGGATGCGCCTAGCTGCAAAGTGGACATTGCAGAAGAGAACATTAGTGAATTTGAATTTGAAAACAAAATGAAACACAGTGAAAAGAGGAAATTAAAAAGTTTAGTAGAGCATCACTGAACTGTGGAACAACTTTAGGAAGCCTAAAATGTATGTACTTGAGGGTCTATAAGAAGAGGGAGAACAGGGGCGCCTGGGTGGCTTAGTCGGTTAAGCGTCCGACTTTTGCTTAGGTCATGATCTCGCGGTTCGTGGGTTCGGGCCCCGCGTCGGGCTCTGTGCTGACTGCCAGCTCAGAGCCTGGAGCCTGTTTCAGTCTGTGACTCCCTCTCTCTCTGACCCTCCCCTGCTCATGCTGTCTCTCTCTCTCTCTCTCCTAGAAATAAATAAAAACATTAGAAAAAAAAAATTTAAAAAAAAAAAAAAAAAGAAGAGGGAGAACAGAAGAATTCAGCGATTTTACTCTGAATTTTACAAAGCTGCTGGAAACTATTAACCCACATATCCAAAAAACTCAACATACCCCCAAATACAAGATCAAAGGAAGCCAGACTAAAAAGAGTACATGGAGTATGATCCTATTTATATAAAATTCTCAATAATGTCACGTAATTGTTAGTGACAGAAAACAGATTAGTGGTTGCTTACAAGGGAAAGTCGGGACTGGATTACAAAGTAGTATAAGGAAACTTTTAGGGGTTATAGATATATTATGTTGATTGTGGTACAGTTTCGTAGTGTATACATGTCAAAACTTACCAAGTTGTATACCTGATATTAATTTTACTCTAAGTCAATTATACCTCTTCTAAAGCTTTACAAAAAAAAAAAAATAGTAAGAAATCAGATAACTTGACCAAGACTAAAAATCTGACTTGATTCTTATGTAGGATGAGTAATTCATCAAATAAAAAAATACACATTTATTTAAAACATACACAGAAAATGTGTAAAAATTTAGCACAAAAAGGTGGACAAAAACAGTCTCAAAGATTATCAAGTTTAATATTGGACCAAACTCTTTGACCATAAAATAACATTGGAAATGCTTCACAGAAATATGAAGAGAATTATAACTACCTTTCATATATCTGTTAAAAGTTTATAGATTGTGCACTAAATACATGCCAGGCACTTTAGTAGGCTAATGAGCTCTAAATATTCTCTACTACATTAAAATATCTATTAAATATTTCCAAAACATTACTAATATGATAAATATTTTGGCATTTTTAACCATTCTTTGATTATTTTTTGCCATTCATCTGATTTCCAAACCACATTATAAATGCCTTTAGTATCACTTACCAAGTCTTCTTTCTTTCAGGTAGGAATAGAATTGAGATACTAGTAAGATTTTCAAAGCCCATTTATCGAATCATGTTGAATTAAAATTATTTCCGGGGTGCTTATGTGGCTTAGTTGGCTGAGTCCAACTCTTGGTTTTGGCTCAGGTCATGATCTAGCAATTCATGGTTTGGAGCCCTATGTTCTGTTGTGCGCTGGCAGCGAGAAGCCTGTTTGAGGTTCTCTCACTCTCTCTGCTCCTCGCGCACTCTCTCTTTCTCTAAAATAAACATTAAAATAAAATAAAATAATTTCTAAGATTATAAAGATATAAATAAAAGTATAAGTTTAAAAAGTATCCATTTTCTATTACTTTTTTCTTTTTTCTTACCACAAAACAATACTCTTTTTGTTTCTCAGTATATACTTTGTCATTATCATAAAGACTGTTGGAAGGGAATTTTAGAACTATGCCTATTCTAGAAAATTCAGACTATATAAAGAAAATTCACAACGATATTTTGTATTTTATTCTATAAATCTTCCTAAATAAGTATTACTATTAATGTTCAATTCCCAGGGACTTTATTAAATTCAGTTCTAGAATTTATGAGGGGAAAAAAATCACTGAAAATTGTTATATGTAAATACTAAAAAAAACCCTCATAAATTGGCATTTGAAATACTGAAAATGTTTAGAGGTTTAAATTTTACTGTCTCAGTACACCAACCATGAAAGATTTCTTGATCACCACCTAAGTTGTTTTCAAAACTATACTGGCATTACAGCAGATACAAAGAAACATAAAGCATTGCCTTTGCCTTTAGCAACTCTCTAGTTATGGAAGTAAAGACAAAAGAACATGAAATAGGAAAAATAAAATAAAATAAGGGTCTACATCTCATAAACCTTAGAAGAGAAGCATCAACTCAGGCCTGAAGTCTTTCTTTAAATGTGGAGTCTTGAACTGGATCTTAAGTAAGATTACAAGTAAAGAGGAAGAAAGAAGTCATTCCAGAAAGGGAAAAAGTATTATGAGCCAAAGAACAGGAGTATTTGATGACATGAATAAACTAGTAAACATAGAGCTGTTGTAATGTTATGGAGGTAGTGATAAATAGGTCTTATGCTCTAGAACTATTTAATGAAGCAGTTTGAGCCATAAGGCACAGAAGTAGGACTTGATGGAGTTGGTAATAGGGAGTTATCAAGGGCACTTATAAAGAGAAACAGGGGTTGTTTTGTGTGGTGAAGATAATGACTATAGTTGTTCACCTAATATCCATTTTCTCCTTTCCCTTTAAGAAATCCCCAAATCTGTTGGGGGATAGCAAGTATGCACAGCTAACAATATTACATTTCCCAGTCCTTCCTTACAGATAGAAGTGGCAATTTCAGTAATTTCCAGCTAATGAAACAGAAGCAGATGTTAATGAAGGAGCTTCTGTAATAAAGAAGAGTAAAGCCTCAGACACTGGAATACATATTTACAGATAATAGATGTAGTTATGGGAGTATATGAGAAGGACACAACTAGAGTGCTTGATGTGACCATCATTTAAGTGTTGGAAAAGGCAGAGGTGCTTGTGAGGGAATAGATAAGAAATGTATGGAGAAAAAGAGACTAACCTTGGTGCTACAGGAGCCAGGGGTGGAGAGTGGGGTAGGAAAGTGAATAGTGTTGAATATTCAGACAAGTCATGGAAGGCAAGAAGACATTGATGTCCCCAAATCCATCCAAAACAGGAGAGATATCGATCTGCACATGTGGGATCAAGCCATAGATTCAGAGATATAAATTAAAAATTCTTTTTACGTTAATTCTAGATTAATATGTAAAGAAAAAAATGAACTTGATAAAAAAGAAAATAAATGAATACCATACACAGAATTGAGCATACCTACCACTGTAACGAAATATTGACTGATGATGAATAGACCTAGCAGCAAATGTCAGATTTTGAGAATGAGTGGTTTTTCTAGAAGGATGAGAGATATATTTGATTTGCGAAATGAAGTCAGCAACTCCATGCAATACACATTTTTTGGTACCTTCTCAGTTTAGGAAACTATTCTAGGAACTCAAGCTATAGTAAAAGACCATTGCTTTACATCAAAAACTTACAATCAAGTATTTATATGTCATACAAATTGATATGTAATATGACTAATTACCATGTTACAGGCAAGTACAAAGTGCCATTTGCTTATATGCATACATAAATATGTATAATTTTAGTGTGCATATCCAAAATGCACATCCTTAGAAACATATGAGATTTTTTTTCAAAATGCTTGGTTCAACATAGATACACATATCTTTTTTATATTTGCTTAAGAGTATACAAATTGAAGAGGTAAAAATGTATAATTGTATATAAGTCATCGAAGACAGTAGTTTATCTTAACAAGGTTGAGCTTAGGAAAGGTTTTATAACAGGTAGGCTACTTGAATATGTATAGAAGTTTGACATAGACAGATATGAGGTAAAAAAAAAAAAAAAAGAAATACAAAATCCATGTGAAATATTGGCATTTTCATCCAACCTCAAGTTTGAGAGCTCATGGGTCATATAGATTTATTTTGCCCATTTAGCTTAATCCTGGTAATAAGTATGCATATATTACCAAAATTTTGTATATACATAGTATTTAAGTAATATATATTCACTTATAATCAGGATTTTGTACATACATAAAACTAGGAATATGTTGATATTGATATTGATATCAATATCAACTTATAGATGATATTGATATCATCTGTTGTATTATTGATACAACAATGATACTTATAGAGAGATATATAGGAATTGGGAATTTCACTCCAATTGATGTTTTGGTTGATACAACCTTAGTTTCTGAGTACAACAGTGTTTACATGGTATTAAAATAAATAAGGAACTGTTCTGTGTTAGTATGAATATCACTCAGGAAAGGAAACGTTGACTCTGTGTATGAAGATAAAGGAGCTTCCTACACATTGTCATAAACTTCTTGGTTCCATTGTTTTCTCCAATCAAGAAAAATCAGTAGTATTTTCACTCACAGCTGATGCAAAACTCATCTCAAAAGAGTAAGTCTGGTGTGTTTTTACTGCTGTCGTATAATAATGTTTCAAAGAACTTTATTTTTCGTGATAAAGAGACAAACCTTAATTTTATAATGGAAATTTTAGTGCTAAAGATAAATAGGATAAGGAGAGAGGGTGGGAGAGAAGGAAAGGGAAGAGAGGAGAATGAGGAGAAAGAAAGAGGGTAAGGCCAGGAAAAATGGGAAGAAGTTAGGCTGGTTACCTTTAACAGAGAATGCACTCTTTAGAGGTGGTTTAGAGATCATAATCAAGACAGAAGCAAAAATGTAGAAAGGAGAGATGTGCAGAAAGGACATGAAATATGCCCCAGTTATCACTTGTGTTTAGGAGATGGAAAGGGCAACTTAGGGTGAATGAGGCTCAAATCCTTTGGACTGATTTTGAGTTGGAATGAGTAGGAGATGAGAATAACCAAATCCTGGTTATAGTTGCTAAGAAAATATAAGGACTTGTGATATGACAGGAAAAGAGAGGTTCCAATCAACTTATATTTTTCATCTGACAGTAACTTTAGAGACATCTCTGGATGCTGGTTCTTGTTGCCTACATAATCATGGGAACCACATTCTGTGCCAGCACAAAGGCTGTAGCTGTCTTTCTCTCATGTGAGTTAGTCTTCTTGTTCTGTTCATTTTTAGGCTAGGTGGTTTTTTGTTGTTTTTTTTTTCCAAAATATTTTTAGAGAAAACTAAAAACAAAACATTTTTTAAACCAGTCATCAAAAAAATTAGTCAAATGCTTGCTAAGCAGTTGTTTGAAAAGACTTGTTTCAATAGTTAGAAATGTTAAGTGTTTATGACATCTGGGCAAGCATGAAGGACTTCAGGGGGGAAAGGCTCATGGATAGAAGCTGGTGGCTTTTTAATGGAAATAAAAAGTGGTTTTAGCGGAAAAACTAGTTCTGAAGTTTTCTCATTGCTAAAAGACCTTAGCTAGGGCAACATTTATGTGTCCATACTACGTGAATTTGTTTTATGTAATTTCACAGTCCATCAGAAATGAGAGTCAAGTTCAGGAGACATTTATATAATGCTGAAATGGAAGATGCAACAGTATACAAGATGTAAATATTTATCCATTCTACACAGATAGCTAAAACTGAGATCGTCTAGATCAGAGGTCTCAAAGTTGAGCCCATGATCCCCTGGAGGTACACAAGACCCTTTCCGTGGGGAGTGTTGAGTCAAAACTACTTTCATGACAGTCTTAAGATGAAATTCCCCATTTTCACGTGCTGAAAATTGTACTAACTGTGCAATAGCAATAGTGAGTAATACTGGCATTGCCTTAGTATGAATACTGGCAAAGCCTTAGTATGGCGTGATACCAAACTGTAGTAGTCTAAACAATTCTGCTGACTAATAAAAAAGATAGTTGTCTCAAGAAAAGTCACTTTTGTGCTATTATTTCTATTGTCAGCTGAATTAGCCACTTTTGAAAAAATGGAATATCATTTGTGAAAGATTTTGGGAAACAACTGTCGTACAGTGTTCATTCAGGCTTAGGTCATTGAGTAGACAGTTTCTTGAAAGTAAACTGTATGAGCCTGTCATTTCAAGGGAAACAATTGACATTGTTTACCTGTGCTTAAATGAGCTTTCAAGCAAAAATTAAAATTTTAAAAAGCTTGTATATGCCACCTTGAGCTGAACAGCTTCTTGATACTTAATGATTTTTCCAATAAGATGGATGGTGGTGACATAAATGAGTGAACTTACCAGCATTTGGAAGGTCTACAACGCTCAATAAGCCAATTTTTCCAAATGACTAATGCACAATTTTATGAAATTAGGCACAAGCCAAAGAGTCATTCAAAAAACAAGATATATAAAAGAATGTAGTAGAAGTATACAAAGCTATTTGGTATGGTTTTATATTCCACATTGCAGCTAAACTTCAAGAAAGGACAACTTGTTGAGTTTTGGCATAGTACAAAGAAATCCACACATGTCTGAAAAGGTAGTTAAAACAGATATGAGAACCTGCAAAACTATAAAACAGTATCACTGTGGTGTGTGTGTGTGTGTGTGTGTGTGTGTGTGTGTGTGTGTGTTAAGGAAGAGATGAAACATTTAAAAGACAGGAGAACTCAAGCATACGGAGGAGCAACAATTACTTCTACCCACACCGATATTTCCTTCTGGCACCATTGTGTGTCACATGGTAGAATAATAACAGATGATAACAATAATGGTAATGCTGACTCATTCTTATACTACATTTTTAAAATGGTTTAAGAACCACTACTGTAGGTCAGTTAAGGTGTTTTTGTGGAAGGACATATGCTTCAGAATCAGACAAACATGGGGGCAAATACAGACCATTACTTATTTAAATGTGTTCTTGGCAGCTTAATTTTCATGAGTTTCCTTAACAGTAGAGTGTGCTTAAAAATATTTCCATTATATAGTTTTTGTGAGAATTAAATGTGCTCACAATAATACACTTAATACAGAAACTGGCACATAGTAAATCTCTAATTAATAATGAGTATTTTTAGTACATAATTTTAATAGATCTTTAGCTAAATATGAATATATATAGGTATTAAATAGTTTTAAGAGAGACTATAAAATGCAGGTATTTCTTATTTTTATTTCCTTTAATCATATTGATATCAATATGATTGGGAATGTAGAAATAGATTTTGCCTTGAGATATTGGAAAAAAGTAGGATAGGTATGGAGGTAAAGAGGTGCACTGGACACAAGTATATGATTATATATGGGGATTTAGTAGTAAAAGTTACAAGTAATTTCCTATGATTGGTACTAATCTAAGAACTGTACATTTTAAGGTTATTCTGATGCAGGAAAATATGTGGTTGAAGTATAAAATCAATTGAAATATGGTACACTCCAAAGTATGTTAACTGGTGCTTTGAACCTACGGAGTCTGAAGAGAAGTTTTTATCCAGCAACCATGGGGTTTTTTTATTGTTGTTTTGTTTTGTTTGTTTGTTTACAATACACAAGAATAAGGGGCGCCTGGGTGGCTTAGTCGGTTAAGGGTCCGACTTTCGCTTAGGTCATGATCTCGCGGTTCGTGGGTTGGGGCCCCGTGTCGGACTCTGTGCTGACTGCCAGCTCAGAGCCTGGAGCCTGTTTCAGTCTGTGACTCCCTCTCTCTCTGACCCTCCCCTGCTCACGCTGTCTCTCTCTCTCCCTCCCCGAAATAAATAAAACATTAAAAAAACAATACACAAGAATAATAAAACAAATAGGACTAAAAAACGTGACAGGAACTAAGGCTATCATTTTTTCGCAAATCTTCTCCTAACCATGTGTTCCTTCTTTTACTTCCTGGCACAAGATCCCCAGCTTGCCTGCCTCAGAACCATTAACACTCCACAGTAAGTCTCCTCACAAATGCTCGTATCCTCCGTGGAGTTTCCTTCCCTTGACACTTCCTCTTCGCCATTGTTCTCAAAAGAAAATCCTGGTCATGAGGCCACTCTCTTCAATACCCCAGTACCCCCACCCGGCACTGAAGTCTCTCACACCCTCGTCCCCTTATTTCCTGAGCCCGTCTCTCATCACACCCTTTCCAGCCCACCTTCCACTTCAGTAGAAGTGTTTGATGGTCCTTCATTTGTTGTGCCCTTTCCTTCTTCTGCAACCTGTCATATACTATTTTTTCTATTTGACTATTCTTCCCACTCCTCAATTCCAGAAGATGAAGACCGAATACCATATCTTCCTAAATTATCTTTTGTGATAGCCATCTTTCTCTGTAAATTGAATATAATCTCAGTGTTCTCTAGTTTCCCATTATACTCCATATGACCAGTTTTTATGGTACACATGTCTTCCTGTCATTTGATTATTATTTGAAAAATTTATTCATCTCCTAATCTAGGGTGTCCAGGCTAACCTGCCACCGTCACTTACCTTGACTAATGCCAACAACTTTCTAATTGGTCTCCATGCATCCATTCTTGGCCTCATTTAATCCATTTCCTACTCAGCAGCCAGGGTGATCCTCTTAAATTATAATCAAACCACTAAACTGCTCAAAACACTTAAGTGGTTTCCCATTTCACTCATAATAAAATCCAGATTTCTTATCATCGCCTGACTTCTGTCTATTTTTCAACCTTATCATGAACCCTTCATCTGTGTGTCCTCTATGTCACACCATGCTGAACTTCTTTCAGTTCCTTGTACACTCAACGTTCTTTCTTTCTTGGGGAAAAGAAGAAAGAGCTAAAGGTACCTTTTCTACTGAAACACTTATTTTCTCATTCTTCATATAGATACTCCTATCCATTCCTAATGTCTTGGCTTACCTGTTAGGTCTTCAGAAAGGATTTCCTTGAGCTTTCAGCCCCTCACTTGTTTCTTACATTATACCAATTTTACTTATACTTTAAAAATGTATTTTGTTTTATTTGCATTTGCCTGCCTTCTCCCACTGGAATGTGGGGTCTATAAGGCTGGGAAACATATATACCTTTTTCTCCACTGAATTACTATCACCCTGCATAGTACCTAACACAGGGTTCAATAAAGATTTGTTTAGCAAGTAGTTAAAAGGAATCAGTTGGCAGAATTTTGCTTTTAGTCAATAAGTTCAATAAACAACTGAACAATTGAAAAAATAAATAAACAATTTTTTTAAATAAAACAAACAAAAAAGGAATCAGCCCTGTCAGGCACTGCATACTGGCTGTCCCTCCTTCCTTTCATCAGTTCCGTTTTTCCTCTTCTTGTTTCTTTGGAATTTTTCCCACTAATTAAGAAATTACACATTAATTCATTAGTTTTTGCTTCAACCTTTACTTCCTGAGGAACTCAGTTATAACAGATATTCCTCTTTTTCTTTCTTTTATTTTTTTGGTACATCTGTGATCTCATATTTATTCACTAAGCACCATACCTAACAACTCTGCCTATAAACTACAAAATGCAGTTAAAGACACACAGCTCAGATGTCAAAGTGATGGTTCTCCATCAACAGTTAAGCCAAGGAAATGTTTCTTGCTCATGTATTTGATCCTTGAAGTAGATATGAATATTTTGCTAAAATCTTTTTTTAATATTTTTATTTATTTTTGAGAGACAGAGCACAAGCAGGGGAGGGGCAAAAGGAGGGAGACAAGAATCCAAAGCAGGCTCCAGGCTCTAGGCTGTCACCACAGAGCCAAATGCAGGACTCAAATTCACAAACCACGAGATCATGACCTGAGTCAAAGTCTGATGCTTAACAGACTGAGTCACCCAGGCACCTCTTTTGCTAAAATCTTAATGAAGACATTCAGTGGTAAGCTATAAATTACAGAATTCTTGATATAAAGAGTACGTTCAATGGATATTTCAATATCTATTTGATATATCTTACTTTTTCAATGAAAGCTTCTTAGACTATCCCTACCTATACCAAATCATCTCTCTCTTTTCAATGAGATATCTAGTCAGTCCTGAATTCAACCATAGGGATAATTTATATATTATACATAAATGAATGAATAATAACTTATAGATTATAAATAAGTGAATGAATGAAGACCTTATACATTACAAGTAAATACATGAATGAATTTATCATTCATTTATCAATCATGACAGTACTGTCAAATAAGACAGTATTTTACCTCTTGCTGTATACCTGAAAGTTTATTATACATTGAGTATGTAATGTAAAATGAAACAATCACCATTAATATTCTCATTGAAATTGTAGTCTGGTGAAAAGGAAGGCTCTGTACTCCAGAAAAAATGAAATATTTTAAGATCTCCAAAGGTTTCAAGACCTTAACTTACAGCATCATAATATGTACTCTCTTATTTTATTCTCCAGTTGTATCTCACATAGACATTACAAGCAGATATTTCATTCAATTGTTCCAAAAATAAAACAAGCATATCACCATATCCAGAAACATTAGTACAACTCTCAGGGAGAAATTGAATTTTGCCTGATCCACCACACATCTGGGAAAGCAAATGAGATTGAATTTATAATCTGTACCATAAGACTAGTTTAACAATAAAAAGGAATAGTAATATTGTATGTTCCCACAGAGATTAGGACATAAGTTAAATGTAGCCTAGAATATTTGCACCTCTTCCCTGTTGAGTGGGAGCCCCTATCACTACTAGACAACTTCATATACGTAGGCATTCTCTGAAAGTTTCCTCTGCACAGCTTCTCATTCTTCTTCCATTAATTCAAAACTTCAAAAGCATTACATTACATTTCATTCACAAATTGGATAAGATATTAAGTTAGGGAGATGGCTTTTGAGACACTCAAGGTTATTAGACTTGTCATAATCAATATAAGCCACGCCTTTCTCACATGTACTGGGGTACTCTCCTCACAAAATATGGAAAAGGTTCTATGCAACATACCTCCTGATGAAATTTTGCTCAGTGAGATTCAGGCATAGTAAAGACACAGCTAGTAGCACTTACTCAAAATTAAAATATTGGTGGCAGAGGACAAGAACACAAGCACAGCACACATTTCCTGGGCATTTTTAGTCACATCCATCCCTTGAAACAAAGGCCTTCCTTTGTCATAATAGATGCAATTATTTGTTATAATTTTATGCAAATTAAAAAGCAGATAAATTAAGCTTTAAAATTCACTGCACTTTATAATTTTACTTAGTGAAATAAATTTCCAAAATAAGATCCTTGAAAGTGTTTCAAATACAGAATATTTGATAGGGTTCTTTCCTGGCAAAACAATGATCCTTAAATATTTCAATGTAAAAAATAAACTGATCAGTAAAACAGAATAGAGATCAATTTTAAACCATTTAAGTAATGGGAAAAAATGAAGAATAAAGAAGTATTTTTCATTTGTGAGTTGTGGTGTTGTGTTTGTGAATGTACATGTATACACAGAATCTTAGAACTGTAACTTCAAGAACTAAGACAAGGAGGAATGCCTGGGTGACTCAGTTGGTTAACTATCCATCTCTTGATTTCAGCTCAGGTCATGATATCACAGTTTCATGAGTTTGAGCCCCACATTGGGCTCTGTGCTGACAGCATGGAGCCTGATTAAAATTCTCCCTCTCTCTCCCTGCCTCACCCCTGCTCACACTCTCACTTTCTCAAAAATAAATAATAAATTTTTAAAACAAAGAGGTAGGACAAGAAATCAGATTAACTCGATGAATTTCTTAAAAGTAGACATAAAAAATGAACTTCTTTTTGGTTAGAGGCTACCTAAGAAAAATTAATAACTACACATGTGGTTGAGGCAAGATGGCGGAGAAGTAGAAAGCTCTCTACATTTCTCTGGCCCCCATCTCTCAAACAGAGAAGACCTGAAGCCATAGGACACTAAACCGTAGGAGTTTGGGAGGAGAAGGGACAGAGTTGACTAAGAAGACAACCTCATAGGTGCCTGAGTGTGAACTGGGGAAGATAAAAACGAGCCAGAACCTGGAGACATGGAGGGAGAGGAGGGAACCCTCTTTGCGGGGAGCTGTGTTGAGTAGAGGGGAAGAGAAAGAGCAGCTGAAACTGCTCATAGAACTGTCCCTGGAGAAGAGAAAAATCTTGGCTTGGGATGTAGAGTGATCCTAGTTCTACCTGTGGTGCTGACTTTGGGCTGGGTGCCCCAGTCCCAGGCAGTGCCAGGAGACACTGCTCTGCTGCTCACCCAGCTGGATCCCCGGTAAGGAAGCGGCCCAGCTTGAAACTGCTCCTCTGCTCTCCCAGCTCAATCCCCGGCTGGGAAGCGGCCAGGCCTGTGAGATTATATTTTGAGCGGTATCAATAAAGCGCAGACTAAGACCTGGAAATGAGGTAGGGCTAGGGACATAGAACATGGCCCACCTTGGCTATTCCTGGGGCACAGGGAGATTGGACCCAAAAGAGTGATTTGCAATGCTTGGTTCAAGAAGGGACTGGGGTGCCACCAATTTTCTCCCTAAAACCACCAAGGTGGGACCTCAGGGAGCAGCCCGCAGAGGCTAAAACATATCTACACCAAACCATGCCCATCCACTCTAGAGAGGTGCCATTTTTTTTTTAACCAGAGCCCGGGGCAAGACCAACATAGATGCACTGTCATGATTAATTCTAGATCAATTCTTTCTATTCAGATATATATTTCCCTTGTCTCATTCATATCCCTCCCCTCTGCTGGACTGAGCACTCTGGTCACTGGTTTGCTTAAATAGTCACATTTAATCCATTCTCTAGATGTATATTCTATACCTCCACCGATGCCTTTCTATCTCTCTCTCTCTGGAGTAATCAGACTATATAGTTTTTCTGAATAACATTATCTTCATTTCTTTCTCCTTGCCTCCTACCATATTCTCCTCTTTATTTCTCTGAATTAAGCCTCTAGTCTCTCTGCCTGGTCATTGTCCAATTTCACTTTCTCCCCACCCCTGTCATTTCTCTCTTTCTATATTCACTTCCATCAGCACTGCATACACCCTGCTCTTTATTTGTAGCTGAGGATCTGGTTTTATGCTTTTAGACTGTCCTTTGTCTTTTTTTTTCTTTTTTTCTTTTTCTTCTTTTCTTTTTCCCTTTCAGTTTGCTTGTTTGTTGGATTTGTCATTGTGTTTGTGAGCCTTTGTTCCCTGTGTGTTTGTCTGTCTGTTTTCCTTTCCAGGGCTACCTCAAGAAACAAACCAAAGTACACATGGTGAAGAGTCCCAAATACCACTACAAGTAGGGAAATAAAATAACCAAACTCTCAACAAGAGAGAACAAGAGATACCATTAAAAGAACACTTCCTGAATGGACAGGCCCTGGACAGAATAAGCCTTCTTCAATATAGCAGTACTCGCAGGTGCAGAATGCATAACAAGCTTTTAAAACTAACAAGAGACAGAAAGCTATCCAATATTTTTAATTTTATAATTCTCCTCTAAAGAAATTCTAGTTAGAAATGACAGCTAAATAACTGCTCAAAACAGATATAAGCAACATAACTGAACAAAAATTTAGAATATAGTCATAAAATTAATCACTGGGCTTGAAAAAGGCATGGAAGACATTAGAGAAGATATTGCTACAAAGACTATGGAGCTTAAAAATAGTTGTGATAAATTAAAAAATGCTATCAATGAGATGCATAATAAAATGGAGGCATCCAATGCATGGATTGAAGAGGCAGAGAAGACAATAAGTGAATTAGAAGACACAATTATAGAAAAAGAGGAAGCTAAGAAAGAGAGAGAAAAACTGACCCAGGAACATGAAAGGAGAGTTCAAGAGCTGAGCATACAATCAAACAAAACAATATTCATATCATAGGAATTCCAGAAGAGGAAGAGAGAGGGAAAGGTGCTGAGAACTTCCCCAATCTGGGGAAGGAAACAGACATTTGAAATCCAAGAGGCACAGAGAACTCCCCTCAGATGTAACTTGAACCGATCTTCTGCACAACATATCATAGTGAAACTGGCAAAATATAAGGACAAAGAGAGAATTCTGAAAGCAGCTAGGGATAAAAGGGCCCTAACATACAAAGGGAGACCTATCAGAGTAGTTACAGACCTATCTAATGAAACTTGGCAGACCAGAAAGGAATGGCAGGAAATCTTCAATGTGATGAACAGAAAAAATATTCAGCCAAGAATCCTCTATCCAGCAAGCCTGTCATTCAGAATAGAAGGAGAAATAAGTCTTCCCAAGTAAACAAAAAGTGAAAATTCATCACCACTAAACCAGCCCTACAAGAAATCTTGAGGGGTACTCTTTGAGGGAAATGTTGCAAGGAATGCAAGGTACCAGAGACACCACTACAAGCATGAATCCTACAAAGAACACAATGACTCTAAACCATATTTTTCAATAATAACACTGAATGTAAATGGACTAAATGCTCCAATCAAAATACATAGGGTAGCAGAATGGATAAAAAAAAAAAAATCCATCTATTGGCTGTATACAAGAGACTCATTTTAGACCTGAGTACACCTTCAGATTGAAAGTAAGGGGATGGAGAAATATCTATCATTCTACTGGAAGTCAAAAGAAAGCTGGAGTAGTCATACTTATATCAGACAAACTGGACTTTAAAGTAAAGGCAGTAACAAGGGATGAAGAAGGTAATTATATAATAATTACAGGGTTTATCCATCAGGAAGAGCTAACAATTATGAATGTCTACACACCGAATACAGGAACACCCAAATACATAAAACAATCACAAAAAGAAACAATCTTATGGATAAGAATGTGCTAATAGCAGTGGACTTTAGTACTCCACTTACAGCAATGGATAGATCAACTAGATAGAAAATCACTAAAGAAGCAATGGACTTGAATGACACATTGGACCAGATGGATTTGAAAGATATATTTAGAACTCTACATCCTGAAGCTATGGAATTCACTTTCTTCTCAAGTGTGCATGGCAGATTCTCCAAGATAGATCACATACTGGGACATAAAGCAGCTCTCAATAAATATAAAAGAATTGAGATCATACCATGCACACTTTCAGATCACAATGCTATGAAATGTGAAATCAATCACAGGAAAAAGTCTGGAAAACCTCCAAAAACATGGAGGTTAAAGAACACCCTACTAAAGAATGAATGGGATTAAAAACTTTAATGTTAAGACCTGAAGTCATAAAACTCCTAGAAGAAATATGGAGAAGAAACTTTTTGATATTGGTCTTGGCAATGGTCTTTTGTATGTGACACAAAAAGAGAATGCCAAAACAAACAAAAGAAACAAGTAGAGCTACATTAAATTTAAAAGCTTCACAGAAAGGAACGCCATCAAGAAAATACAATTGATGGAATGGGAGAAAATATTTTCAGTCCACATATCTGATAAGTGCTTAATATCCAAAGATACACAAAGCTCCTACAATTCAATAGCCAAAATTGTTAATAATAAATAACCCAATTAAAAAATGAACAAATGAATTGACATTTTCCAAAGAAGACATACCTATGGGCAACAGGTATATTAAATGGTGCTCAAGATCACTAAAAATCAGGGAAATGCAAATTTAAATCACAATGAAATATCATTTCACATCTCCTAGGATGCCTATTATCAAAAAGACAAAATTTACAAATAATGACAAAGATGTGGGGAAAAGGAAACTTCTGTACAGTGTTGGTTGGAGTGTAAACTAGTGCACTCACAGAAGAAAACATTGAGGAGATTCCTCAGGAAATTAAAAATAGAACTACTATATGATTCAGCAATCCCACTTGGGTATATAGACAAAGGATATTAAATCACCATCTCCAAGAGATATGTGCACCCCATATTCTTTGCAGCATTGGTCACAATAGCCAGGGAATGGAAACAACCTACGTGTTCATTGACAGATAAATGGATTAAAATGTGGTATATATAAACAATTGAATATTATTCAGCCTTACAAAATGAAATCCTGCCATTTGCAACAGCATGGATGAATCTGGGTATGCTGAAAGAAGCCAGATAGAGAAATACAAATGATGCATGATAACACTTAGATGTGGAATCCAGAAATTAAAAAATCTAACTCATAGAAACAGAGTAGAATGGTGGTTGCCCCAGGGCTGAGGGGGTGAGAGAAATGGAGAGAGGCTGGCAAAAGTGTCCAAACTTTTTAAGATGAGTAAGTTCAAAGGTTATAATGTATACTACCATGTTGACTATAATAGGTAATACTCTGCTGTATTTTTTAAAACTTTTAGTAGTTTTTTTAATTGAAAAATAATTAACATACAGTGTTATATTAGTTTCAAGTGTACAGATAATGATTCAACAATTCTCTACATTACTCAGTACTCATCTAAATAAGTGCACTCTTAATCTTCTTTATTCATTTCACCTATCCACCCACCCACCTCTCTCTAGCATCCAACTTTTTGTTCTCTGTATTTGAGTCTGTTTTTTTGTTTGTCTCTTTTTTACTATGTTCATTTGTTTCTCAAATTCCACATATGAGTGAAATCATATAGTATTTTTCTTTCTCTGAATAATTTATTTCACTTAGAATTATACCGTCTAGGTTTATCCATGTTGTTGTAAATGGCCAGATCCCATTCTTTTTTGTGGTTGAGTAATGCTCCAGTGTGTGTGTGTGTGTGTGTGTGTGTGTGTCTACCACATCTTCCTTATCCATGCATCTATTGATGAATACTTGAGTTGCTTCTATGTCTTAGCCACTGTAAATAATGCTACAATAAACATAGGTGTGCATATATCTTTTCAAATTAGTGTTTTTATTTTCTTTGGATAAATACTCAGTTAAATAACTAGATCTTAATGGTTGTTCTATTTTTAAATTTTTGAGGAGCCTCTATATTGTTTGCTGCAATGGCTGCACCAACATGCATTCCCATCAACAGTGCAAAAAGGTTCCTTTTCACCACATCCTTACCATCACCTGTTATTTTTTTTGTGTTTGATTTAAGCCATTCTCACAGGTTTTAAGGTAGTATCTCACTGAGGCTTTGATTTGCATTTCCCTTATGATTAATGATGTTGATCATCTTTTCATGTGTCTGTTGGCCATCTATATGTCTTCTTTGGAACAGAGTCTCTGTCCATTTTTTACTGCATTATTTGTCTCTTTGACGTTGAGTTATATTAGCTGTTTATATATTTTGGATATAAACCCCTTATTAGATATATCATCTGCAAATATATTCTCCCATTTTTTATTTTGTTGATGGTTTGTCACTATGCAAAAGCCTTTTCTTTTCAAGTAGTCTCAATACTTAATTTTGCCAAATTCCCCTTGCCTGAGGAGACATAGCTAGAAAAATGCTTGTATGCTGGACGTGAAAGAAATTACTGCCTATGGTTTCCTCTAAGAGTTTTATGGTTTCAGGTCTCACATTTAGATCTTTAATCCATTTGGGTTTATTTTTGTGTATAGTTTAAGAAAGTGGTCCAGTTTCATTCTTTTGTATGCAGCTGTCCAGTTTTCTGAGCACCATTTTTTGAAAAGATTGTCTTTGCTAAGATAGTAACAGAATAAAACCTAAGTGCTCACACCAAAACAAAAAAAAGGTAAAAATGTGAAGTGAAGTGATGTGTTAATTCAATGGTGGAAATTCTTTCACAGTGCATGTCAAATCATCACATGGTATGCTTCATATATATTCCAATTTTATTTGTCAATGATGCCTCAATAAAGTTGATAAAATAAACCTAATAATTATGTTATGTAGTATATTAGAAGGAAAAGAATGCTAATGCTCCTAAGAAGTGTTATATAGTCTGAATTCACCTAATTACTCTCTCCCCATTAAAACTTTTTAAAAATGTGTGTGTATGTGTGTGTGTTTTTAATTTGTTTCTGAGATAGAGAGAGAGAGAGAGAACAGGGGAGGGTCAGAGAGAGAGGAAGACACAGAATCTGAAACAGTGTCCAGGCTCTGAGCTAACTGTCAGCACAGAGCCCAATGCAGAGCTCCAACCCACGAACCACAAGATCACGACCTGAGCCAAAGTTGGACGCTTAACCAACTGAGCCACCCAGGCAACTTTACTCTCTCCCCATTAGCTGCTCATACCATCTTTGGTTTCTGAAATACCAAATACCACCAGAGCTTCAAACTCCTTTCCTGGGCAGTCAAAAAACCATTGTGATTGGGTCTAGAGCATACTGGGAGGGCTGTGGGCAGCCCTAGAGAATCACTTCACTAATTTGGAGGTCTCATTTTTATAATGTCTCCTTTACCTGTCTCCTTCACTCACTTTTCTAGACCTTTAGAGTTTCTCCAAACCCCAGGGACTCTCAGTGTCTACAATATACATTAGTGGGAGCTGGTGGTGGTTAATTGAGGAGGAGGAGGAGGAAGAGACAGAGCTGCTTGCTATTATCTACCATCACTGCTGGGTCTTGGAGGAAAGGAAGGCCATGTGGCTGACAGAGGTTTAGGTAGACCAAGCACACATGACTCAAACTGGCAGGACCTCAGTGACCTGCCTTCCTATCCAATATCTACTCGTGGCTGGAATAATTAAAACCCAGGAGAGAGCCAGCAGGGTGGATAATAGGACTTGGTAATGACTCTCTTTGTTTCAACAAATTCATATAGCAGTTCCTGAATTTTAAAAAGTACTGTGCAAATCGATTTGTTAGCTGATAAAAAGTGAATAGTAATTAGTTTATAATAAAAATAGCCCATTTCCATGCTGGCTGGTATGTTGTGGTGGGGGAGGGTTAATAGGATTTTTGAGGCCAACCCACACAGGTAAATCTTCTGTTGGATCACCTCAACAAAGTTGTTAAGGTCAATCCTACCAGATGGGTCAGAACTACAGATTTCACTACTAATATTCATTTTAGGGGTCAAAAGTGTTTTATTTCCACCCTTTTTTATTTCCTGTCCCATAGAGCATTCCATTAAGTAAATAATACATCAGTATTAATTTGCTTGTCCTATCCTTTGCCTTCATAATCAGAAGGTCCCAGAGAGTTCTGCTTTGCCATAGAAACATGTTTCTAGAATGCTGCAGGGAAATACAGCTGGTAATAATAATAGTAATGGTAATAAGCTACCAGTTAGGTAGTTTTTCCCATTAACCAAGCACTGTAATAATTCCTAAATAGATATTATCTTGCTAAATGCTTACAACGACCTTTTAAGGTACGTATTACGCCAGTGTTAAAGAGTTAAGGAGTGGGGGCGAGGAGGAGGAGGAGAAGGAGGAGAAGAAAGGTCGAAAGAAGTCAAGTGATTTGTTCAAGATTCTACAGATAATTATTTGCAACAACCAAAATTTGAACCCAGAGCAAATTGACTCCAAAATTTGTGCTGTTTCTACAACATTGTCCTGTATCCTTGTAACAAAGTAGTGCTTGAATTCAAAGTGAAGTTATCTAGACTTAAGTAAAGCTTAAGAAAACATTCCAAATAATAACAGAACTTAGTGGGGTTATATCATTTGAACCTTCATAAAAGCATTGAAAGCACTTGTAAAGGGTGATTAGCCATGCAATCTGGAGGAAGATCCATACATATTTCATTAAACAATTATCTTAAACACAAGTACATATCATAAATTGTGACTGTAACACAGCAGGGTTGTTCTCATAACCCATTGGGATCTAGGATATTAGCAGTGGCTCCTTGGAAGAAAATGCTGGCTTAGCAAAGGCAGTTGTGTCCCAAAGATGTGGCAGTGACCAGTGGAATTTATGTCACTCAGCAATATCCATAGTGCTCAAAGCGAATGTTGGTACGCAGTGGTCATGTGGCATACTCAGTGCAGAGTAGAAATGACAGCGGTGCCTTTGGCAGCCACATGGTACAGGGAACCAATGGCAGCAGTGGTTGTGTGGTCCCAAAGATACCAAATAACTGAATGATATTAAAGTGGTAGTTTATGAGAACATGTGAGTACTATAGTAGGCCCCTAAAAGCACCTGGATTGGTGCTTTTCAGCAAGTCAAGCTTCTGACTTGGTAGGTATGGTGGGGAACCATCGAAAACCAGATACCACTATGTTATTATGTTTGTAATCACAGCCTGGTGAGACCAAGAAAAGATAGACTGCACATTATTTACATAGTCAGTTACATCAGATTTTTTTTTTTTTACAAATAGTTTATTGTCAAATTAGTTTCCACATAACACTCAGTGCTCATCCCCAAAGTGCCCTCCTCCATGCCCATCCCCCCTCCCCCCCACATCCATCAGTCCTCAGTTTTTGTCAGCATTCAAGAGTCTCTCATGGTTTGCCTCTCTCCCTTTCCCCCACCATTTCCGCCCTTCTTCTCCCCCTTGTTCCTCCGTCAAGTTCCTCCTAATCCTCCTATACGTGCAAACATATGATATTTGTCCTTCTCTGCCTGACTTATTTCGCTCAGCATAACACCCTCAAGGTCCATCCATGTTGCTACACATGGCCAGATTTCATTGTTTCTCATTGCCATGTAGTATTCCATGGTATAGATAAACCACATCTTCTTGATCCATTCATCTGTTGATGGACACTTAGGCTCTTTCCATGTTTTAGCTATTGTGGAGAGTGCTGCTATGAACATTGGGGTACATGTGCTCCTATGCCTCAGCATTTCTGTATCCCTTGGGTAAATTCCTAGCAGTGCTATTGCTGGGTCATAAGGGAGTTCTATTGTTAGTTTCCTGAGGAACCTCCACACTGTTTTCCAGAGGGGCTGTACCAGTTTACATTCCCACCAACAGTGTAGGAGGGTGCCCGTTTCTCCACATCCTCGCCAGCATCTAGAGTTCTCTGATTTGCTCATTTTAGCCACTCTGACTGGCGTGAGGTGGTATCTCAGTGTGGTTTTGATTTGTATTTCCCTGATGAGGAGGGATGCTGAGCATCGTTTCATGTGTCTGTTGGCCATCTGGATGTCCTCTTTGGAGAAGTGTCTGTTCATGTCTTCTGCCCATTTCTTCACTGGGTTGTTTGTTTTTCGGGCGTGTAGTTTGGTGAGTTCCTTATAGATTCTGGATATTAACCCTTTATCTGATATGTCATTTGCAACTATCTTTTCCCATTCCGTTGGTTGCCTATTAATTTTCTGGGTTGTTTCCTTGGCTGTGCAGAAGCTTTTAATCTTGATGAGGTCCCAACAGTTTATTTTTGCTCTTGATTCCCTTGCTTTTGGGGATGTGTCAAGTAAGAAGTTGCTGCGGTGGAGGTCAAGGAGGTTGTTTCCTGCTTTCTCCTCTAGGGTGTTGATAGTTTCCTGTCTCACGTTCAGGTCCTTTATCCATTTTGAGTTGATTTTTGTGCATGGTGTGAGAAAATGATCTAGTTTCATTCTTCTGCATGTTGCTGTCCAGTTCTCCCAACACCATCTGTTAAAAAGGCTGTCTTTTTTCCATTGGATATTCTTTCCTGCTTTGTCAAAGATCAGTTGGCTGTATACTTTTGGGTCCACTTCTGAGTTCTCAATTCTGTTCCATTGGTCTATGTGTCTGTTTTTGTGCCAATACCATACTGTCTTGAGGATGACAGCTTTGTAGTAGAGGCTGAAGTCTGGGATGGTGATACCTCCCGTTTTGGTTTTATTTTTCAGTATTACTTTGGCTATTCGGGGTCTTTTGTGGTTCCATACAAATTTTTGGATAGTTTGTTCTAGTTTTGAGAAGTATGCTGGTGCAATTTTGATTGGAATTGCATTGAATGTGTAGAGTGCTTTAGGTAGTAATGACATCTTAACTATATTTATTCTTCCTATCCATGAGCATGGAATGTTTTTCCATTTCTTTGTGTCTTCTTCAATTTCCTTCATAAGTTTTCTATAGTTTTCATCATACAGATCTCTTGTATCCTTGGTTAGGTTTATTCCGAGGTATTTTATGGTTTTTTGTGCAATTGTGAATGGGATCAGTTTCTTGATTTCTCTTTCTGTTGCTTCATTATTGGTGTATAAAAATGCAACCGATTTCTGTACGTTGATTTTGTACCCTGCAACTTGGCTGAATTCTTGGATCAGTTCTAGTAGGCTTCTGGTGGAGTCTGTCGGGTTTTCTATGTAGAGTATCATGTCATCTGCGAAGAGTGAAAGTTTGACTTCCTCTTTGCCAATTCTGATGCCTTTGATTTCCTTTTGTTGTCTGATGGCTGATGCTAGGACTTCCAGCACTATGTTAAACAACAGTGGTGAGAGTGGACATCCCTGTCGTGTTCCTGATCTCAGGGGGAAAGCTCTCAGTTTTTCCCCGTTGAGGATGATGTTAGCTGAAGGCTTCTCATAGATGGCTTTGATGATGTTTAAGTAGGTTCCTTCTATCCCAACTTTCTCGAGAGTCTTTATTAAGAAGGGATGCTGTATTTTGTCAAATGCTTTTTCTGCATCTATTGACAGGATCATATGGTTTTTATCTTTTCTTTTATTGATATGATGGATCACATTGATTGATTTGCGAATGTTGAACCAGCCCTGTAACCCAGGAATGAATCCCACTTGATCTTGGTGGATGATTCTTTTGATATGCTGCTGGATTCGATTTGCAAGGATCTTGTTGAGAATTTTTGCATCCGTATTCATCAAGGATATTGGCCTATAGTTCTCTTTTTTTGCTGGATCTCTGTCTGGCTTGGGAATCAGAGTGATGCTGGCTTCATAAAATGAGTCCGGGAGTTTTCCTTCGACTTCTATTTTTTGGAATAGCTTGAGAAGAATTGGGATTAATTCTGTTTTAAATGTCTGGTAGAATTCCCCAGGGAAACCATCAGGTCCAGGGCTCTTATTTGTTGGGAGATTTTTGATCACTGATTCGATTTCTTCACTCGTTATGGGTCTGTTCAGGTTTTCTATTTCTTCCCGTGTGAATTTTGGTAGTGAGTGTGTGTTTAGGAATTTGTCCATTTCTTCTAAGTTGTCCAATTTGTTGGCATATAATTTTTCATAGTATTCCCTGATAATTGCTTGTATTTCTGAGGGGTTGGTTGTAATAAGTCCATTTTCATTCATAATTTTGTCTATTTGGGTGCTCTCTCTTTTCTTTTTGATAAGCCTGGCTAGAGGTTTGTCAATTTTGTTTACTTTTTCAAAAAACCAACTCTTGGTTTCATTGATCTGTTCAATTGTTTCTTTGGTCTCTATGTTGTTTATTTCTGCTCTAATTTTTACTATTTCTCTTCTTCTACTGGGTTTAGGGCGTTCTTGTTGCTCTGCCTCTAGCTCCTTTAGGTGAGCTGTTAGATTTTGGACTTGCGCTTTTTCTAATCTCTTGAAATAGGCCTGGAGAGCAATGTACTTTCCTCTTAGGACTGCCTTGGCCGCATCCCATAGATTTTGAATTGTTGTGTTTTCATTTTCATTTGTTTCCATATATTTTTTAATTTCCTCTCGAATTGCCTGATTGGCCCATTCATTCTTTAGAAGGGTGTTCTTTAACCTCCATGTTTTTGGAGGTTTTCCAGACTTCTTCCTGTAATTGATTTCAAGTTTCAAAGCATTGCGATCTGACAGTGTGCACAGTTACATCAGATTCTTATGTCCATGTACAAAAGGCAGCACATATGTGGAGAGTAGGACACTAGGTTCTCCTCCACACTCTTCAATATTGCCCTTTTGATTTTCCATTTTGTATTATTGTGTTTTCATTTCTGGCTACCCAGTTCTGCTCTAAACATTATTTCTGTAGCTATATTATCATTTTCAGCTGCTTATGATCAATTATTGCTGACTTTGGTGATCTGAATATTTCTGCTCTAATTCCTTTATGATACACTTATAAAAGTATAATACATTTGTAACGTATGCAAAGGATGACATTATTTTTTTAAGTTTGTAGAAAGGAAAATGCTACTGCCTCTATGTAATTCCACTGCAATTTCTCCTACATGAAGGACAATTTATCTGACATTATCTGAAGAGCACAGGAAAGTTTTACACTCAATTCCCTAGACCTGCTCATGTGGATTTCTCCTTAGATGAAATTCTAAAACATGAAAGTACCTCATTCATTTATAGGGCTACTTGCCACCAGGGTGGGGAATTATCTTCTCCTTGCCCTTCCTCTATGAATTTCCAGAATCTATATTGGGTCAAAGAGTTGCTTGATTTTCCAAAAACAGTGCAGCTATCCACGCTGTGAAGAGTAGTTTGATCCTGAGATGATACTGAAGAGAAAGTGACCCATACTTCTGAGAGTTCACTTTCTGGATCTCCTATTCCAGATTGGTTTAAAAGCAAGTCAGGTGAAGGGCTTGAGCCACAGATCAGCTTACTTGTTAGCAAAGACTAAGATTATCTAAAAGTCGTCAGTATAGTGGTAGGCACATGATAACTTCGAAGTAAATATCTATTGATGAGCTGACTTAGAAAAAAAGACCTAAAATAATTTCTGCTGACATGATTTCCTAGCATAAGTACAGTATAATAATATTTTATATATATGTAATATTTTGGAAACTTTGGAGCATTTTCAAATAAAACCTTCTTGATTATTCACAACTATAAATGATATAATAAGACAGGTATCATTTGTCCAACTTCATAGAAAAAGAGACACAAGAAGCTATTTTTTTATCCAAGATGACAAAAATAATAACCCCAGTTTTATGTCCAACACAATGTATTACCTGTACAGTATTGATTAATATCAATCTAAAAACTACACCACATTTTCTTTTCATATACTTTCCTGGTTTGAAAGTAAGTCTGAATTCCCAAAAAGTATGGTAAAGTCCTAAAAAAAAAAAAAGAAAAAAACCCAGGGAGATCACCAGTGAAGTCTCTATAGAAACAGGTAGAAATATTTAATATAGATAATTATGCAAACAAGGTTTTCATATCCTAATTTTTAATAAAATTAGGTTTAACAGAATCTCTAGGGACTCAGCCCTAAGGAGTTTATCAAGATGAGCATTCAACTGAGGAAAATTGAGCTTAAGGCTAAATTGATTTAAGGGTGAAAATGCAGTACCTATCAGGGATCTATCGGAAAGAGATACTTATTTTTGGGAAAAAAAAAAATAGGACATCTGCATATATTTGTCAAGGCTCAAGTTTTTTTTGTTTTGCTTCGGTTTCTTTTTTTCCTTAAGCCTGGAGATAAACTTCAGCCATGAAAATAAAATGGACCAGCTTGCATCATGTGTGAAGAGAGGAAGAGGAACATGTTTATCTATTTTCTTCAACCCAGGAATGATTTACACTGAGGACACAAGGTAAGAAAGAAATGTTTTTACTGAATCCAGGTCAAATGTGTGGTGATGAGATCAGCTGTTTTCGTCTCTTTTTATGTGGACCTCATTGGAAAAAAAGGATTATTTTATAATGGCATTTATTGGTGGGAAAGAATTAAAATCTGCTTTCTAGCAGGTCCTTGAATCCTCGGCAATTTCATGCAAAACTCAGAGCTTGTGAATTTTTGTATTTAGTTCTCTCTAGCAGACAAACGGTGGTTTAACCTTGAATGAGGATCTTTGAACAGGTGACCTCTTCTAATCTCATATGCAGGATATTAGCAAACATATATGGTGAATTGCCTGAATGATAGTATGACCATAAAAAATAAGTATAAACTAAATAGACAATTTATTATCTTATTGCAGTGAACTATTAAATACAAGTCTTATACCATAAGAAATCCTTCAATATGTTGCCTATTACCTCCAGTATGGAGAAACAACTCCCAGAGGATAGTATTGCATGTCCTCCATGAGCGTTACAACAGTAACAAAAAAAAAAGTCACCAATCATGATCATTACAAAAAGAAGTGGGAGTGGGAAGGCACCAAATCAAAGGTCAGGGCTTTGGTCCTATTTAATCTAGTGTGATCTCTTTGGATTAGAGAAGGGAATCTCATTTTATTTTAATTAACTAGAATTAGTATTTTTTAAATCAAATACATGGAACCTTAGGAAACAAAAATCTTATCAAAAGCATAGCTAAGACAAGGGCTTGGGAAAAGGAATTCAGGTGAATATGTTCTAACACCAATGTGTTAGAGATGTCAGCGGAAGGGACAACTTCAGCAACTTTGACATGTCTTTTTTGTTGTTTCTATTAATGTCATATATATTGTCTGTGAGAGCAAAAGACCTTATTAAATATTTATTTGTGTTTTAATAACTATTAAAGGTTAACTAACCTTTGTCAAAATAAACATAATAGTAATAGAGGCTCCTCTGGCCATGAGGTGGAGCTCCAGACTCTGTCCCTCAAAGATGTGTTGCATCATGAACCACAGGTGAAAGGAGGGTGAGACCCTCCCACTGGGTCCCACTGGAGCAGTAAAGCTGATGAAAGTAGACTGATTAGATGCTTTGCTCTGGCACTGGGGCAGGTGATCATCCCCATTATTTTTCCCCCTTAGTGTGTTCCTTTTGTTGTTATTTTCTTTTTCTTTTTTAATGTTTATTTATGTATTTTGAAAGAGGGAGCAAATGCTCCCATGTGCATGAGCAAGGGAGAGGCAGAGACAGAGACAGAGAGAGAATCTCAAGTGGGCCCCATGCTGTTAGTGCAGGCTTGGTGTGGGGTTCTATCTCACAAACTGTGAGATTAGTGTACCAGTGTAGTACTGAAATCTAGAAGGCTATATGTAGTCTAATCCACTCTCTACCTAAGAGAACCCTGGGGCACTGGTTAAATTGCATATTCCTGAAACCAATGCTACATCTTTCAAATTGGTTTCTTTGAGCTTGTAGTCCAGGAAAATGTATTTTACAAGATACTCCCCACTCCTCTGCAGTCAGTATATCCAATTTATAAAAAGTGTAGCAATCACTGACCCTTAAGAGAGACAAATTAGGCAGCGATGCTACCTTTAGGTAAGAGTTTTGTGGCTTAATGTAGTCTAGTCTGGTTCCCAAGAGACCTGGTAGAGGTTTGAGGCCAAAGAACCCAGCTAGTTAGGATTTCCTTTGCCTCTATTTCTAGGCATTTATCTCCCTCAGAGACTTAATGACTATTGCCATAATGAGTAGCTGATTGGCCTTTAATGGATTCTGGGGCCCTGCCCCGAACTAGTCCAATACAGCGAATTGTGAACCCCACTTCTCACTTTCTTTTCTATCTCAGGAGAGATTTGGGGATCAGGGACAATATATTTGGGATTAGCTCATGTTATTCCAGGTGGCTCAAATAGGTCAGGTTCATTCAGCTAATTTGATGACCTTTAAAATGTAATGTGCCCTGATAAGAGTCAAAATGCTCCCTAGCACAAGGATGCCAGGTTTAATATTCCTCAAGAAGTAGGATATAAATCATGTTAATAGGAAGTATATGTTTTATGCATAGGATTATTTAATGCTTCTGGTGGGAGAAAGTGAACATTCATTCAGGTGAGGTTTTCTTGATCTAGGAAAACTAGCTTCCAAAGTGGCTGCAGGCATGGCTGGTGAAGGGACCAAAGTCATATTTCAGTGTTCATCTCCTTCTGTTCATTCACAGAGTTCACTAATAGTCCAAATGATGTTTCCAAAATCACTGCAGAACTTGACAATGGATCACAAGCTTGTTTCAATGGAGTAAAGCATGGAGTTTTAAAAGGCTGAGATAAAATTAAAGAAGAGAATAGAAGAAAAATTGATGTCAGGAAAAAGGGAACATCCACACAGGCTGTTTTCCTTCTAACATCGGAAACTGCCAGGCTTCCCTTCTTACTCTTCCTTATGTGGTTTAATGAAACATATAAGACAAAGGTGCAGTTCTCCAATCCTCAATGCCATGACATCTACCTGACCTACCATTTAAAAAGCAGTAAGAACCTTCACTATCATTCACTGTATTTGGGGTCTATGCAGGACCGGATTCAAGTTGTCCACAGGTTTCCAAACCACAAGTGGTTGTGGCCAAGATAGGACTCAAGTTCACAGACCCTTCTTTTTGGGTTTCCAGTTTGTCCGAAACCATAAATATTAGAAAATATAAGAACTATCTTCAGATCTCTCCCTTCCAATAGAGCAGAAGTTTGCAAAACATAGATGGCTTCAGCATCTCCTGGAAGGCTTGTTCAAACATAGATTCTGGGGCTTGTGTCCAGAGTTTCTAATTCACTAGGATTCTGAGAATTTGCATTTGTAACAACTTCCCAGCTTCTGCTGTTGCCTGTCTGGGAACCATACTTTGAGAATTTCTGCAATAGGATGACTAGGAAGACATCTTGCAGAGCAAAAAGTAGAGGTTCTGCCACACCTGAGTTCCACATAAATAAGGAAACTAAGTATCAAAGGCAGTTTTTTTAATCTTCACAGGTTCATACAAATACTTTTAATAACAATTCTAACATTTTTAATTTATTGTATTCTATGCTTGACATTGTTGTGAGGAGGATTTTACTGATACTGTGTCCTTTGACCATTTTCTTTACCCTGTCAGTTATATGCGGTCAAGACAGGCGTTTCACAGATGAGGAATCTGAGAACCAGAAAGGCTATCTATCTTCTCCAATGTCACATAGCGACTCAAAGAGAAAACCAGAGTATAAACTCAGGTCTCCATAACTATCAGTTATACCTGTTTTGATTCATTATGCCATCCTCACTTTCAGGAAAACCACAGTTCCAGCCCTATACATTGCAGAGCAACACATTTTAAAACTTGCATAAGAAACTATAAATAGGATTCCAAAAACCAGGTTCTACCACCTTATGCCATGTTACAATCAAGGTATTGCATTTCCCTATGTTTGAGAAAAACACAGTAAAATATGTGAAAGTTAAGCATACTAAACACTTAGAACTAAGTATTCTAAAAATGAGAACTGCTCACACTCCCACTAAAGTATTTCCACACATAATCTAGTGGACCAGCGGTTGGGCCATACATTGGACTGGCATCAGAAGATCCAAGCATTCACTAATTATAGGGACTTTGTGAAACGAAATATTTAGCTCTCATTTGTGGCAGAGGCTCATGCAAGACTTGTATAACTACTATGATGGCATCATTTTGAAAGTAGATTTCTATGTAATGTGTGTGTGTGTGCACATTGCATATATTTACATACGTGTGTATACATACATAATATAAATATTTGCATATGTAGGTATAAGTTATTTTAAAGTGCCAACCCTCCAAAATGTCAAATATTGCTATAATGTAATGCCATATGTGATTTCTGGGGCTCCAGTTATAAATTGGATATTTTAGTTAAATTTCAAAGAGCAAGGCACAGGACAGGCATGATTTATCAAATGCAGAACCACTGCTCACAAATTGCCACCTTCTCTGTTTCCTATAAACTCATTCTGTGTTGGTGTTAATTTAATTTTTTATTAAATTTACACAAACTTTTTATAATTTCCTTGATTCTAGCCTCTTTCATCCTTTAATCCTTTCTCCAAATCTTTGTTACTAGGTTAGTGTTCCTTGAGAACTCTTTTAGAATTGCAGTTCTTCCATTGGAATATAATAATTGTTTCCTATTCCCTCATACATAAAATAAAATTCTTTTATGTGTGTGGCAGTCACAATCCTAAAAATTCCTCAGTCTCCAATTCTTCTTTCTCCTAGCAACACAGTTACACTATGTTTCCCAGCCTTCTTTAGTGTGAGGTATCTCCCTGTGACTGAGTAACTAAATGGAGGTGCTGGACACTTCCTCCAAGCCTGGACTTTAGGATACCCTTTGCATTCCTCCGTGTTCTCTCTCTTAACTTATCTGCAACCAGATGCAGAAGATCAAGTGTGGACTTGATTAAGAAGGTAATATGGCCCTATCACATATCAAACCCACCAGATATAAGGAAATGGGATCTTTTTTTTTTTTTTTACCTAATGTAAATTATCAGTGATGAGCTAAGTTTTGAGCTCCCAAAAATCACTAAGTAAAAAATTTATGTTATGGATGTGCACTGTTGTTATGAAAGCACATAAGGTGTGCTCTTAATCCAATCAGAAAATGTTATTTAGGGTGACATGCCACTTCAGCTGAGAAGCTAATTCTAAAATATAAGTAGGTATTAGGCAGAAAACATACAGAGAAGTGAAGAGTATCTCTGACTTAAAGAACAATATATACAAAGGCCTAGAGATGATAGAACAGTCACCAAGAGCAGAGTGTAGTGTAAGACTGATGGCGTGCCAGGACATGAGTCGAGATGGCCATTCAGTCATTCAATAATGACTATAATTTTCCAGGGACTCTGCCAAACTCTGGGGGTATAAAAATAAATAAAACCCAATCTCTGCTCTTTATGGCCTTATTCATAGTCTAATTAGAGAGAGACAAATAATCACAGTAGAATGTGAAAATGTAATAACCATTTTATCTCATTTTATTTTATTATATACAGAGTGCTATGGAGACAAAAAGGAAGCAGAGGTGGGGAAAAAGCAAGGTCAGGAAAGCTGTCAGGGAATATGTGACTTCTTCAAAGAGGAGACGGAATTTGTGAGAGAAAGGAAGAAGTAAAACATTCTGGGCAAAGAGGGCATGATAATACAGGCATGGGGATTACCACAGCAAAACAAACAAACAAAAAACTCATGTGTACAGTAGCAAGTGAGTTTCTTTTTTGAAAAAAAATGTTTAGGGTGCCTGGGTGGCTGAGTTGGTTAAGCATCCAACTTTGGATCAGGCCGTCAGATGGCAGTTTATAAGTTCGAGCCCCGTGTCAGGATGTGTGCTGACAGCTTGGACCCTGGATTTTGCTTCAGATTCTGTGTCTCTCTCTCTCTCTCTGCCCCTCCTCCACTTGTGCTCGTGCTCTCTCTGTCTTCTCTTTCTCTCTCTCTCTCTCAAAAAATAAATAAACTTTAAAAAATTTTACAAGTTTTTATACATTTAATTTGAGACAGAGAGTGGGATGGTGAGGCAGAGAGAATCCCAAGCAGTACTCACCCTGTCAGCACAGACCCCTACTTGCAGCTCCATCTCACAAACCATGAATGAGATCATTACATGAATGGAAATCAAGAGCTGGATGCTTAACTCATTGAGCTACCCAGGTGCCCCAGCAAGAGAGTTTTTAAGACCGGAGCTTGCCAGGCAAAAGTGGACATGGAAGGAAATAACGCAAACAAGTAGATACTGACCAAGCTTTTGAAGATTAGTAAATATCACCCCACGAGTTTGAATTTATCCTTCAAGTCATACAAAATCATGGAAGGGCTGTAAGCAGAAGAGTGATATAATTGGATTTGCATTCCAGAAAGATCTTCATGATGTAAGTGCACAGAATGGAAAGCAGAAGGACAGTCTGGAAAGGGACATTTCACACCTGATTATATTCTCATTTGCATTATTTTTAGTATAATGTTTTAGTGTCCTGTCTGTTCAACTTGTTAAACTCAGACACTGACACTTTTTATTTCTGCAACCAAAGAGCACAAAGCAAGGCACATTGCTTTTCAGTAAAATGAAACTGATTAAATGTTTGATTAAACTTAACTTTGAGCCTAGACTCCTGCTGAGTGGAGAAAGATTTCACTGCTGCCCTGCAGGAGAGAAGCAGCTGTATTCTTCTCCCTTGAATAGATATCTTAACCTGTCCAGAAAGGGGAAATAACTACATCCGTACGAAGGAGGTGTTGGGAAGTTTAATTAGCCAGTGTTTATAATCTTCTTTGAAGCTGCAAAGTGCTAATTATGTTTTTCCCACATTAAGACTCTGAGTCACATGGACCATATCTTAAGAGCTTCTGAGTTAGGAAAGTTTTTACCTATATAAATTGAGCTGAGTAGCTTTTGCAAACACATATGCCAGCAAGATAGCCTTAGGGTTGACCAAATAACTCTATGTAAGGTAAGAAGTTTATTAGATAAGTTTAGAAGAAAACATGCTGACAATATCATCAAACCAACAGAAGCCACCAAAGGAATGTTGCTTCATGAAGGATTTTCCTTTTCCATAGATATCCCCTGCTGCTTACCTTTGCCCCTACTTTACTAGACTCAGTGTCATAGTTTTCCATACAATCCAATCATGGACCTCTTAATCCTTCATATCTAAGCATGGTGGAAAATTAGCATACAATCTATTGAGGAGAAGTAGATCTAGAAGTAATATGCAAGACAACAAGGGGGAATCTTATGGAAGGCCATTGTGCCTACTCATGCCCAGTGCCCATGCCAAAGAGACACCTGGCTGTATCACCACAGAATGTCTTCAAGCCTATTTTAGCCCTTCAACTCCAAAACTAAAGACCCTAAAACTGAGATGCTTGAGTTTCCCCCCTTGTCTATCAAAGTTCCGTGTTCTGCATTTTTTTTTCTTGCATTTTCAAGTACTGCTTTTTCAGATGATTTACACTGGGACTATCCATTTTCTTCAGAGGAAAGCTTATTCCTTACTAACAGGTAGATGGTCTTACTGTACGGCTTCAATATACCAACTATTTAAAAATATAACCCCAGATTATCAATATTCATACATAAGACACGATGGGTGTCAGGTTGCAATGAATATAGTCAATGGATCAAACATTTTGGGAAGTGTCTAGAGCAACTTTGAAGTTATTTGTATTCAAATGTGTATCATCTGAAAATGGTCTTTGATGGAAATGGATGCTTACATATTGGAGAGCATACCCCAGAGGAGCCAATAACTGTGAATGGCATTGATAATATTTACTGATCAAATGTTAGTTATGTCCTAAGCACTGATTTATGTGCTTTGCATGTACCACCTCATTTCATTCTCTTAACAATCCTGTGGAGTAGGTATTAACTGAAATTTAGAACTCATGAAACTGAGTGGTAAGAAACTTACTTAAAACTGTTCATTTCCAAAGTGGAACCTTCTCAAATAGGCTGTTTGAACCAAGAATCTCTCCAGTTAACCACTATAGTCATGCTTCTCAGACTAAGGCATCGAGCAGTATGTGAGGGGTATAGCATGCCACAGATAAAGAGTTTATCTTTCTAGAATCAACTTCATCCAATGGTCAATAATGGAACTGCATCAAAAATTTACCTAACCTTTTCATATAAAATGCAATACTCCAGAGTGTTTGGGCCCAACCTCTTGTACACTGTTCTCTACTGTTATATTTTGCTGAAAAGTTTGAAGAGTCACATACTCTTCTATAATGCATAATGAGATTTCTCCAGATGTCATTTAGCCAAACCATTCATTTACCACCTTTTGCATTCCAAGTGTATTGCTGGGATACAATTTATCATGAGAGGAGGATTTGGACAGTTGTAACTTCTTCCTATCCTGGAATTAAGGGCATTAATTAATAAATGTTATCTTTTTCATATGAAAAATACAAGAATATGGTATGTGCCCTCATAGGCCACCTACTTTGTAAAACAGGCAAAGAGAAAGAAACCCTAAGGAAAGCAACACATCTAGGTACCTTGTACTCAGTTGTTCACTCATAGAAAGGTAAATGACAGAGCCAGGTTTGCTCAAAAACACCATTAGAGGGGCGCCTGGGTGGCTTAGTTGGTTAAGCGTCCGACTTTCGCTTAGGTCATGATCTCGCGGTTCGTGGGTTCGTGCCCCGCGTCGGGCTCTGTGCTGACTGCCAGCTCAGGGCCTGGAGCCTGTTTCAGAGTCTGTGACTCCCTCTCTCTCTGACCCTCCCCTGCTCACGTTGTCTCTCTCTCTGTGTCCTAGAAATAAAAAAAAAAAAAAAAAAAACACCATTAGATTGTCTCATTTAGTTATTATAAGAACTAAACCCTTGTTCAGCTCTCCCGGGTTTTTTCCGCTCAGATGACTGTTCTTAAATGAGAGATTGGCAAGAATGTCCTGGTGGAGAATGGCATTTACTTAGCAGTCCATATCTTAACTTTACTAGAGTCCTTAGTGTTTAAACTGAACTGTCCCTGTATGAGAGGTTGAGACTAACTGCCCTATTGGTTTTAAGTTTATGTTGGTGGCTGCGTTCCAGTCTTACAATTTTCTGGTGATAAACCTTCCATTAAATTAAATTTATTAGGCTGCGTATCAGTTTTATATTTTGGAGACTCTATTTGTTGAAAATGAACTCTAAAGTTCTCTGCTGGCTGGAATAATTCCTGAAACTTGATTACTAAGCCATGTCAGCGGTCTGTTATTTAGTGCCATACCACTTTGTTTCAGTTGATTTGCAGTTGTTACTAGGGTTCTTCCCGTTCTCATTTTTGTATACTTACTTACATTACATTCAGGGCTTGATTGAGGGAATGAAGAGCTGGGATAGAGTTATAATTATCTTTCTGGATATTTCTCCCTTGTTACATTCCAAGTTTAGTCATGGGATATACTTTGCAATGACAAGTGGAGATGGGAGAAGAAGGGTACAGCAAGAGCTCCCCAGGAGAGAGATGGTAGATTTGATTTCCTAATATTTCTCCATGTGTTTTGCTAGTGTTCCTCCATTTCTTGAAAAGCATATCAGAGTTATCTGGAGAAAGAGAAGAAATCAAACAATATAATACTTAGTCAGATACATTCCTTCTAGCATTTGACAAGTATAGTCACGCAGCCTAGATTTTCTGCATTTGGTTTTAGTGAAACAGGCAAAGAGAAAGAAACCCGGTTTTGAATTCCAGTTCAAAGCACATTTCTCTCTTTGTATATCACTGAAGGCATCCAGGAGTAATCGGCAGAGTCTGCATTCCTGCTGTTTTGATTCTAGTCCTCCAAATTCTTATCAACTGTGTCCATGTGGCTGGAGTCTCAGTAGCTGGCAGGTAGTATCTTAACTGACTACATCACCATCAATATCATGGTTTGAAAATCTTTCACTTAGTGATGAGTGAATCTGCACCATTGACCATACCATCTCAACTTAGTCTACTCTTCATTTACTTTGTTTTATTTCTAATCCCAATATTTGTATTGGGTGGGAATGTATTAGAATGAAATTAAAGAAATAGACTCAAGCTAAGACAAGCCGAAAGAGGGTGAAGGTTGTTATTCAGGCCATGCTTTTCCTAGGACAAAAAACAAAAACCAGTTCTCAGGAAGGGACTACAATTATAAAATGGAAAGTTATTAGAATGTTTTCTCTTCTCTCATCTTTGATCCTTCGCCTTAGAACAATTACTGGCTTTCTATCTGCAGATCAGACTACATGATCTCTTAAAATACCGTTTAGTTCACTGAATTTGTAAGACCTCTACTTACAAAGAGTCTGAATCAGATAACGATTTGATCCAGAAGTATTGGTATCACATTGACCATCCCAAATCTTTTTTTTATTTAAATATATTTGTGGAGTTAATGCGTCACCCACAGCAAACTGTGCTTTAGTAGTGAATCGCATCAAACAACATTGAGTCAGTAGTTTTCATGCAGCTGAAGAGAGCCATGAACTTCCATCTCTGCAGATTTCACAGCCCAATAATCTTAATATATCTACATGTATTAGGGGGCAGATATTAACTTACTCTCACTAAGAGTGTTATATTGGAATCAATATTTCATTAGCACTCTCCAGAGCTAAAGATTAAGCCATGTACCAGCTGGACCCAATTCCCTGCTGTGAGTCATTGACATTTGCACTGTGGCCTGTGAGGTAATCTGCCCTTTTAAAAGAATGAGAAAGGTTAACCTAGACCCTTGTAAACCTTTATCAATGACTTAACATCATTAAAATCTACCCAGTCCATTTTGTGGCAGTCAGTCAAACATAAAAGTCCCTAGAGTAGTAGGCCCTTAATTTTTTAACTGAGAAAATCAAGCCAACAATTTCTTGAAAAGTGTTTAAATATCTAATAGGTGCACCCAGAAAAAGCAAGGTGCTATGGAAGATACAGACAAAAGGAAGACTTGCTGCATGCCCTCCAGAAACTTACTGACTAGATGGGAAGTCAGATTAAAACTCAAGAATAACATCAGATTTTAAGTATTTATTAATAACCACAAAGAGGAAATAAGTGAAAACAATAGTCAAATGGAAAGTAGTTTTTTACCTTTCAAAAATTACATCTGATGCACTTTGCATCAAGAAAGCAAATACAAACAGGGTAAATGGGACTTGGGCTGCATTTCTAAGGATTTATAAAAGTTGTGATAGGTTGGAATGAATGAGGATTATTTTTGTTTTGTCTATGGAGAGAAGGGAAGGGATGAGGCATAACATGAACAAACCTGAGCAGAAAGAAAAAAAGGAAGGAAGGAAGGAAGGAAGGAAGGAAGGAAGGAAGGAAGGAAGGAAGGGGAGAGGAGGGGAGGGGAGGGGAGGGGAGGGGAGGGGAGGAGGGAGGGAGGAAGGAAAGAAAAAGAAACTGGAGCTGCACAAAATATTTTTTCATCCAAATATTTCTACACTCCCGAGTCTAACTACTACAATTTGGGAGAAAGAAGCCATTGTGTGAGCCAGAACTTAAAAATGACTGGGAGAACCTGTAGAAATGAGAACCAGAACTGTAGTTTGCATAGGTGTGAGAGAAATCCTGTTTCTAGTGTGCCGTTTAGGGAGAAGCTAGAGCCATCAATGTGAAATCTCACAGGTGCATCTTGCCTCCCTAACAACACTTTTCCTCTCTGTGCACACACTGCAGGTGTGTACAGATCTATGCTGCAACAGGTAGACTTTTCTTTCTACCACAGCTTTCCCTCCCAAGCATTGCTCCTGCTACTGAGATAACTACCAGGTTGCTCTTGGCAGCTTCCAAAACACTCGCATCTTCTGAATGTTTCATCCACAGGCTTCCACACCTCCCACTGGGCATCAGCTAATTTTTCATTTGCCCAAGCCCTCAGAATGACAGGTCCCACAATTAGCCTTCCCAGAGGCTTCCTTCTTCCTTGGCAGTAGGTGTGGTGAATGTCAAAATCCTATCCTGTTAGCAAACTCAGTTTAGTATTAAAAGCTTTGTCTATGACAGCAAACAAATGTTTGGGGGCGTGGTGGGGCAGAAGTATCTTAAGAAGGAAAATGACTGGGCCATTTGTTTCATCCAATTGTGAAGTGTTAGAGAAAAAGCTTATCTAGTTCAACCCCATCATTTTATTGAAGAACATGGAAACCTGAGAGGCAAAGTGTCTAATCCAAGATTTGACAGAAAGTTAGTGACAAGGATGGTTTTGGCTCTTCACTGGGAAATTGTAAGCCCTTCTAATTCAAAAGCCATGATTTATATATCTTTGAAGTTCCACAGTTCCATTCCTAATTTCTCTTTGGTTAATTCAATTTTTCCTCTATTATTTATCATCTAGGGTTTGTATTTCATATACTTTGTACCTATAATTTTCTATTTCTCTTCAAAATACAGTTTCCTCAATTAAGTTGAAGGCTTTATTACCTCTTTTCTTCTGCCTATCTCTTTTGTCCTTTTGAGATGGTTCCTGACTCATTACCACTCCTTTCTGTATCTTTAACATTGAACTCTCTACACCGTGTCTTCGGGTATCTTCAGATAAACTGATTATCCAACTATTATTGAATGAAATGTTTGATGCTAACAAATTAAATTAATTATTTATGAATTATATACTGTTTATTCTTCAGTATTAACCATTTGAGGAACATAGTAAGTTAAAGAAATACTCCTTGCATTCAGAAAGCATTTTATTCATTTTGGAGGTAAGAAAAAAATTAATGAATATTCAATGACAACAAAGAAAAGCAAAATAGATGACATAAAACAAAATATGATTGATTTCTATACACACAATAAATGTGATATTAGTGAATCCTGTGGAATAAAATGAGAAGTTCTTCTGGAATAGAAGAGATAAGAGATGAGCTTGTGGATCAGACTTAGCAGAAAGAGAGGATGAGATTTTTCTGTGTGCAAATAATATTGGGACAAAGTTTTAAAGACAGATATCCAACTATAAGTCATAAGTGGCTATTGGTGAGTAGATAAAAGTGGTTAGAACAAAGGACATATATCAGGAAGAAAGATGCAGAGGTTGATAGTCCAGGAGTTTGGGGCCTTGAATTTTGAGATATGTGCTTAAGCCAGCTAGCAGTCACTAAGTGATCTTGGTCTCCAAGGGTTCATGTTCTCACTGGAGAGACAGACATGCACATAGAATATTACTAAGATTAATTTAATGACATATGGACTCATGAAATAAATTAGGTGGTACTGAACCAACCTTAAAAAATAGACTCATAGGCTAACAGGACCAAGAAAGACTTCAAGTAAGCTAAAATTTGAATTGGTATCCAAAGGACAGTGAGAGTCTGGATTAGCAGTGAGAGAATAGGAGAATTTTTACAGGGAGAAAAAAAAAGAGAGTTTCTGACCTTAAAAAATGTGTATTTGTTAGGTTGTTTCTCTCACCCCTGATATTAAGTGGAAATAAATAAAAAGGTTTTGTTGTTCAAAAATTATATCAAATGTATTTTCTACCCTGAGAGAGGAGAAGGCACACATGGTAAATTTTAGAGCTCTGCTGTTAGTGTTTATGAAGACCTCACTGCAGAATATGTGCTCTACTAAGTTTCATCTCTTTTTTGCAATTAAAAATTATTGATTTTTAAAATGTCACTTCAACCAAACACTAAATATTTAAGAAATATAGATGGTGGCTGCTTAATTATGAGAACCCTATATGTTTCTGTTTTCTCTGTATTCAAGAACCAATTAAAGGAACAAGCAGTCTGTACTCTAGAGTCCACCTAAGAAAAAAAGAAAATCATATCGAAGGGCATGATATGAAATTTATTCTTGGCAAGAAGCTATAATGCTGTTCTTGCACTATTTGGGGGATTGTTGGGACTACTTTCTCATTCCTAATATTTTTGTAGATTCCAGGGATTTGGTTTTATTATCATTGTTGTCCCTATTTTTTTTTAATAGGAGATTCAGGAAGGTTTAAGAAGATTCCATTTTTCCACTATCATCCCAGAATCCTCTATTATTGGTATTCTATGAAATAGTAGGCAGCTAGTTTTGAGTGGTACGGTTAGAAGGAAATCCCTTTTTTATTTGAGATATGTAGTAAATAATACTTAAAGAAATCTCATACCATTTTTGCAGTTCTAGATATATGCTCTTCAGATCAGAAAAAAAGTAAATATGAAGTTTAATTTTTTCAATGGGTCCTCAAAAAGAAAGCCAAAGAAATGGATTTTTTTTAGTACTAAAAAAATAATTCAAGAATACTTTCCATAGATACATTTTATTGCCTGAATTAGTCTAAGCATGGCAATGAAATATATAATGTATACTTTTACAGGGAAAAGAAATAACTAGACCATATAAAAAAATAGGGACCATTAACAGAAAACATAACTTTTAAAAATGATTCAGAAAAAATTCAGTTACAGTGGGTAAAAGGCTTTAGTAATTTGATTTTGAAGTATATTTGTTTTTATATTTAAGTGAATTTCTTTTTATTCATAATATGTTAATGTGTTCTTATATGAGGATTAGAAAAATCTTTAGAATAGTAACATTACAAATTTCATGTAATTTCCTGGATGTAAGTATAACACAAGGAAAACTGAGCATATGACAATGTTCCCTTAACTAAAATCATGGGCCAAAGTTTAGTTAAAGATACTATATGGACACTTTCAAAGTTATGATAAGACATACCCAATGAGGTAAGAACATTTGCTTAAGGAAATAGATAAGTTCACCTCTACCCATAAAATTGTCATGTTGACTTTGGTTTTCACTCTGACGTGTAAACAACTTGGAAATCATCATACCTGTTCTTGAAACAACAACAGTAACAAAAATTGAACAAGCTGAAAATTAACTACTTATGTTGAACTCCTCAAAGAACTGAGGTATCCAGTAAGCCAAAAATCTAGAAAGAGAGATAAAATACCAAGAATAACAGGCAAGAAACCCTGAGCCATAAACTAGTGGGAACACTTAAATGGTCATTTTTACAACTTGATAGGGTTGAGGATGGACTAACATGAAAGAAAAAACTTCTGAGGGCTGCATTCCTAGGGGAAGGCAGCACATTATTTTGTAGATTTTGACTCTTATAAGTGTTTCCATGTGATCCAGCAATTACACTCTTTGGTATTTACCCAACTGATTTCTAAACTTATATCCACATAAAAACATCCACACATGTGTAGAGCAGCTTTATTCATAATCACAAAAACTGGAAACAACCAGACATTCTCCAGGTGGATTGATAAACTATGGTATACTGGTACACTGGAATATCTTATTTAGTGTTAAAAAGAAATGAGCTTCCAAACCATGAAAAAAAATGGATGGATCCTAAATTTCCAAGTGAAAGAAGCCAACCTGAAAAGACTGAATTGTATCATTCCAATTATGACATTCTGCAGAAGATAAATCTATAGAGACTATAAACAGATTGATGCAGAGATTCAGAGGGAGAAAGGTGAATGGCACATGATTTTTTTTAGCATGGCAAAACTATTCTAGGCAATGCTATGATGGGGATACATGCCACTATACATTTGTCAAAATCCTTTGAACTTTAGAACATAAGAGTGTATGCTAATGTTTGTATATTTAAAAAGTCATTTATGAGGTCAGAGGAATCAAAGGATGGAGTGCAGAATGTGACCAAACAGTATAACTGTATTACAAATGTATGAAATGACCGCACTGAGAGGGATATGGGGGACAATGTGCTGCCTTAAGTCACTTTAAAAATGAAAGGAATGTATAAAGCTAAAGGCAAAATAAATAATCTAAGAACTGTACTGGCTGGTAAAGTTGTTTCTCACTGGAATAAGGGTTAACAGTTTTGATACCACTATACTGTTCATAGCAAGTATTCAGTATAGAATTGAACACTTAAATAAGTGGATGGAGAGTGATGGAAGCTGGGTGTCTCACTAGTGGAGTGGAGGTTTATACACGGGTATGAGGAAAATGCTAAAATGATAATATGGTTATGGATTAGAATTGGAAATATCATTTGAACTCATGTTGATTTGAATATTGATACAGATAATTTTTATAGAAATATTTATAGATATGTTTATTTATTTATTTAATTTTTAATATGTATTTTTGAGAAAGAGACAAACAGACAGAGCATGAGCAGGGGAGGGGCAAAGAGAATGGGAGACAAAGAATTTGAAGCAGACTCCAGGCCCTGAGCTGTCTGCACAGAGCCCAACATGGGACTTGAACCATAAGATCATGACCTGAGTCAAAGTAGGATGCTTAACCAACTGAGCCACCCAGGCACCCCTAGATAGGTGTATTTATATCAGCTAATATATACATACAAGTTTCCTTGTTCTGAGGGAATCTAGAAACAACAACACCACAATAGAAATAAGCGCACCTATTGTTCATGTTGTAGTTTCTAATATCATTCTCCAATAAAAAGAACCAGAGCTCATTGAAGTAATGCCTGATACTAGGATTAGGTCAGGAAGTTTACAAAATGAGCCCAGAGCATCTTACAGTGTTAGAAAGAAAGGAAGTGCTAAAAAAAAATAAAAAAATAAAAAAGATGGAGGAATGTCCAAGGGATATAAAAGACATTGAAAGAGCTACCAGTAGCCAAATCTGGAACAATTTGAGCAAAAAAATAAGTAGTGTTAGGTTACAACCCAAAATATAAAACAAATGTCCATGAATTCATACTGATATAAATAAATAATTGAATAAAGTAAAAACAAATGGAGAGGAAAGGAAATCTTCCACACAGAAGAATTCCAAATAATTTTTGTACACCCTCTCCCCTCGAAAAGGGTGAGCATAATTACTCATTCCCTAAGTGTGGGCTGTGCATAGTGACTTCCTTCCTGTGTAAAAAAAAGGACATAAAAGGAGTTAATTTCACATTAGAGAAAACTGACAAACACTTTAGCTAGGTGGTCAAAGTCAACATCAACATTTTAAGTCATGTTGATAGTTTATATTCTTGACATGATGGCATGAGGATGTCACTTTACCTCTGTAGTTGCCCTCCCCAAAACCCATAATTCCACTCTAATTGTGAGAAAATTATCAAACAAATCCAAATTGAGGACATTCTACAAAATATCTGACCACTACTCTTGAAGTTCATCAAAACCAAGGGAAGTCTGATCAATTGTCACAACCAGTAGGAATCTAAAGATGAATGATTACTAAATGTGTTGAGGTATCTTGAATAGGATCACAGAACAAAAAAGGACAGTAGGTAAAGACTAAGGCTATATGAACAACAAATAGACTGTATTTAATAATAATATATCAGTATCAATTCCTTACAACATATGCATCCTAATAATGAAAGATGTTAAAAATAGGGGAAACCTAGTAAAAGGTTTATGGAATGTTGTATTAGCATTGTTTTTTGTAACTTAATATAAAAAGGGAAATATATTAAGAAAAAAATGTTTGACATGTTTTGTCTTATGATGGGAAGGTTCAGCAGTTTGCATGAGTCCCCAGGCATAGCCTCCTAAAATAGAGGCACGTTAAGCACTCATAACAAAGGTTGTAGTAGGGAGACACATACTCAGAGACACACAGACACACACAGACACAGACACACACACAGACACACACACACACAGGAAATAGGGTAGGTAGTGACAAAAGAAAGCTCAATAAAAGTGGAAGAACATGCAAGATGTTCATGTTTACTTCTCCACCCAAGGAACCCACATAGTTCATCTTCCATAGCTCCTGTCTTCTTCAAAAAAAAATTGTCTTATAAGCCAAGTATCCTGACTTCTATTTGAGTATGTTTCAGTACATTCTAACATATACAAACCCTTTAAGTTCCAGCTCACAGAATGGTTTATACTTTCACTTCTCTAGAATGTCTAATATTAGAAACTCATTTACTTTATGGGAGTTCTTTAATACTTGGATAAGAAAAGTAAAACATGCCTTGCCCCAGGCCAGTAAATAAGTGACAATCTGCAAATTTAATATAAAAATGATTAATTTTCATAGATAGTGGTGTAGTCCAGTAAAACCTTGTAAATTTGCTCTATTAAATAGGTGAAAGAAATAAAAACTTAATGAAAGCTTTATTTATAGAACTTTTTTCTTTCTTTTTTTTTTTTTTTTTAGAATAGAGAATGATTTTGTTCTAAAGCTGGGAAGAATATTTGACACTGGTTTTTATATTTTAACAAAGCAAAGCCATACTTATTTAGAGGAGCCATTTTTAATGGGTGCATTCATTTTATTTATGCAGCTAAAGTGGTAATCTTACTGACCTTCACTATGAAAAGAGTTAAATATTTTTCCATTTTAACATTACCAATTTAACTTTTTTAAAATAGTCAAAAAAAGCTAACTTTGGTCCAGCAAGAACAAATGACAGTAATTCCAAATAAGTAGAGGATGAAATCATAAGGTTTCATACATTGATGAAGTTTATAGTAGCATTTCAGTTCACTTTGTCCATTGACAGCTAACCTTCATACTATATTTATTCATTTATTTATTGATTAATTTCTTCAAAAAAAAAAGAACCTTTCATTTAAAAAACATTTGTTACCCTCCTACATAGATCATTCTACCAAAGGGAAGAATGACATTATAAACTAGAGAGAGAAAAAAATAGCATTATGAGAGACGTATCATATATAATATTTCTAGACAGAGAAAAGTGATAAAGATTTTATTGTTGATTTTATTTACTTGTTTATTTACTTACTGTATTCTTGTTTTATTCACTTTGAGGACTGAAAAAGAATTATGAAAGCACAATGGCAGTCCTTTTAATTTACTGAGTGTGCTTTGTCCATTAGAAAAATACTGTCTTGTTTATAGCTTGCATATAATCACATTCACTTTCCTCACCACAGAAAAGCAAATTCCTCACTACACAGCATATGTCTTGTCTTAAACTTATTAAGCAAAGCAGGTGGGTGTGATATAATAAGAAATTAATATTTGGTCCTTGTCTCTGGTTCCTCACACATCCCTGGGAATTTTCTGAGTGATAGCAGTAATAAGAGAATTGTTTTTTCTAATGAGGCAAGTTTGGTGGGGCCTAGATAGTTTCAGAATGGAGGCCAGTTGCCAGAAAGACGAAGTCTTACTTAGAATCCTGGAACATTTAGCTTGAGTCCCCATTCCTCAGAAAAAGGTGCTGAGAGGGTGGCACACCCAGAAAGGGTATAAAAGCTCCACTCATCTTCCCTTGCACCTTGCCCTGTGAATCTCTTCCTTTTGGCTATTCTTTGATTATATCCTTTATAATAAGCTAGTAACAGTAACTAAAGTGCTTTGCTGAGTTCTGTGACCTTTTCCAGTAAATTATCAAATGTGAGGAGAGTTTCCCAGGAACCCCTGATTTACAGGAGGTCAGTCCGAAGTATGGGTGAACTCGCAAGTGACAAATCAAGTGGGGGCAGTGTTGTGGGACTGAGCCTTTTAATTTATTATATCTGACCCTAATTCCAGGGAGATTATGTCAGATTTGAATTACTAGACACCCAGTTGGTGTCAGAGAGTTGGAGAAGTGGTGTTGGAACATAGTTTGTGACAGGAGGAGAAAAAATGTCTCTGTAGGTCTAAGAACTCAGAACAATTGATCAGTTAATCAAAAAAGTTACTTGATAGCTACTATGTCAAAAGATTTGTGGATGGTATAGGGAATATAAATTAGTTTAGATAAAAGCCCTTAAGGGACATCTAGACAGTTTGTGTCCTTCAAAATACATTTAACAAGGAAGCTAGTCTATGTGAATTGCCAAATTAATGGCAGAGATGATAAACATCATAGAAATTCCAAGCATATGTAAGTCAAAATCATAAGCAGATGAAAATTAGGATAATGTGTTGTGGGTTACAGGATCAGGCTAGGTCTTTGACTCTCTTCTGGGCTGTACAGAACATGGTCTGCAGTGAGCAGCACTGTTCCTCTGAGCAGTGACATCATTATGGATGTCTTCTTCCTGCCAGCTAATCCACATCAAATCTCAATTTCCTGCCTCTACACAGATAGGGGGATTTTCCTTGTCTCATCTGTCCTCTCTCTGTCTCTCTCTGTCTCTCTCTCTCTCCCTCTCCACACACACACACCTTGAAAGACATGCAGACATAACTTTGCAGAAAGAGTTAGCAATAAGATCTAAATTATATGGAGTTGGAGGAGAGGAGAAAGAAGTGTTGGGTGTAGTTAGGTATTAACCTCCTAATTCAACTATTTCATTGTCTTTGGGATCAGGTGGGAAGCATGTGTTGGTGGAGTTGGTTCCGAGAACTGGAAAATTCTCTCATGTGGGTATTTGATAAATTCTTGAAAAGTCTGCCATATGCGTGCCTCCTTTTTAGTCTTGCCATTACAAATGGAGCTTGAGTCCTTGAATCCGGTATAGAAGGCTGCCATCTTAACAACTGCATCAATCACTATTAGCTTTCTGAGCAAGGAATAAATTCTTAACAGTGTTAAGCCACTGACATAATGGGTGTAATATCATAATTTATAATAAATATTTGAATAAAATATTTGACCAACATCCCTGTTCCTGGAATTGAGCTCCTAAAACTTGGAATTTCCTATGGTGAGAGTGATAAAAGTGTATTTTGTTCTGTTAAGTTAATTTTTGGAAAGCACCTAAGAATGGGGGCTGATTTCCAGTGGGGCCAAACATGTGTTTAAAGTCTTGGAACCTTCAGTCTTACCCCCAGACTTCCAGCAGGGAGGAGAGTGGGGTTGGAGATCGAGTTCAGCCACGAATGGCAATGACTTAATTAACCATTCCTACGTAATGAAGCCTCCATAAAAAAACAGAAATGGATGGGATTCAGAGGGCTTATGGGTTGATGAACTTGTGGAGGTGTTAGGAGAGTGACGTACCCATAGAAAGCATGGGAGCTCTGAACCCTTTCCCCATACCTTGCCCTATGCATCTTTTCCATCCAGTTTTTCCTGAGTTATACCTTTTTATAATAAACTGATAATATAGTAAGTGAGAGGTTTGAGTTCTATGAGCCACTCTAGCAAAATAATTGAACCCAAGGAGGGAATAATGGGAACCTTCTGTTTATAGCCTGTTGGTCAGAAGCACAGGTAACAACCTGGACTTACTATTAGAATCTGGAGTGAAGGCAGTCTTATGGGACTGAGCTCTTAGTCTGTGGGATCTGTTGCTATTTCCAGGTATAGTATCAGAATTGAGTTCATTGCTTGATGATGTAGAAAACACACACACACCAGAATTTGTGTCAGAATTGGAGTTTTGTTTGTACTAGTAGTTAGTGTTACTGAACTAATTAATAAATTAGAAGCTAGGTATTATCACAATAAAAATCTAAAATGTGTGGCATTTAGTTTATTGATAGACAGCAAGCAACAAGAATACAAACAGTAGTCTGGTAGCAGAATATTTGGTAAAATTTCCATGTGCAGTAACTTGGAAGGAAGATCGTGCCCACTGAGCTCCTGTCTTTAGGGAAGGTGTTTGGAAAGATTCAGTAGGATAGTGAGTTGTCTCCTAATCATGGCCTTTAGCAAAGTATTACAAGAAAGAGTTCAGGAGAGAAATGGCTGTTTTCAAATAGAGACTGAGGAAGGAGCAAAGCCAAAGAAAAGAGCTTGAAAGGTTTGGAATAATAAGGTACTTCCAGACCATAACAGGAAAAACTATAGGCATAATTACTGGCACATGAGAAAGTCTAGAAAAAACACACCTAGTGTCTGCTAATATTTCTCATAAACTTATTGCCAAAGAATTCAAGCCTGAATTAAAGTATGGTTTAGTTTATCAAGTCATTAAACAAGGTTGAGTACTCAGTTACATTATCAGAAAGAAGGCTACAAAAACCACAGCCCCCAAAGAAGGCAGATCCCAAACACCCCGTGTTACTGTGGTCAAGAAGGATAATGGGTGAGGAAAACCTTCTCAGACATGTAAGCCAGGAGCCTGGACAAGAGAAGACTCCAAGAAAGGAGGCCTAATCAAGGCATTTCCCCAACTTTCATATGAAAGGGCCCTGCATCAATTGTATCAGCAGGACTGAACATGTGCTAGGGAAAGTGTATTTCTTTGCTTACCTCTTCTTAGTAGGAAACTGAACCTAGGGAAAGATCCTATAAAACTGAAAGCAGACCTAATCTCAAAATAAGTACATGAAAGGTCTCCTGCCAAATGTCTGCCTTGGACTTTGAATACATAAGAATTTTTATTGAGATTTTTGTCATTGATTTGTTATAGAGGCAAACATTACCTGAAACAATAAAAAGAGACAAAGAGTTCAATAGAAAATAAAAGCATGTAGACAACAGTATGGAGGTGGACAGGCTCAGGAGGTAGTCAATACGACTGAATTAACCAGTCTTATTTGGAAAAAATGATAAGATATTTAAGTTCATAGTATATATGTGAATGTGATGATGAAGTCATGATATGTTATTACTTATAGATATATTAGGTTGAATTAATGTTGTTTTTTAAGGATTTTTTACGTTTATTTTTGAGAGAGAGAGAGAGAGAGAGAGAGAGAGAGAAAGCACACACAAGTGAGAGAAGGGCAGAGAGAGGGGAAGAGAGAGAATCCCAAGCAGGCTCCACACTGTCAGCACATGGCCCAATAGGGGCTCAATCTCAGGAACCCTGAGGTCACAACTGGAGCCAAAGTCAAGAATTGAATGCTTAACCGAATAAGCTACCCAGGAGCCCCTTAATTAACATTATTAATAAAGTAATTAATGAATTAGCTGAGCTTTTGCTACCTAGAAGTTCTTTGAAGTAGATTTTACGAAGATGGCTTCAAATATTCCCTTCTCTGTGTCCCTGTAGCCAGGCGATATGATTCTGCAACTCTTGCCATCAAGAATTATAGTGTTTTCCCACTCTTCATACCTAGGCTGGTCTTGGAAATTACTTTGATGCACAGAATCAGCAAAAGTAAAGTTGTGCCAATTCTGAGCTGAGACTGCAATAGTCCTGGCATGCTTCTGCTCTTGAGCTTGGAATCCCACAGCATTTATCCAGTGGGACTTCAGAAATGTTCTGCACCAGTGACTATTGTTCTTTTTGAAATGGGAATGACTATTTTGTTTTTATGTGCCTGTCTCACAATTGTATGTTGGATGTGGTGGGTGGTGGAGGGATAAAAAATTTGCTTTTTTTGGCTCATAAGTCTGCAAAACAATATAAATTACACAGTAAGAACTGTCTATGAAACTGATGGAGATCATAAGAACATGACGAATGAATGAATGATATGATTCATTCATGATAAAATGAGATTCTTGGGGTGTTTTGGGAGGGAGTATGGGTACTTTCAATGTAGGATATGAATAATTATGACCAGAGGACACATCATCGTGGATTGATTACAAAAATAGCTGTAATTATTGTTCTCCCACTACATTAGCCCTTTGCAGTGAAGTTTTGCAGCTTTTCCCATCAAGAGATGGAGTTTATTTTTGTGTTTCTTGAGTCAGGATTGTCCTTGTGACTTGTTGTGAGCAACTGAATATAGAAGTAAAAGCAGGACATTTTGAAGCCTAGGCCTTAAGAAGTTGTTCAGACTTCTGCTCTCCTTCTGGAAACCCAGGTGCCCTGATGTGGACAAACCCAGAGTAGCCTTCTGGATGATGAGAGAGGGGACTCAGTCACAATACTGCTCCAGTTGACAGCCAGTCAATTGTTAGATGTATGAGTAAAGCCATCTAGACCAGTCAGACCCCATCAACCTATCAGCTAACCACACATACAAGAGTTGACTCAAGATCAGCCACACCTGGTAAGATCAACAGGCCCAGTCAACTTCTCATAGACATTGAAGAAATAATAATTGTTTTTAGCCAATAAATTGTAATATGATTTGTTACTCAGCAGTAGATACCAGATATAATTTCCCAAAAAATGAAACATTGGAAAACTTTGAATATGACTGTACCAAGCCTCAGAAAGAAGAAACAATAGAATAAAACAACAATGTGAAGAGCAGTCACTATGAATGCACTTATTTTGTGGGCATTGAGAACTTAAGTGACTATAAAAGAGTACCCACTGCATAGTGAAGGAAGGGCAGAAAAAGGAAGAATATATATTTGACCAGAGGAAAATAGGGAAATGACTCTGTGATGCCTTCTTTCAAACTTTGCTAAGATCAGGTTTGACTCCTTGTGGATGATTATTGGAGAACCCAAGTGAAGGATCAGACCCAAAAACTATATGAATGGATTCATGATAAAATAATCAACAGAAACCTATTAAAACTGCCCATGTTAGCTGTAAAGTTTTAGACAGGTGAAGCACAAAAGGACAATTTAAGTCAGGGTCTCTATTCCCAAAGGAATTTTCAATCTGGTAAGAAAACAAGAGACATAACTTATATCTTACCAAGACAGCATTAGGTTGTGGTGCGATGCATTGCTAAGTCTGAGCTACACAAGAGAGAATTGTAAGGGTCACTAGATTTGTGCAGCCACCATTAATATTTGGATGCTCTATACAGTACACTGATGATAACTCAACTGATTCATGACAATCTCAAGTGAACAACATACTATGCCTGCTGTGCAGGAAATAGTTCTAAGAAAAAGGTTATTCTAAACTGCTGTGAAAGAGAAGACTATTGGAAATATTCTAATACAATAGTTGCAAGGTTGACAACTTTTTTTTCTGAGTAAGCTTGGGACATATTGCTGCCATGAAGCACACCACTGATTTAGTATAAGAGTAAGTCAATATATGGGCCACCTGAGTAACTCAGTCAGTTAAACATCTGACTCTTGATTTTGGCTCAAGTCATGATCTTACAGTTTGTGGGATCAAGCCCCATGTCAGGCTCTATGTTAGCAGCATGGAGCCTGCTTGGGATTCTCTCTCTTCCTCTTTCTGTGCCCACTCTCTCAAAATAAATAAAGATTTTAAAAAAGAGTAAGTCAATATATCTACTTTCTAAAATGTGTAAATGAAGACATGACAGCACAAATTATTGCATAGGAAATAGAGACAGTTATCAAGAGAGAAACATGTGGTGTTGGGGAGGAGGATGTGTGAAGCTGGTGTTTGGTCTATTTCTTTATATGCTTCAATGATCCTTTATTTTTTTAACCATTGTTTACAACTTTAAAATATACTTATAACATGTCTATCATGAATTATCTCTGACACATGGGTAAACAAAACAACAAAAGAGGAAAGAGTATGGATAATATTTTTCTACTTTAGCAAACACGTGTGTGTGTGTATGCGTTCACACACACACTCACACACACACACACCATTTGGGTATATGTAAAACATCTCTGAGCAGGAATAGGTAATGCACTATTTTGGGAAAAGATTTCTGGCATCGAAGGTAGACAGGAGACTTATCTTTCACTATACACTCTTTTATAATGTCTGGATTATTTTTCATAAGATTTTTTTAAATTAAATCATCATTGAATTAAAAACACAGGCTTTCTTGCTATTTTTAACAATACAATGATGGAGATGGGTGAATGTCTGTGGAAGTGGAGTTGATATTTACAAAAGCACTGTGTGTGTTCATTTGTTAGGGCTACCATGACAAATTAGCATGGACTGGGTGGCTCAGACAACAGAAAAATATTTTCTCTAAACTCAAGGGGCTGAAAGTCAAAAATAAAGGAGTTGGCAGATATGGTTTCTCCTAAAGCCTCTCTTTGACTTGTAGGTGGCCACCTCCTTGCTGTGTCTTCACATGGCCTTCTCTGTGTGCACATGTCCCTGGTGTTCCTTCCTCTTTTCCTAAAAACACAGTCATACTGGATTAAGGTTCAACCATATGACCTTATTTAATGTTAAATCTCCAAATACAGTTACATAGAGGGTCAGAAATTCAAAATATATTTTTGTGGGGAACATAAGTTAGTTTATAACACTTGTGTTATATGGATAAAGTGAACCATTTTCGAGGGTGGCTGGGTGGGGATTATTAATGCAGATGGTAGGAACTTGAGTTCTGCATTCAAATAGACCTGTAAGTAGCAGCCAGCTTTCTACCTACTAACTGTGCAATATAGGACACTTTTTAAAAATGTTCTGCCTCAGTTTCCCTCTCCATAAAGTGGAGATAATAAGAATTTCAAAAGATTATGTGGAACTTAAATGCGACCATGTATATGAAGCCTATAACTGGGTGCCTAACATTACAAAAAAAAAACTTCATAAACTATAGTTTTTATTATGACCATTCTGCAATAGAATAGAATATAACATTCTACCCAATTAATAGAAAAAATATGGCACAGAATTGCTTCACATATTTTATGAATTTGTTATCCAGACAAAATATGGTTTGTTTTTGTTAATACTCAGTGGTTGTAGAAAATTGTAATCACCCTGAAGTATATGGTCATTAAAGGGGCAATAGAGCAGCATTCTTGCATCCTGGGGTCCGTTGCTGGGCACGGACAAACAGAAGCATGATGGTGGGAGAGAGAGAGACTGTCACATTAAAGGGGGTGTCCACTACTAATAGAATCATCCTATAGGAAGGTCTGGGTGTTCACTCTGTCACACATTTTCTGAGTCTCATCTGTAAAAATATTTTTTTTAATTTTTTATTGTTTATTTTTGAGAGAGGGAGAGATAGAAAGAGAAAGAGAGAGAGAGAGAGAGAGAGAGAGAGAGAGGAGACATAGCATAAGAAGGGAAAAAGCAGAGAGACAGAGAAGGAGACAGAATCCGAAGCAGACTCCAGGTTCTGAGCTGTCAGCACAGAGCCTGACACGTGGCTTGAACTCATGAACTGTGAGATCATGACCTGAGTCAAAGTTGGACGCTTATCCAACTGAGCTACCCCAGTGCCCCAAATCTTTAAAAATATTTTATTTGACTCATTTAATCAACAAGTGATGTCTATATGCAAAAAAAAGATTTAAATTCTATAAAATTGAATGTATTAAAGACACTGTTATCATTGCTGTCTTTCATCTTCCGTGGGAGGCAAAATCCTTTGCTCTTGATGTATTACGTTTCTATGAACTTCGATTCTGGTGTATTTCCAAAAAATCTCTAACTTACCCTATTGATCATTTATATTTATATCAAATTTTGTAAATAATGGTTATTCATTTTTACTTTGTTCTCTCAGTTTATATTATGAAATTTTACTTTTGTACATGCTACTATACAACATCAATATGGACAGAAAAGTACATTAAATATCTATGTAAGTCTAACCACAGTTACAGTACCTAGAACCATTACCTAGAAAATACAGCTGAAGAAATAAAGCATTTGCTAACACATCAGAGATTCCCTGCTCTGCATTTTTTAAATCAATACCCCCTCCCTCCTTCTATAGATAAAAGCACTTTCCTGGCTTTTGTGATAATTATATCTTTGTTTCTCTTCAGAGTTTCACTATGTCAGCATCCTTAAACAATACAGTTTAGAGGGACTTTTTTGCTTCTGAAATTTATAAAAATAGAAACATACTATTTCTAAAAGATACAAACATATATTCCTTTTTTCTCCTTTCACTCAAGAATATATCTGTATGTATTTTGTAAAGTGGAATGCTATATACAATGATGAAAATGAATAAAGTTACACATGACAATAAGTTTGTTTTTTAACTTTTTATTTAAATTCCAGTATAGTTAACATTCAACGTAACATTAGTTTTAGGTGTATAATATAGTGATTTAGCACTTCCATACATACCCAGTGATCATCACAACAAGTGCATTCTTTAATCCTCATCACCTATTTAACCCATCCCACCACCCACTTCTTTGGTAACCATCAGTTTATTCTCTATAGTTAAGAGTCTGTTTCTTGGTATGCATCTCTTTTTTTTTCCTCTTTGCTTATTTGTTTGGTTTATTAAATTCTACATATGAGTGAAATCATATGGCATTTGTTTTTCTCTGACTGACTTACTTCACCTAGCATAATATACTAGTTCCATCCATGTCATAGCAAATGGCAAGATTTTTTTTGCATTTTGACTTTTTAAATCCTTTTTTGTTGCTGAGTAGTATTCCAATGTGTGTATGTGTGTGTGTGTGTGTGTACCACATCTTCCTTATCAATTCATCAGCTGATGGACAGTTGGACTGTTTCAGTAATTTTGCTACTGTAAATAATGCTGCTATAAATATCAGGGTGCATTTATCCCTTTGAATTAGTATTTTTGGGGTAAAAACCTACAGGTGCAGTTGCTGGATCATAAGATAGTTCTATTTTTTAATTTTTTTGAAGAACCTACATACTGTTTTCCAGAGTGACTGCACCAGTTTGCATTTCCACCAACAGTGCAAGAGGGTTCCCCTTTCCCCACATCTTTGCTTGCTTGCTGTTGTATCTTGTTTTGTTGATTTTAGCCATTATGAGAGGTGTGAGATGATATCTCATTGTAGCTTTGATTTGTATTTTCCTGATGATGAGTGATGTTGAGTATCTTTTCATGTGTTTGTTGGCTACCTGGAAGTCTTATTTGGAAAAATATCTATTCATGTCTTTTGACCATTTTTTAATTGGATTACTCATTTTTTAGGGTGTTAATTTTTTAACTTCTTTGTATATTTTGGATACTAATCTTTTATCAGATATGCCATTTGCAAATTTCTTCTCCCATTCCTTAGGTTCCCTTTTATTTCCTTTGCTGTGCAGAAACTTTTCATTTTGGTGTAACCCCAATAGTTTATGTTTGCCTTTGTTTTTCTTGCTTCAGGAGACCTAACTAGAAAGAAGTTGTTGTGGCTGAGGTCAAAGAGGTTGCTGCCTGTGTTTTCTAGGATTTTTGATGATTTCTTCTCTCACATGTAGGTCTTTCATACACTTTGAATTTATTTTTTGTGTGTTGTAAGAAAGTGGACCAGTTTATTCTTCTGCATGTCGCTATCCAGTTTTCCCAACACAATTTGTTAAATAGATTGTCTTTTTGCCATAAGGTAGTCTTCCCTGCTTTGTCAAAAATTAATTGAACATATAGCTGTGGTTTCATTTCTGGGTTTTCTATTCTTTCCATAGATCTATGTGTCTATCTTTATGCCAGTTCCATACTGTTGTGATCACTACAGCTTTGTAATATAACTTCCAATCTGGAATTATGTTACTCCCAACTTTGCTTTTCTTTTACAAGGCATAAGTATTTTAAATGATTGAAAAAATACACAGGTATACAAATTAAAACACAAAATAGTCCTTTGGCCCATATCCACAGCTACACTCTTCTTCCTCATGATAACCACCATAAAATATGTCTCTTGACAGTCTTTCACCTACTCATTTGCATATATATGCACATATCTTTATTTTTAAAATAAGAAAGATAATATTCCATATTTATTCGGTGACTTCTTCTTTTGCTTTAAAATTTATCTTGGAGGTCTTGCCCATCAGGGATGTTTAAATCTTACTTACATTTCTTTTTTTTTTTTTTTTTTTTACAAATAGTTTATTGTCAAATTAGTTTCCACATAACACAAGTGTCCTCCTCCATGCCAATCTCCCCCTCCCCCCACATCCATCAGTCCTCAGTTTTTGTCAGCATTCAAGAATCTCTCATGGTTTGCCTCTCTCCCTTTCCCCCACCATTTCCGCCCTTCTTCTCCCCCTTGTTCCTCCGTCAAGTTCCTCCTAATCCTCCTATACGTGCAAACATATGATATTTGTCCTTCTCTGCCTGACTTATTTCGCTCAGCATAACACCCTCAAGGTCCATCCATGTTGCTACATTTCTTAATAAGTTTTCCATGATGAGTGAGAGCAGAGCTGTACTATAATTATTTATCCTTTATTGATAAACACAATGTTGGTTCTGTTTTATGTCTGTGACAAAAATACTTCAATGGGCATGTTCACAGGTATATCTTTTGACATGTATACAAATATATATGTAGCCTAAATTACAAGATATAGAAATTATTAGAAATAGAATTGTTAGACCAAAACCTTTAAAAGATTTACTTTAATTTCAAAATCTGGTACCAAATAGCCATAAAAACACTCTATCAGTGTTCTTTCCAAAAACAGCAGCTATAGTCTCTCAATTTTTGATAACATGAAGTACCACATACTTCTAGAATTCACTACAAATGTTTGCATCTGACCAAGCAAAAGAATCAGAAATATATGATACTATTCCTTTGCTATACTCACCTATCTGCTTCCATCAAACACCAACACAAGTCATTCACATTGTTTTATAGTCACTTATTTTACATTTTATATTTATGCACAGATTATGATGCAAAACTAGATTAGAAACCAGAATTGCATTTAAGAATTAGCTCTTAATATGTGTTTGTGAATGACAAACAAAACAAAACAAAACAACAACAACAACAACAACAAAAATGAATGGTTGAGCCCCAAACAGTGCCAGGTACTGTAGAAATACAAGAAGCTATGCAAAAACTCTTCTCTTCACTTTCCTTTATAAAATGAAGAGTTTGGATAAGAATTGATGTCAAAAGTCTCTTCCAATGAATGGTGTGATGATTAATTTTAAGTGTGTACCTGCGTGGGCCATAATACCCAGATATTAGGTCAAACATTATCTGGATATTTCTGTGAAGGTATTTTTTATATGAGAGTAATATTTAAATCTATAGTCATTGGGTGAAACAGATTTATGTCCATAATGTGGGTTAGCCTCATCCAATCAGTTGAAGGCTTAGAGAGGAAATAGATCGAGGAATACCCTGAGGAAGAGGAAATTTTGCCTCCAGACTGCCTTTGGATTTGAGTTGCAATATGTACTATTTTCTGTATCGTTAGCCTATCTGCCTGCCCTGCAGACTTCAGACTTCCACACCTCCACAGTTGTGTGAACCAGTTCCTCAAAAGAAATCCCTCACTCTCTCTCTCTGCATCTACACAGGCACACACACACACACACACACACACACACACACACACACAAACATCCTATTAGTTCTTTTTCTCCAGAGAACTCTAATACAATATGCAAAATAAGAAGAGCAAAATCCTAGGCAGGATTGATGAATGGTCTGCACTAGGGCAGGTCAGGAAGGTGAGCCATCAGGCTAGGGTTGAGTGGTCAGAGAAATAAGCCCTAGAAATATGGAGTCCCTGATATATATTTGAATTGGCAAGGCTATAAGCCACAGGATCCATTATGATTCTAACATTAACCTAGCATGTACCAATCAGATTTTTTGTATCATGTGGTCACATAAGAGAGATAATCAATTTTATCTTCATAAGGCTTAAAACTATCATCACAGTCTGTATGACATAAACATTATTTTTCCTAGAATATTTCCAAAATGCTTATGATCCCAAATAGATGCACTGCCTGAAGCTAAGAACCACATTTCCCCTTTTTTCCTTCTCTTTTTTTCCCCTCATGTTTTCAACATAGAGCTGGCTATGTCACACAGTAGGAGCTTAATAAATACACGTCTTAAATACTTCTTGAGGAAATATGGGAAGAATGCACAAGGTTAGGGGACTAATCTCCAAGTCTTCCGAAGCCATAAGTGTTGGGTTCCAATCTAAGTAATGTTTCTGGCAAGTGCTCAGCCCTGGCGTGTTGATAAGGACAGCAATAAACAGTAGTGACCCCTTCTCAGCAGCCTTGCAGGGTTACTGACAATTCAGAAGAAATGTAATCAGAGACCAAAAACATACTCTTTCTTCACAAAAGGGGAACTGGGTTGACTTTTTCCCAGTAGGTACATGCTCTCTTACGTGGTGAATTGAAATATAAGGGCTAATGAAAATTTCTCTATTACTTTGGCTCTATTTATAAGACATGAGAAATGGCAATAAATGGACTCCAGAAGCAGATAAATGTGGATATATACACATATCTTCACTGAGGTAAAAATCACACCATGGTCTAACACAAAACAAAGGAGACCATAGAATTACCATACATGGTCATGCTGAAGACGGGTATTTTAATGTAATAATTAGTTTCACCATGAATCAAATACTTTTTATAGCTTGAAAAGAAATAGCATTTAGCTTAATTCTGATGAGGATAAAGCTTTGCTTCATTTGACCAAAGGTGTTTAAGATTTGAACAATAATGTGTAATATAGAAAGTCTTTAATGGCAACCTTTTCCATTCTAACTAGTGCATAATATTGGTTTTGCAATCATTTAGTAATTATATAAGGAGGACATATTTATTACGAATTATTGATTTTATAATTACTGCTGCTGGTATTCACATTATTACACAATGAAAATCTTATAATATACAATGCTCTTCACCCTCAGCTGGCGAACAGATAGTGCAATGCAATTTAGAGAGTAGCCAAGAGTAGATTTTTATCGGTCCTTTTTTTTTTTTTTTTTTTTTTGCCAACCAGCTAAATGGTTTGCTTTCTGAAAAATATTGCTAATGGTGCTTAAGCAGAGAGGAAAGTCCAATTTCAAGGTCATTCCTGGCAGTTGATTACAGTCACCCAATGAGCACAAGGTTCCTATTTAACTGTTAAGTTATTTTTGCTGCACTCATTGCTGGGAATTAAAAGTTATGGCTGTAAATTTGCTGCCAGCTAAATAGACATCAAAGGCCACAATCATACACTGGATCATGACACATGAAGATATATCTCTTATGAAATTGATTTTTCTCCATGTGCAAGGCAGCTTTGCATTACTCTCCTCGTGGAGTTTAGCACAGGAAATGTCTAGGCAGGCCAAGTGTAATTGTCAGCATAGTTTATATTCTGGGCTGAGAACTCCTTTTATTATTTTTTTCCCTCCGTGAAGATGTGCAAAAAAGGTTGTCTAAGCATATATTTTGATTTCACTTGCCAACAGATTGTGAATAGCTGATTTAAGGTCACTGTCACCCCCAAATGGGAAAAGATTAGGTTTCTGAGGACCAGAAATATTAAAAAGTCTGCCCAAACAATATTTGCTGCTCACCAGAATTCAAAATTGCTGATTTTCACCCCAGAAACATCCCATAGAGTTTTTATAAAAGCTGTGGGTCTATTATGCCGTTTTAATCCATCAGATTTTCACTATCCTGAGAATAAGAGCATCAAATAGAATTACACAGGCTTGATTAGTGTTTTTCTCTCTTCTGGATATCATGTTGGTATTATAGAGGGATCCATACATTTTTACAAAGAATGTAAGTTGTGTCTAAATAAGATACCTGAAAAGTCAAATCATATTTTAAATGTATGTGGGTGGAGGTGCTATTTCTGGGCTCCTGCATGGGATAGCTTTATAGTCCTGTGCACTGTGCATTTCACTGGTGTGACTGGAAACTCATTATTAGAGCCAACCATTGGAGACAGGAGGCTCTCTGACCCCAAATCCCTTTTTTTCATTGCAAAGCAAAGCTCATTCTTATATTTCATGTGGAAGTTCAATTCAAAACTCAACAGCCTTTTAAAGCTTTCCAAAATCTTACCCTAACTTAACTTTTCCATTTGATCTCTCACTATACTCCTCCTTACAACTGAGCAAGGCTTAACTGCTCATTTCCCATAATTATAACATGCTTGTCTTGAATATCACTTGCTGCAGATCCTTCACATACCAGTTTGAAACCATGTTCTTCATGAATTTCTCTTCCTCTCCTTTTAGTCTATACCACTCAAAACTTAATCATGTTCTAATCATTTTTACTGTCTGCCTGTTTTATGTGTTCATTTGCAATGGTTTCGCAAACTAGAGGAGTTTGTTTTTTGTTATTTTGTTTTTGTTTTTGTTTTTAAGGATGAGGAAGAACCTCTTTCTTCGTGAACAAACAGCTTGGACTACAACAACATTTACTAAACACTTTTAAAATTAAATGTACTGGAATTGAATTCTGGGAAATGGGATTCTATCTGTAAATAACAGTAACAAAGAACAGTTTATAAGGAGCCTTATCACACCATGACCATTCCTTAATTTGATATAGTAAAGACACTTTTATTAGCTATACTTTGGTAATTCACCTAGGGCCTACAAGACAGCCTCCCTCCCAACTTAGGGTAAAGGAGAAGCTCTCAAGATTTACTGAATATGCCAAATACTGAGCTAGGTGGTAGGTATTTATTTTACTTAAATCTTAAGTAATTCAGTGAGGTGGGTACTATAATACCTATTTTATACCTACACACACATAAAATGAGATTCAGAGAAATCAAGGAACATAGCCAAAGTCATAAAACGAGCAAAAAAGCCAACAAGGTTTGAATGTTAACCTTGAGGTCTGTATTTGAGTTCATATTACCTTCCTTGATATTCCATTAATACACACAAAAGGCTTTATAAATATTAAGTGAATAAATATAGCATGAGAAAGTTTTTGAAAGGGAATGTGAGATCATTTTGTCACTATTGATAGCATCTTCATCATCCGCACACCTTCAGTTGATGTCTTTGCTCACTTTCATCCATATAAATGCTAAGAATTCTTCAGAAATCAACTCTACTCTCACCTCCATAATCAAACATTTTATGTTTACTTCAGGCCATATTAATCTCATTGTCTATTCATGAAAAATTTTATTTTATATTTCTATTTCTTTTTTTTTATAAATTTTTTTTTAATGTTTTATTTATTTCTAGGAGAGAGAGAGACAGCGGGAGCAGGGGAGGGTCAGCGAGAGAGTCACAGACTCTGAAACAGACTCCAGGCTCCGAGCTGGCAGTCAGCACAGAGCCCGACGCGGGGCTCGAACCCACGAACCGCGAGATCATGACCTGAGCGAAAGTCGGACGCTTAACCGACTAAGCCACCCGGGCGCCCCTATATTTCTATTTCTGAGAGACTTGAGTCTGAGTGGTTTTCTTGGTCACATCACAATTAGGTTTATTTTGGATTACAGATGAGCAAACTGATGCCATAGGATGAAGATGGTTTCCCAAAGATCATTTATAATAAATGAACCCTGGAACTTAATGATTTCTGGGTCTGACCAAATTCTTTATCTTCTATCACATTTGGAATCCAGACTCTCTTACACCACATGTAACTCACATACACACAAAACTTTTAAAGTAAACTTAACCCCCTAATATCTTAACTCAGATTTCATCCAGTTCAGAGTTATGATTCTAAAAATAGCAAGGAGGGATGGACTAGATTTGTAAAGCACCCAATTAGTGCAACTATTTGATTTGCCCTAGAAGCCTATCTCCTCACTGTATCATTCACTTACTTGAAGTAGAATCAGTGTCATGAAATTTCCTTCTGTGTTTTTTGAACCTTATAGAACTCAACACATTACCAGGAATATTGAGTTATTTAAGAGATATTAATTATTCAACCGAAGCATCTGTCACCATCCCCATCATGGTTCCCATCACTGTATGAATATATTTGAAGACTTGAATAAAGGCATCTCCTTGTACCACAGTGTCAATGAAGACAGATTGTGTATCATGTCTCCTAAGATGGAAGGAATGAGAAGTGCCCTTCTCAGATTTCCAAAATGTTTGGACATCAGAAATAGCTGGGAATATTGTTAAAATATTGGATGTCTTGACCCCATCTTATAATAATTTAAGCAGAAGCATGTGGACAGAAGTATTAAAAAAGGAATAGGGATCTACCTTCCAGAGTCCAATAATGGGTTTTCCTCAGCTCCTATAAAAGCTAAGAACGTCCAGAAGGAAAGCAGTCGAATTATCCATCCTAATTTCCCTAAATCTCATGATTCTCTTCCTCTGGTAGAGAAAACAGCTTAGCACTCACCATCTCTTTCCAACTAGAGAAAAACCACAGATTTAAATATAATGTTCTAGGATATTCTGGAATATGTTTTCTCTCTCTCTCTCTCTCTCTCTCTCCTCTTCTTAGTCCTTATTTCAATGAATTAATCCATTTGTCCCATCTTTATGTGGAACTTACCCTAAGTCAGGCACTCTTCTATATACTAGAGGTATGGCAGTAAACAGGACAAATAATAGCCCAAATTTCATGGAGTTTAGATTCTGATGGGGAATATAAAAGTTTAAAAAAAATAAGAAAAAAAAATAAAAATACCCACAAATTTTTTTTAAAAAGTCACATGAAGTAAAATTTAAAATTGCTTAAAGTAAAAGATAAGTCTTGTAAAGATAGGAACCTAGGATGATTGTATAGGAAAGTGACTGGAATAAATGGAGTTCTTTTAAAATAGGAGGTCAGAAATGGCCTTTCTGACTAAGTGGCATGAAGATGGCAGACACAAAATACCTGGGACTCTAAGATTCCAGGCAAAAAGCAGCTGAAATGAAAGGCCTAAGATAGAAGAAACAAAACCTGCATTGCACATAAAAAAATTTTTAAGTCTAATGGACTAAAGAGGGGAGAAAGAAATAATGGTTTGAAATAAGATAGGCAGGGCCATAAGGACTAAGATCTTGTGATGATTTTTTTTTTTTTTTGAGATAGAGCATGAAACAGGGAGAGTGTGAGAGAGAGAGAAAGAAAGAGAGAGAGAGTGAGTGAGAGAGAAAGAGAGAGAGAATCTTAAGCAGGCTCAAGGCTCAGCATAGAACCTGACACAGGGCTTAGTCCCACGATCCTGGGATCATGACCTGGCCTGAAATCAAGAGTCAGGCACTCAACCTATTGACCCCCACAGGTGCCCCACATCTTGTGATGATATGAGTAGGGATTTAAGTTGAAGTGTAATTAGAAACCATTTTATGAATTTAAAAAAGAAATGATATGATCTCATCTACCAGTTGAATGCGTACAAATTTCTGTGTTCTGGTTGATAACTGTGGAGACTACAGTGATGAAACACTCAGTAGATTTTTATAATCGCCTTCTATTTTAGGATTCTGACACAAAAATGAGAGTGCAGAAGGAATTTCACTAACATATGCTCACCTCATAGAAATATTTTGAGGAATATAGATGTGTGTGTATTTACATACATATGAATATATATAATTATATGCACAATATGTGCTTATATATTTCAGGAAATTATTCACACACTTATAAAGTTACAAGGTAAAATACATAGCTAGTTGGAATATTGTAAATATTTCTAATGAAGCCATTTTGCTTGGATTTATGACAAAGTAGAACATGGATGGCTTTCTTTCGTTTACACAGTTTCTAGAGCAACTTATTACTACTGTATTTTCCAAAATAAATTTTTATTTTCCCATCTTGTAAAAATTTGATTGTTATTTATGTAACTTTCATTTGTCTCCAGATGTTCAGTTTAGTGACACTCAATCAAACTAATGAATTATGAAATGAAAGTAATAGTAGCTCAACTTTCCCAAATCGCTGGGACAGAAAGCAAGACAGAATTCATTGCTGGAATCCCAGGATGGTGGAAGTTTCCACACCTAGGTTGCCACAGGGTCAGTAACTTCAGATTTGAGAACTAGTTCATCTTCTGAGGCTTGACATCCTTTCTGAGGCACAAAGACATGTTAGATATCACCTAATCAGTTTATTTGCCCTAGATAATTCTGTATATTAAACTAGCCCGTTAAATATGTGTCTATAATTTACAAAGCTTTTCTGAAAAAATGCACCCACACTTTTCTTTGAAAATCTATCCTACCATGTTAATGACATCTATCAGAGTTCCTTCTTTCTATGATGATGTGGTGAAAAGAATGGTAGTTTGGGAATTAGGCATTTTAGTTTTTGTCATAGTTTTCCAAGTTGATCAGAGGGTGATATCCTGGGCAAGTCACTTGAACTCCCAAGGGCGGTTTCTTCATCTGCAAAATAAAGGGGTTGGATTAATTGATTTCCAAGGTACAGTCTACCTCCAAATATTGTTCTTTTTGCTTTGATTGTTTGATTTAGTTTGTCTATTTGTTCCCATATTTTACTTATTAAAAGCCTGAGAATAGAGTTCTTCTACTCCTATTTAGTATAGTCTTTCACATATATGAAGATTAGAATAGATGTGCCACTCTACATTGTATTTTCCTTGGAGCCAAAATAACTGTATTTGCTTTCATTAGGCTTCATAATTTCAGCAAACATTTTATCACCAAAGTAGGACTGCCAGGCCAGGCAGACAATTATGTAGAATTGTCCTTCCTTCCTGCTATTATGATGAATACTTCCATCTCTTGCCAATCCACAGAGCTTCAGAAGGCATCATGAGAGCTGGTGTTTCTAGTCAGTGCTTTGCTTTTTTTTGCTTTTCACATTTTATTTGTTTATATTTGTGAAAGTATCCCTGTGCTCTTCAGCTTTCAGACTAAGTCATAGTTTGCCAAGCCAAAGAATCCACATGCAGTGTTAAAGGAGATGAGTATTATTTTGGACAAATTTATACTATCATCCTCAAAATGCAGGGGTTAATGCAAGATTAAATGTGGTAGCATAACTTTTGATTATCTGTGTGACACGATTTAGTAAAATAGCAGATCATTCAGAAATCATTCATATATGGCCTTGAGATGTATTAGAGGATGCATCTTTGATCTCCTTTTCTAATTATGTTTTGCTTTGGTCTAATGTTAAAGAAATAATTTGCATTCCCAAAGCACATACCAAATAACAACAGAGGAAGGGGACTTAGAAAAAAGCAAGAGAGAACCAGGATAAGCTTTTCAAATGCCATGGAGAATTCATAAAGTAAATTTGTATGTAAATAATCCAGATTTCATTAAATTTACGCTTTGTTCTGTAGGCCAACTTCTCTTCCTTAAAATTCTTTCTATTCCTCTCCTCCTCAAACCAAAGTCATTGAAGATCAACAAATAAACATGAATTTTTGACTACCTTCTATAAATAGAGAATTATAGAAAATACACATTGAGAAAACAAGGCTCTTGCCATCCAGAAGCTCCCGATCGATGCTGACATGAAACTAAAACATACTCAAGTGTAGAAAGTAAGAGATGACAGCACATAAAAATATCTATAATAGTTGTTCAATTCTTATGATGCAGAGGATCCTCACTAGAAGACAATAAAAGAAAAAAATTAGTAAGAGCCACTATGTTGAGAGAAAGCTTCACAGGGGTATTTAAAATGGGGTTTAATGTCTGAGCAGGATTTGAATAAACAGAAAGGAGAAGTACATTCCAGATTCTCCTGTCCACAGAAAGAATGATTTGGAAATACATTATGCAATATAAATCCATTGTATTCCATTATATCAGGGAAGAATATGGGCATATTTAATGTGGACTGTAACATATTCCCACTTTTCTGCACCTCAAGACTTAGATAATGCCCCAAAGCTTCTGCTTGCTTAAATTTTCATCATTGAGACCAACTGGAATGGTGATACCTGTAATGAGAACCTCATAGCTTTTCAGAACACATGACTGGAAACTATATTTCTCATATATTTCAACAAGTGTAGATGTAAATCCTATGAGATATTAACGTTTGTAGATGCTCAGGAGTAGGGACAAAGATTGAGGACAGGGATGAGATGGGAGAGGGCTAGAGAAGTGAATAAAAATATTTTAATATCATATTTCTCTATCTCTAAAGAACTTAACATAAAGTATTTGCAGAGACAAAGTAACCACACACACACACACACACACACACACACGCAAAAGGATGTCATAAAATAGCAATAATAAGAGACAATGAGGTAAGTCTGAAATGAGGCCATGTGGTATCAAAGAAACTAGAGATCAATGCCACAATACGTGGAAAAGACAGAGTCACAAAGAAAGAGGAAATTACTGTTTTGAATGTCATTATTTAGTGACAGGTTGGTAAGCAAAGAAAGAAGGCCAGTGTATGCCAAGGAGGAGACCAGGGAAACATGTGTAAATCTACAATTTTTCTTTGACTTAAATATTTTAATTCTCACTTTACAAGTGAGGAAGTTGAGATTTAGTGAGGTTAATCACTTTGCTCAAGACAACAGAACTACATAATTGGTAGAGTCAAGATGAAACTTAGGGTGTGTCTAATCCCAAAGTCTTTGCTTTCCCCTACTTATGAGCATGAGCACATCTTAAAATATGAGAAGAACTATTGCCAGAGATGATTTTTGAAATAATCAAACCTTGAGATGATTCCAGTTAGATCTCCATTCCTTGAAGAGAGAAGAGATACAGAGAGAGTAAAAGATATAGACACAGAGAAAAATAAAATAGAATCAGAGAAGACAATGAGACTATTGTCAGCCAGGTAAAATAGTTTCTATTTTCTGAAAATCTAAATATATCTTAGACTCTTACCAACACAAAAATCAGCCAATAGATTAGGTTAACTATATTAATTTTCTTTGATATGAATTCTCAACCAGAATAGGTCTTAATCTATTTCTCATGTTGAATATGTATGGATGTTGCATCTCTCAGATGGGTCTAATATCATTTGCATATATGAGTAATTCCCAGTCACATAGGAAGTTTTAAGATGTCCCAATGCTGGGTGACATAATAGTTTTAAAGATTCCCAAGTGATTCTATTGTGCAACAACATTTGGGAACTAGTGGCTTACTTGAAAATGTGCTTAATTAGCCTTTGTCCTAACTTCATCTTTGTTTTAGGTTACTGTGAAAGAAGTGGATGTCAGATTAAGACACTAGAGCTTAGGTTTCAGCATCTGTATAGACTTGAATTAAAAAAAAAATCCAGCCCCCCCACTTCTTTGACCCCGCTATTTAATATTCTCAAATATTTGTTTGCTCACCCATAAATAAGTAATAACCACTTCCTAAGGTTATCCAGCATTAAATGAGATGATAGATGGATAGGATCTGGTACAATACTGCCTTATAGTGCTCAGGTGACATTGGCCCCCCGTTTTTCTTGGTCTGTTCCACACAGTTTAATGAGAAAATTGAATCTGCAAACTTGTCCTAGGTTGCAGAGATAGTTAAAAGTACAGTAAAAGCCTGGAAACTTACTAGCATCTCCCTTTCAAGCATTGTTTTCAATATAAAATTTTAAAGATAGTTGGGAGGAAACAATAGCAAGAGAGAGAACTAATTGAGAGGAGTAAATAAACTGACCTATGGTTTTCCAGTCTTCTACCTAAAAGTTTCCAGTGTTGCTCTGAATCAAACTTATTTGCTTAGTGTGTCCCTGCCTCATTATATTACACATTCTTGTCTCCTTCGCTTTTGCGACAACCTTCACACCCAGACTGACTTCTGTCTTGAAACCTCTACCTACTAGACTTCTTCTTCACTGTTTTCTTCATACTCAGTGTGTTCCTTCTGACTTAGTTCTCCTCTATCAGAATATAGCTCATCCTTTAAGGACCAAATGAAAATCTCTCTGGTCCACAAAGTATTTATTTCATCTGCTTCTTATCCTTCACGGTATAACAAAAAGAACCCCAGTCTTAAAGTTAAAAATTATCTAAATGTCCACTAGATTAAAGCAGAGAAATTTTAACTTAGACTGTTTTGAGTATTTCTCAAATAAAAGAGAAATGCTTTTCAGAGCTCAAATGGGTCGATCGGATTGGGGCAGACTGTTACAATTAAGAACAAAACGTCACAAATTTCATTTCGTTTACAAGTATTTCTGTGGTTTATTTCTATATGTGAAATGTAAAATAGCAACCATTTAGAGAATTCAAGCCTAGTAAGTGCCTAGTGTTATATCAATTTTCTAGCTATTTTGGAGAAAATGGTTATTTCTTCTTTAATTATTCAGTTGATTATGTCAATTCTACAATTCATTTAGCCAGTGTAGACTCAATCTCAAAGTTTTAATCCAGAGCCTGTCACTCACTTCCTCAATGACCTTGGGCAAGTCACTTAATTTCTCCACATCTCAATTTCTTTGTCTGTAAAATTGGGATAATAATCTTGACCTCGCAGAGAGGTTGCATGAATTAACTGATTAATGATTATAAAGCAATTTGAAAATACAGAACACTATATAAATGCTAAGTATTGTTATTAAGCAAATCAATTCAGAAAATCAAGATAATTACATTTCTTTTCAATCTATTTCTTAAAGTGCTTAACGCCTTTGCATCTAAGCTTCATGTTGTAAAAAAGCAGTTTAAATATTTATAACTTGAATTTTTCTAGTTTAACCAGTTCCTACTGCATCCTAGAGGAAAAGAAAAACATTCTCTTTAGCTGGGAACTTGAATGTCTCACTCAGTTTGACTTTTTTTTACATCTATTTTAATCCAGGGAAAAATTTTTATCAGTCAACTATGTGTGTATATATAGTATAGATGTATGTATGTATGTATTTATGCATGCATGTATCTATTTACTAGAATCCTGGAATTTCAGAGTTGAGGTGGACCTAAAGTCTCTATTCCAGTCTCCTTGTTTTATTGATATGAAGAGAATATTCAAAGAGACATGAAATGATTTTTTCAAGTTTACATGAGTAACTTGTACCAGAGCTGATTTCTATTCTGGGTCCTTGGCTGCCCAACCTTCAGATGCAGAGCAGATAATAAAATGGGAGAAACATGCTCCCTACCTTCAGGGATAAGACATATGAAACTGATAGCCTGAATGATTATGATTAATTAATGTGAACTCTAAAAACAACTTTAAAGAATTTTACCAATTCCTGACTTATCAATTGTGGAGTTTGTTCATGCAGCTTTAGAGGCACAATTCTATTAGGATTCATCTTTTTTGCAGCTTCCAATTTTTATCACCTGTGCTTTCACTTAATTGGGTCACTTTCCTTAAAATCAGGTGACCTCAATAATTAGATTCCAGATTATATATAGAAATATGAAGTTTACTTAAAGATACAACAGTTGGTACATATTTTCCATTAGAATATTCCAGTTTTATGTCCAGCTCAGCCTATAGCTAAATAACCTTAGCCAGACATCATCTCATTGGGGCATGGTTTCCTAATCTATTATGTTAAGGGTTAGGGTAAAATTCTGCTAAAGTATCCTGCTAACATGCTGAATGCTGCAGTGTCTGAGACAAGCTTTAAGAATTCCTCAGGTAGATATTGGATTCTGAGTAGGTCATAGACAATAAATCTGATTGTAAAACCAGTCACACTTTAAACCAAATGCTCATTTGAGGTTTCCTATCTTCAACGAATACATTTGCAGGATGTTAATGCTGGAAGGAATATTAGAAATCATTTAGTCTGATTCTCTCATTTTATGTTGAGAAAACTGAAGTCTTGAAATATTAAGTAAATAGTCCAAGGTCACAAAGTCAATCAGTGAGGAAGCCAGGTATAAAACTCAGGTTTTTGTGAATCCTAGCTAAATGTGCTTTCTTCTAAATCATTAATTAAGATGACATTGGGGTAAATGACACTTTTCCTTTGAAGTTAGGACTTTCATAAACCAAAAGGATAGGACGTCTTTAAATATTTCTTCTCCTGGTGTTCATTTTTTCTCTTCCTGATAGTTTGTTCTGAAGACACAGCTTTTAAAAAAGAGTAATTCCTTTCAAAATAACAAGACTCAAATGCCATAATGTCTAAAACACCATCATTAAATCTCCCTTTTGATGGACTATTGATAATACATTTCATGTATTTTTGCTGAATGGGTTCGGAGAAATCTGTTATTTGCTTTGCTTAGAATGTTTGGATTGAGCAGTGGAGATTTCACAGCTTCTCTTGATCAGCCTTGGATTTTTAGAGCAATCCTACAGATCCATACCAGTTTATGAAGGGGTCTAGTGCCATTCAGAGAGTAATACTGGCTAGCTGAAATAAATGCTGCCAATGTGACATCTTCTACTGAGCAACTTATAGTACATCTTACCATCAAAGGAAAACCTCATGTGGCATTTGAGGGCTTTTGAACCAGTTCTCCTCACAATTGAGTGGGTTTGTGAATGTCAGGAGATCTGAAGAACCTAACATACAAAGTCTCACAACCATTGCCTTGAAATATTGAGGGGAGAACCTCGGTAAGAACCTCTTCACAAAAGATTGTGAACAGGAATGTAGAAATTCCACGCAGATCTAGATTTATGGATTTGCTTTGGCACTCGGTGATGTTTATAGGCTTTGCTGGATATAACGTTTGGTCTTTAAGTGTGGAGCTTATCGGCCTGGTCAATAACACTATCTTATCACAAGATGATAAATAAATAATAATAAGCTAACACAAATGAGTGATCATCGAGAATCTTGTATTTACTTTCCAAAAATTGGATAAAGTAGAATAGGTACTTGGCCACCAATTCCTCAAGTCAGAAACTTGTTGCTTGGAATGCTATTTTCACCACCCCTGAGGTCTCTTATAAGATAGATTATCCCACTCACAATCTCTAGTTCAAACTCTCATGGAAATATCAAACTTAAAATATCTCAATTAACTCACCTTTTTCTCCTTCCAGCTGTTGTTAATTCATTAAATGATTCCTCATAACCATTGTTATCCACATATAAATCCCCATGCAAATGTTATATGTAGGTTCTAGGGAAAAGACACATTCCATATTTTTAGATGCTAGAAATTTTATCATGTGAACATCACTTCTGTTAAAAATTAAATGTCCTGGAAAGGTAGAAAATCAAGTTATCTGGCATTTACAAATTAGAATGAATGAATTTATTTGAAATATCTTAGCGCAAGTTTAATGACAGAGCCAAGGGGGAAATAGTAGACAGATGACATCAGAGAGAGTGTGTGTGTGTGTGTGTTTATGTTTGTTTATGTTTTGGGACATAGTGAGAAATAAAGAGAAGATTCCAATAGTGATATGTATCCATAATCCTTCCCCCAAAGATCCTAGACTTTCTGTCTTGGAAGAGCAATCCACCAGATCATTAATCCTCAATCTACTCTGTGCCAAAAATGCAGATGCCTGAACCCAATCCCCAAAATTCTGATTTTGTTGAGTTGGAATGGTGCCCTGCCATTGACATGTTTAAAAGTCTCTCCAGATAACTATTGTATGTCGAGAGCTGAGAACACTCTGATATGCCTCAGATCTTCTATATCTCTGCTTCCATTATCAGCTTCTGGCTTCCTCCAACCTCTCTGTCTAACTACCTTTTCATGTACTGATGAGATAATGTTCCTCTAGAAGCACCTGCCCTCCCAACATGGTGAAATGAAGCATTGATCACTGTATTTCTCCTCCAAGTTTCACAATTTATATCGTGTGATTACACATGAGTGTTTCCCACCAGCTTCCCAGGACCTCCATCTGAAGAGATACACATGAGCACTGAGCACCAAGGCTGGCAGTGTTCCTCTCCACATTAACTCCTAACAGCAATAAAACTAATTTAGTGGCCCACAGCCATTTTGGGGTTAGGATTCTTTTGAGAATCTACTAAGTGCTGTCCCACATTTAAACATTCACACACATATTTATCTTTCAGTGGACTCACAGCCCCATAAAGATCATCTATATATCTCCAAGGGTCCAAGAACCTTGTGTTCAGAATGTCTAAAATGATTCCTTTTAAGAATTAATGTTTCTAATAAGATAAAACCCTATAGAATAGTGATTAAAACCACAAGCTCTGAATTTGAGCATGGGCTTTAAAATCTAGTCTCTATTCACCACTGGTGTGGCATTGGGCAAATTATGTAATCTTCATGAGTCTCAATTTTTTTCATCTTTTAATTAAAGGTAGTAATACCCATCTCTGAAGGTTTTAGTGTAGCTTATATGGAATCACATATATAAGCCATTTAACACAGCACCTGGCCATAGCAAATACTCAGCAAATAGAAGTTATAGTGATGGTAACTGATAATAAAAATAATTCTTAAGAAGCACTAACAAATTCTGGGTAGGTATAACTTTGACAAAATGAAGAATTGCTGGTGATATATTAGGGCGACCAAGACATTTTTCTCCTTCATATTTGTCTGTTTGCATCTACATAAAAAGTATATATTAGGAAGCTGGTCTGAAGAAATACATATAAACCAACTTTAGTAAATTAAACAGAGAAATGGAGTAGTCAACTGAACAGTAAAGGCTTGAAGACAATCTATTGAGAATCAAGAAAAAGGGTTTGGATTCTGTTATAGAGACCCACCTTCTTCTCCCTCTGCTGCTTCTGTTTGACCATGGCTTAGAACCAGTTCTGTTCAAATCTGCCTAGTAGCTCTCTGGGAAGATTGTCAACAGCTAGCTACTGGGCAGTGCTATGCAGGGTTAGTAGGACCTCTCATCTCCTGCTGAAATCAGTGAAAGACCATAAGGACTGGGTTTGGGGTTTTGTAATTTTTATTTCCAACTAAGATTGTCTTCTGACCCATGACTGATCTTTGCACAAGAGAGTAGAAAAGATCTACCCCTGGTCACCATTCCTTGTGATAGAGAAACTCTTCTTCCTGCACTTAAATACCAGAATAGGAGTGTAGAATCCTGGGTGCTCACAGATCCACAGCGGGAAGCACATAACAGCTTGCATTTGTCACCTATACCCTGTTTTTCATAGACAAGTCATAACATTGGCTCCAGCACGGAACACACACACTCTAAGCTTGGTTTTGGCAGGCAAATGAGAATGAAAAAAGGCATCCACCCTTTCCTTATGGAATGTAAACACCTCACTGCTGGGCAGAAATTTACATCCAATTTTCATATTTGTAAGGAAATTTATATATGTTACTCAGCAGAAATATGTTTTTATACATAAATATAAATGTATATATTTTCAATTTTTGTCTGGCAATTTTGAACCAGCTTATCAAACTGTCTCTGATTTCTTGAGATACACATTTTTCCCCAGTCTCATAAGATAGAAACTGGGAATATAATGTAGAATGTTTTTTCTTAAATTCTTGGATTATTAATTTGAATATGTCATTGTGAGCTGATTGCAGACCGCCACAATGAAGTCTGAGCACAAGGTTGAGCAGTTACATTACAAGAAGCTCTAATAGCAGGAAAGAGCATGAGCAGGAATGTGAAGGAACATAGTCCAGCTTTTAATGGAGACATTTGCCTAGTATGCACTACTTGACCTACTTTCTGATTCATACGGTCCAGTTTATGCAGCTAGGTAAAAAGCAGGCTATAGATGAAAACCAGATACTACTTCTCAGTTGAGATTTCTATGGCAAATTAATTATGAAATTAAAAGAGATAAATCCTTGCACATGGATTGGGCAGCTCATTTATAAGGAACCCGATTCATAGACTCTTAGATTTCCATGAACGACTATTTACATTCAGTTATTTGGTCAATCTTATGGAGTCAGACAGGGTTATAAGATTAAAGGATGCACATTTTCTGTTACCTTTCTGGAAAAAAACATTTTAACATAAGAAGAAACAGTTACCTAGATATCAAGATTCAATCACCTTGCAGTTAATATGAAAGATTTTTAAAAAAGAAAACAAACATTGATTCATCATAGCTATCCAAGTAGAACATCAGTAACTCTCTGAACAAGCAGCCAACCTAAATTAAATCAAAAGGCAATCACAAGAGAAAGTATGTGGGAGCCATAGATCATTGCACAGAGAGGTCAGTGAGCTCTCAAAGCCTACGACACGACTGGCCCTGAAAAACCTACATACATCTGCCCTGACCTTTGCCTGGCTCAGAAGCATGAGAAACCTAAAGAAGTTCAGGCTCTTTTAATCATCAAGAACCAACTCGTGGCCCAGCTTAAAACTAGTTATGACATCAAGGAGCCAGGAAGGCCATGTGTCTGTATACATCTTCCTACAGATGTATACATCTGAACCCCTTCATAAACCATTATCTCCTCAGCAGAAACCTGGTAGATGCCAAAGATGACTTCACATGAGGGACACAGAGGAAGTCTCCATCTTCGCCTACCAATTGTCTTCTTGTCTAGTTGAATCTATTAATGAGCAAACACAGAATGACAACACAAATAATAACCCCAAAATTTTCCCTAAGGATTGCTCAGACTGAAGGGTATGAGAAATCAATTCAAATTCTTCCCATTGCTGTGCCTTTTTCCTTTTGGAGTTCCAAGGTCTAAATAACTGCATAAAACAAATCAAGGGAAAATAGGGCCCAGCTGCCTGTGGCCTTTGTTGATGAATAGGGCTCTAAGTCAGTCACTCAGCTGTTTTATTACTTGTCTTTAAGGCTGATGAGTCCCCAGCAGACCTGCATCACTGAATTCTCAATAAAGGGTTAGTGCTTGTCCTGCAGAATAATAAGAACCGCTAATGACACCAATTAAGAGCTGTAAATGTCATTTATACTTGTTTGTTATTTTTCAAATCAATAAGGCTGGAAAGACACAGCAGCCTGAGATAATTTAGATTGGAACAGTTTGTGGGGACATTTTAATGGATATATTGCAATTGGTATTCTTGTTCTCCTTTTGGAGAAATTGTATTCCTCATTGGGTCAGTTCTGATATTTACTTAAAAAAAGAACTTACCACCCAAATTATTAAACATAAGGGAAAATACTTACGGCAATAAAAAAAGAGACAAGTATATACGTTTCTTAATTCTGTTCATTAAATCCTTTGTTTAAAAATGTTCTCATTTTATCTGAGCAGGTATCTTTAATGGAATAATAAATAATTTAATAAAAAGAAAAATAAATTCAGAAGGAAAATAAAGTTATCAGTAAAAATTAGAGCACTACACCTTGATGCTGTAGGAATTGCAGGGACACATGTTTTGTAAAAGGTTCTTACCCTTTTGCCAAATGTCAATAGTAGGCTTGTAATTAGTGCATTCAAAAGATTGTGCATAAGGTGTTTGTTTTGCTTGAATATGAGGCAGTTGGTCAGAACTCTAGAGATACGTGCTTTTCTAATTACAAAAGTTGCACAGGAGTCTCATTTCTCACTGGGGTCCTATTCGAGCAAGAGAAAACTATTAAACATTTCACTGACGAGGCAGCAACCAGGGACAGACAGCCCATTCCCCATAAAACAACTGAATTGTACAAATTACCATAGCTAAAGGGACAACTCACCAGAAAGTTTGAGAAAACTAACCAAAATAACTTCTGGGTGTTCTTGTGAATGTGTTCCAAAACTGTTCTGTTGTCATTTGGGATGTTGACAAAGATTATAAAAAGAAGCACGTGAAATTTAAAATTGCCTTATCCTAGTTGTCTACGTTTATATTCATTCTCTGAGCTAGGTTTTCTGCTATGTTTGAAAAGTCAGATTTAAGTGGTTAATGTTTTGAAGGCTTGTCTTTAATTACTCTTTATAGGACAGTGAAATCACTAAATAAGAGAAAATACTTAAAAATAACATTGGGAAAATTATTATTTTAAACAAACAGTGATCATTTTATGTTAATGTCTACCTGACAATAAAATAAATAGTTAAGGGGCACCCAGGTGGCTCAATTGGTTAAGTCTCCAACATCAGTTCAGGTCATGATCAGTTAAGGTTTGTGAGTCTGAGCCCCATATCCGGCTGTCTGCTGTCAGCACAGAGCCCCACTTCGAATACTGTGCCCCCTAGCTCTCTGCCTCTCCCCCGCTCAAAAATAAACATTCAAAAAAATAATTAGCTAAAACCTTAAAATTTTAGATATTCAATTTATCATGACTGTATAGCATTCATTATCCAGTTCGATTATTTATGTTGAAGTTAAGCATGTGTATCTGACCTGTTAGTTAAAACAGTTTTAAGTTAACAAATTTTGAAATCAAACATGCAGTGATGCAATAGGGAAAATTAAAGGATATAGGAAATATATTCTGGCTATATATCTTCTCTGACTGATTTATTGCTATATATACTGTTGGCCTTTTATAAGTTTCAACAGTATGATATCATGGATAAGAGAAATAAAGAAAACAGAAAGCCAAAAACAGATTTAGGTATTTGTCTTGGTGTGATGCTGCCAAAATTCTTTAATCCAAAGCTTTATCTCCAGCATTCTCAAACTTGCCTTTGTTTTAAATAATGTAACTCTGATATCCATAGGTTGTCTCTATCTTACCTTCTCACTCACAGTTTTACTATTTTATATGCTTTCCCAATATTCTCCATTAGTCAAATTTGTCTACTCATTGTTCCTCAAATATTTCTCACACTCTCTTCCGTGTCATTGCTTCAGTCTGGATTGTATTCTTATTTACCTTATCTCCAGCTATGAAATTTCTACTGTCCTCTACAGATCACTGCATAGTTCAGCCCCTCCATAAGGCATTACCTGATCAACCCAGTTGGAAATAGTATGTCTCATTCATTTGTTCATTCATTCATTCAACACAAATTTATTGAAGGTCTGCTATGTACTAAGCATTGTGGTAGGTTCTGCTCTCCCTTAAGAAACACTAATTTTTATTTGGGCCATTTGTGTAACACTTGCTATATTTTGAATGATGTTACAGCAATTTGTGCAGGTGATTTATTTCAGCACAGTATTGTAAATTTCTTGAGGGCAGAGACCTTGCTTCAATCATCTCTGAATTTGCTGCACTCTGATGGTGGCACCTTTCATGGAATAAGTGAACGAGCACCACACTCTCTATATATGACTCTAAGACAAATAGACTCCTCAGTTTGGGGAAAAACTAATCAAAATAGATAGCCCTGTGTCATTTGCATAAAACATTAAGTTGATTGGCTTAATTTCATCTCTTCCATTGGTTATCAGAATATTATAAAAAACACGAGGTTAGATGCATTTTCTTACTTCATGAATTTGGTTCCTTTTGCCAGACATGAATCAGGATGTTACAGTAAATGGACTGAATCCAGACCTAGTATTCAGATGTGGTTTGGTACTTTTTTTTTTTCACACAGATGTGTACTCTACAAGTCACCTGCATTCATCACTGACATTCACAGAGCTGGATGCCAAGGTATATAGGATCTGTCTACCTTATTTGGCCTGTAAAAAAAGGAACTGTAAAAGTCTTCCATAAGTCTTTTCACTACCTGGTGAGCTCTGCACCAACCTAAAAACAATCTTCAGTGTTTAGGGGATAGCTAGTTTCTGAAACTAATGAAAATGCCCAAGGCCATGCAGAACGAGGTAGATGGACAGGACCAAGTTTGGTTCACTATACTTAGTACCGCACAGTTTCCTCTTGATGTCTGTTTTTTCTTCTCATTAATTCTCACTTTTTTCCCAGGGGAAATGCTCCCTGAAATTCATTCTTTCTCTCTCCAAAAGAGATCCACCAGAAAACATTGGAGTTTACTCCTTTGCTTTTGAAAGAGTTTATTTTAAGCACGAGGAAATTATCCTAAGGTATTCATCGCTATCTGTGGGCTGTCAGACACCAGGAAGTTGGATGAGAGTGGATACTGTAGAGGCAAACAGCCCTAAATTTAAAATTAAACCAATTAGGTAACAGTTTAATATCTGACATTTTAATCACTCTGTGGAAAGTTCAGTATGGCCCAGGGACTTGGGCTCCATAGACGTCTGTTTGACAATCACATGTATTCATTAGTTTTCTGAAGTTTAGGTATTCATCTCTGTTAATGATAAAGAATCCAGTAAGACATGAGACCTCAATGGCAGAACGGACATCCACTGTTCATATTTTTTTTTTCTTTTTGGAAAGAAATCTCCAACTACTTCCCTATATATAGAAGTCAGAAGGTCACTAGTAAACAATACTGTCTGTTCAGAGAGAATTTATGAGTGTTACCTCTCAGCTATCAAATGTAGGTCAGAGAGTCTCTCATTTCCTGAAGGGTAGGCCCCTCTGGGTCAGTCAGCTCATAAAACCATGTATCCACACTGGGGATGATAGAGAGGGGCAAGATGGCAGCAGGCTGGTGTGCAGAGGACCTGCTTCTCTGGGGCAGCTGTGCATTGCCATACAGGAACGCAGGCTTTGTGACCAGATCTTCACAAGAGCCACAAAAAGGCTTTTTATGTGGTCTCTCCATTTTCAAATTTTGGCAAAAAAATATTAATATCCTGTTAAAGATAAAATGTAACCGCAGGCCATATTCAGGCTACAGACCACTGGTTCACCACTCCTAGTTTTTTAAAAGCAAATTTGTGGCATGAAGGAGATTGTCTTGAAAGCAATCTTCATCCCTACCCTGTTCCCAAAATCCCCTCCTGATGATTTGACCTCCACCTGGTAAGGTTCTTTGCCTATCAGCAAAAGGAAAAAGATATTTCTTGAAGAGGTACCTTTTTAAATGGTGCATGAGAATATCTGCAATAAATGCCTTTGAACCTTTGACAGCACTTTCTTGGGTGAAAATGTAGTTTCTACCACAAAAGAAGTAGTGGCCTTTACCTGGTTCCCATGCTTATGCAGATTTTATGGTAAACACTATGTATGTTAATTCTGTATTTAAGTGTTAAAAAAGGATTTTTAAATTGCCATTTGTAACTGCAACAAAACATTTCCTTCTGCATAAGGCTTGCCTGTCTTAACTAAACACTCAGTGATTTTTTTTCTTATTCTAATGCCCTTAATTAGATTTATAGACTCTTTACAGTGTTTTATGTTGATGAGGGACTTAGAATACAACACACACTAATAAAATATCCCCACTACCCAACTTGTGCTTTTGCATGTTTTATTTCAGTGAATAATGAGTCTTAAATAATGTTCTGAATATGTTGTCGAGGATGTTCTAAAGAAATATGGACTGATGATCCATCAGGAAACATTAATAAACATACAACCACATGGAATTGGTGACCGAGAGAAAGTGATTCATTGGGCTGTAAACCATTAAAGAATTTGGGTCATGAATGCCTGCTACAAATAAAAATGTATTTAGAAAACAACAGTTATACATTCTCATTTTTTAATTTCCTTTCTGTGACTTTTAGCTTGCCTAAATGTTTTAGAATTGAAGGTAATCATTGTATAACATTCTCAATCCTGGGGTAAAGAAATTTACTCTACATAGTTTCCTTTTCACATGACACAGCCATTTTCACGGTTATAGCTAATTAGCTTCCTTTCGACATTAGATACGGAGGATGTTTAAGCAACGTAAACTAGCTGTCATCCAGCAGCATCATAATCAAAATGGCATAAAATTTGCTATAAAACCTGCAGCTAATAACATTTATAAGGCACCTTATTACATAAGGATATTGAAGAAGCTCAGACACTGTATATCACAATGCTTCCCTGGGGACCTGGTTCATTTTCCTAATGACTGTGTATGGGTTTACTTTAGGAGCTTTTATGCACATGCCTGAGCACAGAGCTTACCCAGCCAGACTGATAAGAACTGAAGAAGAGTGGCATCCAAATCCAGCAACAAAATACTAGATCTGTCTGAAAATACATCAGCAATATGGTCATCTTTGGCATTCGCCAGCTAAGCTTTCTCACCATTCCATGACCATGCTGGTTTTAATATTCTTCCATATTTTATTTGTAGGTGATTATACCTGCTCTCTAAAGAGACTTTAATATTTTCTTCTCCATGCCCTCCACCTGTAGCCCTTATGCTTCTACTCATCCTTCAAGGTTAGCCTCAAACCATGTTTCTTTCATGGGGCTTTCCTTGATGTCTATAACCCTCACTGATCTTCTTTACCTTTGAGTCTTTATTGCTTTCATTATCTGCTCTGCAAAAGCAAGGCCCATTACTGCCTATCCTTTTCTTTTCGAACAAATTAACAAACCAAACAGCTCAGCCTTATCTTATCACTGAACAATAGATGGTCAACTCTGGGAGCACATTATGGCCTCATGTTCCAATGTTAAACATTTGACCAAAAATTTTTGGGACTTCTTTTTCCCATGTTAGTGTGCTGCCCAGGTCCCTATCCAGAGTTCAGTCTGTTCATATGGTTCTTAACTTTCGAACCTAGCTCCTGCCATTCTCCAATGCCAGACCTTGCCTCTGGTGTCCTTGCATTGCCTTGAATAGAACTTTTGAACTATGACTTAGTCATTGGTTACCAAGAAAAACTGCCACCTAGAAGCTTCACTACCAGTCTCACCCAGTAATTTCTCATGTGGCAACTTGAATATTACATATAATCTGGATGGTCAAGATTTTTTTATTCTTCTCTTTTGTTGGTGATCTCTCTCTGGGGACTAAGTATCTTTATTATAGAGATATTATTATATCTCCACTCTCTCTCAGGACAGTTCCTAAATGTCATATATAACTTAGATCCTGTCAATGATAATAATCAATTTAGCTTATTTCCTATCATGTGATTTAAACATTATTTTATACTCTAGCTGGGTTGCTCATTATGCCATGTATAAAACTTTCTCTTTTTTTTCTAACTAGATTCTTATCTTCATATGAAGAAAGGCTCTGTGATTACACTTATTTATCAAAGATTTAAGGTGCTTTCTAGTCCTAGGCATATGGTAATACTCATACATTCATCAATAATTATCTTCCCCAAAGAACTTACACACAGCATGATTCCAATGCAATACAGACATCATTCTCTCACCTAATAGGCTCTGGCTACCTCAATGAAATGAGCACCACAATCAACTATAAGACATGTCTCAAATCCATCCTAAACCTTCCTTTTCTTGTTGTAGTCTTTCTCTTTTTATTCTCAGTTTGATTCTGTATATCACTCAGTTCTCAGTTTATAATTTCTGGCTTCATTCCCAAGTCTTTTAGTTCTCTTCTGCTTCTTAATGCTTGATGTATGGATGTTTCTGGTGGTAAATTTTCTGTGCTTCATTCTGAAGTAACTTCCTGAGAGCTGTCAGCATACATCCTGGTTAAGTGTGGCCTTTCATCTTGGAGCCTCTCCTTCTCTCTACCCTGGATGACTGCCTTGGAGAAAGGATATACTTTCCCTTTCCTTTAGTACTGCTCATACCATTATCTTTCCCCATCCTATGGAGTTCTTTATGCCTATCTAGATGAATACTTTATTTTCCCCATCTGATATGTAGAGATAGAGACATAGAATGTTACATAAAATATAATATTAAGTGGCTAATCATTTTTAAATTCAAATGGTGATGCAAAATATTATAATGTGAAGTTTGGAAAGATTTTAAAAATTGGAATCCATGCAAATTAATCAGCAACATTATAGATCACAGAATGCCAAAATACATTAGCAGCAGGAAGGCATCATCAAATTGTACTTTCTATCTGTTAAGTGAATTTGTGCATTATAGGCTATAGATTATTATGGTGAGAGGGATGAAAAGAATTGAGAGGAGATGCATTACAATATGGCATGCTGATATCTGTAACATCTTTTTTTAATTTTTTAATGTTTTATTTATTTCTGTGAGAGAGAGAGAGAGAGAGAGAGTATGAGCAGGGGAGGGTCAGAAAGAGAGGGAGAAACAGAATCTGAAACAGGCTCCAGGCTCTGAGCTAGCTGTCAGCACAGAGTCCAATGCAGGGCTCGAACCTACAAACCATGAGATCATGACTTGAGCCGAAGTCAGATGCTTAACCAACTGAGCCACCCAGGCACCCCATAGCATCTTTATTAAAGGCTTGCAACTTCTTATGGAGCCCTTGGACATCAATTTCTTACCAGGTAATACCAGAGATCCTTGTGGGGTTGGTGGCCGTAAATTCAAGGTGGTATCAGTCAGCATGATTCTGTGTTTTTTGTTTGTTTGCTTTGTTTTGGACTCTAGGGCTCAGAGTAAGTGGAGCTGGATTTAAGTTCAACTGCTTTTGTGTTTTTTTTTTCTTTTTCCAAGTGAGTATAATAAAGAGAAAGAAGATCAAGAGAGTTGAAAGAGTAAACAAAGAAATGATAATGAAGATGGAATCCAAATTAAATAAGGAAGGAAATGAGAACATGAGAAGGAGTGAGGAACACTAGAAAAGTGGCAGAATCAATTATATGTACTTAGGAGGTCAGAGATTTATTAAATCTGATGGTTAGAGTGTAAGCTGGAAAGGTGGGTGATAATCATCAGAGAATGGGATTCTTAAAATGGGGGCTGTGCAGGGTCAGTTATGTTCATAAGGCCAAGGTGTAACTATACTGACAGCAGAGGTACAGTGAAATCCAAGATTTTTGCAGAAGAGAGAGTACAAAGAATCCAGAGGACAGGGAATTGGAGATATCATCCTGGTGGAAATGGAAACTACGGTGCAGGATAAAATGAAAGCATTGAATAGAATGAGAAGGAATGGAGAGCCATAATATCCCAGCAATGAAATAGAATGGCCCCAAGAGTTGGTAGATGGCAACAATGGAAGGAGCAGATTCTTCAATCTGATGGCATTTAGGGAGAAGAGAAAGAGAAAAACATCCACCCTTCTTATCACCCACTCAGTGATAAGTGGATGTGAAGGAAAAACCAGCCATGCTTTGAAAGGACTGTTGGAGAATGCATATCCTTGGAAAAGCCAGGTTTCCTTTTGAGAAGTGAGTCTCATGCCTATTGAAGTTTGTGAGTTCAAGCCTTGTGTTGGGTTCTGTGCTGACAGCTCAGAGCCTGGAGCCTGCTTCATGTTCTGTGTCTCCCTCTCTCTCGGCCCTTCCCCCACTCATGCTTGCTCTCTCTCTCTCTCCCTCAAAAATAAATAATTAATAATTTTTTAAAGAAAAATAAAGGTCAGTTGATTATTTCAAATTATAAATGCTCAAGGATACTGACCCTAGAAGTCACGACGCCGAGATCACATGTACTGGATTGATGACAGCTACAAGTGAGGACAGAGGTATATATTCCGGACAGCTCAACTACCATCAGTGGTAGCACTAGCAGTGAGTTATTTACTGAAAAGATGACAACTCTTGGAAAAGTTCTAAATAAACAAAGTAACATCTACTCTTGATTTTCAGAATAGCTTCATATCTAGACATTATCATGACTATTATTGCTGGAAAATAATGTTTTGAGTTTATAATCAAAAACTGAGTTGTGTTCTGGCCTTGACTATTTCTAGATGACTTTTTCACCTACATGAATACCCAGCGGAGCACCGGAAAATAATGCGGCATGCAAATCACTTCTTTCTTGTGCGGTATCACCACTCTGGCTGCAGGATAATTAGCCCACTTCTCCATCCCAGTCATTGTGAAAACCAAATGTAGCCACACATATTTTTGAAATGCACCCATGCTGTTCCTGATCAGAACAAGATTAATATTCATTTTAGTTTATAGCAAAAGGAGCTTAAAGACAAGTCTGAGACATAAATGAAACTTTGAAATTGTGATCAAGTCAGTCCTCAAAGTGATTAAAACATAGGACACTTTGGACAAAAGCTAACCTTAAATATACACATATACTTTGAAGAGTGAAAATTGTCCATAATATTTCATGATTCAAATATTAGAGGTGTCTCTCTTCCATCCACTGTCAGACTTAAAATGCACAAGATTAAAGAAGAGGAAAGCAAAAAGTATCAAAGGAGACTGACTGCATATTGCTAGTTCCAAAAAAATACTAAGAATTCAGAAATTCTTCAGAGACTTCTATGCACCTGAACTTTTGCTGGGTTTGCCATCTAATAGATGTGCCCTCTGTATGTTTCCTTAATGTGTGTGGGCCATGAGGGTATGTGCATTTGCACACCTCCGTGCTTACATTAAGGTTCACATGGAAAAAGCTGCCCTTTTGTGGTAGGAAAGCTTAAAGTGAGTGTTTGCATTCATGTATCCAACTTGCTAATCAGCGACAGCCTCCTGTGAGTCAGGAGTACAGCAAAAGGCCTGGGGAACTTAGGGTGAGGGTGGTGGTAACAGGCACTAGAAAACCAAACCTGAGAGACCAACCTACTACAGTCCGCAACATATTTTCAGTAAGAAAACACTGAAATAATAGCTGGCTATTCATATGTGAGATAGAACAGAACAAATCACTCCCATTTAATCGCATTTATCACAAAATTTTCACCATCAAAGCCTTTTCAGTCTGTAAAATAAATAACAACCGAGGTCTATCTTTACACATATACCCAAATGCTTCTATAGATGCACATGCACTTTGTGTGCATAGATAAGCACACTTTGGTTTTTGTCATCAAATATTTCAGAGCATTTTTCAGATATTTAGCTTACACCTCTCTTAGCTTTTTAAAAATATTTAATATAAAAGAGAAAACTCCAGTTTTTTTATTCATTTACACTTCAATCATCCATGTTGTTTAATATCAGCGATTTGATATTCAAGAGCCCTTGGGCCTTTTCAAACATGCTTTGGAAAATCTTTTTTTTTTCTTTTGCTCCCCTACTATAAGAAGGAGAAGTAGCATTTTGCCAAAGGCAACTCAGAGTGAATGCCAGGGGAACAAGGTGATATTTCACTCTGAACTGGTGAATTTTGAGTAATATCAAAATTGGAGGAAAAGAGAACTATTGGTAACTTACTATATGTGCATACTTGGGGACCTCTGTTTTGTAGTCATATATGCAATCTATATTATCTTATGGAATGAGAATTTTAATTTCATTCTAGAAAGATTCCCCATGAAGAAATATAATTAGTTTATTTCTCTCTATGTCTTCATCTTCCTCCTCTTATTTTTCTTTTTTCTTCCTTTTTTCTCCTCCTCCTCCCCTTCTACTTTTTATTCTTCCCTTTTATCTTCTGAAAAGAGTCACTGAGTATAATTAATCTTTTCTCTTAAGATAATCTTTCTTATGTTGAGAAATGGAGATATAGAGCAACTTCAAAGCATCATGGAATTTTGATCATTCGACTGGTTCATAAATGTTTTCTCTGAAATTTCATGCTGATAATGATCCAATGTCTAGTTTATTCCAGATATGTGAGGCTCACTGATTCCTAAGAGAGGTAACACACATTCTTAAAAATTATCAAACTTTATCTACGTCTCCAGGATAATATTCAGGATTTATAGAACTAGAGGTCTCATACATGTGTCCAACTTGCTAATTTGACATGGGGTTTTGGTGACCGTTTTTAAGAGAAAGATTTAAAAGTATGAATACAAAATCAAGTTAATATTTATTTTAAGTGATAAGTGAAGCCACAATATATTGTACATTTTTAAAGCTATTGAAATTCAGAAAAAAAATATATTTATTATAATTTAAGTCACTTCCCAGCACACTTATCTACTATTTTCTTGAATTTTTTTTGACTGCTAGCCCTTTGATTACCTCTCCATGTGATAATGATTTTGTAGCATGTTTTTATGGAGTGAAGAGGAAGGTGATGCAGTCTTTCCTTTAGCAGATTTGATGGGAAAGTGTTTTCAGTCATTGATAGTTTGTTTCCTTTCAACATGTTAACTAGTTGTATGTAATGTCACATAAATTGTTAACACTGTTGTCTAAGAGGGTGAACATCTCTCAAGTTTTTTCCCTATACAAGCTATAAGATGTTAGGACTGAAATTTCAGTGTGTGTATGAGCCCATGCAGCAACAGACCCAAAATCTTCTGTGAACTGATGACACACATTGACCAATTCGTGATAAATGTCCTTTTTGTAATTTATCTTCATCAATGTTTGTACATTGTGTCAGATCATCAAGAAATTAATATGAACCTGTATAGATGCAAAGGGAAAAGCTATGTTAGATGGGGAAGAGATGTATAAAGGAATGGTTTGGTACAGACAAAGGAGAATAGTTTGAATGTAGTAGGGTAGAGAACACTAAGGACGATGGAACAATATTGGTGTGTTGGAGCCAGGTGGGAAAGTAAGATAGAGCCAAAATGCTGAGTCATTGCTTTCAGCCTATCTAGATTTAATGTTAAGGAAGTGACAGCCTGTTAATGGATGATTATGCATATGAGGTGTAGCCATATGATCATTTCTACTCGGGTTCCACAAATCCAATTTTTACATTTGCTGGCCTACAGAACCCAGCTAGGAGTAATTTACCCATGCACAGAAGTGACTGTGTACCATGTAAATATAACCTACCAAATTCACATTAAATGTGTCTGCAGATGAACTTCCTCTTACCCACCAGGCTTAAAAAGCCTAAAGTTACCCTGAAGTCACTTGACATAAGGGCTAATTTGACAGAAGGAAAGTTAAAGTGGAAACAGAGAGTGGAAAGATAAAGGGGTAAAAATGTCTTACTTTGTAAATCTGTCAAAGGACATGATCATGTGAATTATTTGCATGGGTTGTTCCCATGTCTGGCCTATGCAAGTGAAAGGTGCTGATGCACGAAGTTTGATGTACTTCTGTCCTTCTCATCTCTGTACTTTGGCTCTGGTTCTGCACTCTGGCAGCTCCACTGCGTGAGTCTTTCAAACAACTGAGAAGAGCCACATGTTTTTGTTCATTACGTTTCTTCTCCCAGAAAAACACTCTCAGCTTGGGTTCACACTCAGGGTATTTAAAGCATCTCCTCTCTGCTCTCCCCATCCAAGCTTTCAGTTTGCTGTTGTACTTCAGATACAGTCTTAGTAATCAAACATAATAGTATGCTTTTCATGCTTATGGCTTGTACATTTGTTATTTCAACTATTCTTACGTGTTCAGATCAAAAGTTCTGTTACAATCACATTTAGCAACTATGTGGGGGTTTAACATACACTAATCTACAGCCAGTGAAAATGTAAATAGGCACAATCATTGAAGAAAAGTACATTGAGCGATAACTATTTAAGTGAAAAATCTGCATACTCTACGATGTACCACCAGCCCAGGTTCCGCCCTAGAAAAACAAGCACATGTCTAAAGTGAATCAGGTAGGAGGATATTCACCCAGCATTGTTTATATCAGGGAAAATATGACAGTAATGTAAATGTTAATTTAGCAGAGAAATGACTTTAAAATGTGGTACATTCATATTATAGCAACTATAGGCATAATTAATAGATAGATATATCATTGATTTATAGATTGACAAGATATATTTGTGACTGAAAATCAAACAAAACACTCAGTATAATTCAAAAAGCATGACGTATTTATTGTAAATCAAAGATGGACAAAATACACATAAACATATATGTAGAAAGATATAGCAGTAATTAATGCTTCTGTGCAGGGTGAGAATTGGGATGACTGGTTAAGGGAAGATTTTTCCTTAGATGTAGCTATTTTTCCACTTATTGTCTTAAGTAAGAACATATCCACATATTACTTGAGTAGCTTAAACACTTTGTTTATCTAAAACAAAATAAGGGGCGCCTGGGTGGCTTAGTCGGTTAAGTGTCCGACTTTCACTTAGGTCATGATCTCGCGGTTCGTGGGTTCAAGCCCCGCGTCGGGCTCTGTGCTGACTGCCAGCTCAGAGCCTGGAACCTATTTCAGAGTCTGTATCTCCCTCTCTCTCTGACCCTCCCCTGCTCATGCTCTCTCTCTCTCTCTCTCTCTCTCTCTCTCTCTCCCCTAGAAATAAATAAAAATATTTTAAAAAATAAAAATTAAAAAAAAATGATACAAGAGTGCCTGGGTGGCTCTTTCGGTTGAGCATCCAACTTCGGCTCAGGTCATGATCTCACGGTTCATGGGTTCGAGCCCTGAAGCGGGCTCTGTGCTGACAGCTAGCTCAGAGCCTGGCACCTGCTTCACACTTTGTGTCTCCTTCTCTCTCTGACCTTCCCCTGCTCTCTCTCTCTCTCTCTCTGCCCACTAAAAAATTTTTAAACAAAATAATATTAGTTACAGAACAGATAATGTGGTATTACTCTATTTCCTTGCTTATTCACACACACACACAAACACACATATACACACACATGCACAAGCAATGCTCACATATAGATACCCAGGAGAGATTCTGTATGATTGGTGAAGAATGTGAATTTAAAAGTCTAAATTCAGGGATGCCTGGATGGCTCAACTAGTTCAGCAGCCCACTCTTGGTTTCAGCTCAGGTCATGATCTCATGGTTTGTGGGTTTGAGCCTCACATCGGGCTCCATGATGTTATGATTTTCTCTCTCCCTCTCTGCCCCTCCTCTGCTCATGATCTCTCTCAAAATAAATAAATAAACCTAAAAATATAAAATAAAAGTCTAGATTCAAAGTGCACACGCATAGACAACTCACACACAAACTATCCTTGGGTGATTTAGAAAAGCTGGAAGGGAAGTCTATGCCTGTTTGGTGAATGGTGACTGAGCTCCATAATGTCCAAAGCCTATTACTATGCCCATGGCATTGAGAAGTCAACAGAATGAAAATAATTATCCTTTAGGTTGACTGTGAGAAATTTTTATTTCTGTAAACAAGGTCAGTTGAATGGCCAATGTTAGGCAACATGAACCTAAAATACATCATGGTGTCATTAATTATTACCATTAAATTTATAATTGGAACATTCTTGCTCACATGATACTTGTTTCTTTCAATTGCAAGAGTCTAAAGCTGGTCAGACAGGGAGAAATATTCATCAGGGGACCCTTTAACTGGAGGTATATTGGACCAAGATGTTAAGAAGATTTACTCTTTTTCTCTCTCCAACAAAGGAATAGTTTCTCTGTTCTCTCCTTTTGCTCTCAAGACTGAAGATGATTTGTGCCAGGCAGAGAAGGTCTGAATCTATTGCTTTAATGTTGTTTTAACATAGTTTTCATTTTTAATCTGTAGATAATCCTAATATAATAGACTGTGAATCAATATTTATAAATGAATTTTAATCTTTTATAGCAGATCCATTAACAAACCCCAAATTTATTGAGCCATAAAAGTTAGGCCAAAGCTATGGCATGTAGTATAGTCTTATAGTTCCCAATTGAATCACTAGGCACTGTAGATATGTTGCTTCCCACTGCACAAGTGCTCTCAAAAAAAAATGTAGTATATTTGTCTCATCTTTTACTTTTCCTTGGGATAAACATGTAAACAGTAAAAGGGGGCTAAAGCACCACAGGAGACATGAAGCAGGCAGCCTGCACAGCCTATGAGGGAGGCTGTGCCAGAGTCACAGTGGCTGTTTCAGGACAGCCAGGTGTACATCTGGAATGAGCTGGTATAAAGGAGGCACTTTTAATAGGACCAACGTTTTCCTTGAATGGTTCTCTCTTTGCCATCAATTTTTATTAGAACATTTTCAAAATTTACCCTTCCACCAGCAGATGAGCAAACAATGAGTGTCACAGCTTTGCCCTCCTGACCCTTTTTTAATGTTTATTTATTTTCAAGAGACAGACAAAGAGAGACAGAGTGCAAGTGCTGGGGTGACGAGGAGGGAATGAAGGGCAGAGAGAGAGGGAGACACAGAATCCAAAGCAGGCTTCAGGCTCTGAGCTCTCAGCACAGAGCCCAATGCAGGGCTCGAACTCACGGACTGTGAGATCATGACCTGAGCCGAAGTTGATGCCCAACCAACTGAGCCACCCAGGCACCCCTGCCCTCTTGACAGTTTTTTAGGTTGAGTTGAATGAAGGTGGGTATAGTCAGAACTGCCAGGCCAAGTGCTTGTTTGTGGGCCCTTAATCCAAGCACAAAAGGTTCTGAGAATGTGTGTGGTCCTTTCCCCACTCCCTTTAACAGGGTGTGTTGCTCATCACTGAAGATTCCTGGCAGGTTTCTTCCCTACCTTCCCTCAGCCACCCCATCAGCAAAGCACAAACACTCACACAGACCCTATGTATACATACACAGAGACATAAAAGCAAGAAAGAACCTTTTAGAAGCTGGGTTTGGTAAGCTGTCCGTAATATGAACCTAGAGTTTCCTATGGAAAAATGCTGACACTGGAAGTTGCTATAATCTTTTGTAAAACTGACCACACCACTAGAGCACTTGGAATAATTCAGCAGGACCTTGGCAAACTACTATCACTTTGCAGTATCCTTGAAATTTATTTTAAAGGTTAAGAGTTTTTGAGAATTATCCTATCTCTAATTGTTTGGAGATTGATGAAATCATTACACAGTGGAAACCCTCTGGTCTGCAGAATTATTTAATTAGTTCTCTTAGTTTTCCTGGAGACTCTTGAGTTAGATCTCAATTGTCAAAGGTCTTATGGTTTGGGTAAGGCAGAGCAAGAGCCAATATTTGCAAATATATATTGCTTTGAAAAATAAAATAATTTGCATTTTCTTCCTGTTTCTCCATGGGCATGCATACTTTAGTTCCAGGCTAGAAAGTAGTTTTGCAATGTAGCAGCAAGACAAAGCATTCCAATCTGAATGTACTTAATCTTTCTTGGCTTGGAAATTCATATTCAAAAACTGTTCAGTTGCCAAAGAACCAGGTGATTGCTCTTACTGGTCCCAGTGCTCATCGCTGCCTTACATATTAGTCTCCTAAAAGACACTGTCCACTCCCAGTTTGCACCGTGAAGCCACAGAGTTGCATGTGCACAATGCTTTTGCACAAATGCTTTTATGTAAACATATTCCAGTGCCTCTTCTGATGTGATGCTGCTTCTCTCAAAGATACATTAAACGTGCTGGCCATGCTTCTGATTTGAGAAGGTAGTTTTTAATGTCTCAACTAACTAGCAGAAGCCTGGTGCTCATATGACTCTTTTCTAGGGCCCCTAAAGGTCTAGTACCCTTTACTCCTTTACTAGCCCTAAGATTCTAAAATGCCACTGCGTTATCCTGCAGTTACCTGCTTTCTTCTGCATTGATCTAGTTCCAAGAGTGAGCTGATCCATGTATAATGAAGGCCAATTCTCTGTCTAGAATGTTTAAGAATTCCCTGTGCCCTGATCGTAGATCAAACTTCTATATCTCAGCTTCTCAGTGACCCACTGTTTAATTAGAAATTAATAGACTAGGGGTGCCCGGATGGCTCATTTGGTCGCATATCCAACTCTTGATTTTGACTCAGGTCATGATCCCAGGATTGTGGTGTTGTGCTTAAGATTCTTTCACTCTCTCCTTCTGCCCCTCTCCCCAGCTCACTATCTCTCTCTCAAAAAAAAAAAAAAAAAAAAAAATAGACAAGGTGCACTGAGAAAGATTCTATGTTATTCTGAGTGCTTGCTAAGCCCACAGACTTTCAAGGGAGACTCTTAATCATAGTTGGAAAGGTTTGTGACCTGTGACTCTGCCACTCTATATTCAATTGATAGATATGGGAGTGAGGGGTCACTGACCCACAGGATACTCAGTGGCTTCTCCAACAGCCCCTGAGGTAACTAGATAAAAGAGCACTGCCCAAAAGGACATTTTATGGTGGCTAATTATGCAATCAACTTTTTGTTAAATTCTTGTTGCAATATGTGATTGTAAGATGCAGAGAGAAGGGACAATACGGTGGCATGGCACAAAGGCAACATGATGCCAAGAGAAAAGGTAGTGTGCAGAATCATGAGAAGGAGAGAAAAGAAAGTGATTAAATGCTAACAGCTAGAGAAGTGGCACTCATAAAAAGAAAGAGGGAGAATCCAATGACCATAGTGGAGAACATCAGAGGGGGAACAGCTAGAAAATTTCTCCCAAGAAGTTACCCAAAGTCTTGTGGTAGAGTCACAAGAGACTCTGCCTCATCTCTAGAGCTAACAAAAGGGAATGCCAACAATTCCTTCTATCTAAAAGGTGGTAAATGGGTTTCCAGATCCCACATTGCCTTGTAGAGCACCTGCAGGAATGTCTTACTCTTCCTCCTTTCCTCCTCAAGTCTTCCTGTAGTAAATCTTTATTGTCAGAGGCACATTTACACACTAGTGAGGGCCATGTGTTCTACTGTACATTTGCCATACATATTTGTAATTCAATTCTTTTTTTAAGTTTTATTTTTCTTGAGAAAGAGAAAGCACACAAGCAAGCAGGTGAGGGTCAGAGAGACTGATTCCCAAGCAAGTTCCGCACTGTCAGCTTAGAGCCTAACACAGGGCTTCATCCTGTGAACCGTGTGATCATGACCTGAGCCGAAATCAAGGGTCGGATGCTTAACTGATTAAGCCACCCAGATGCCCCATAACTTAACTCTTTTATTCTGGAAAATGTTCTTCAGCAATTAATCTATAGATTTTTTTTGTTTCCAAACCTAGTTTAATTATATTGTTTATTTATTGAAATTGTTATCAAAGATCAAAATAAAACATAGGATAATTAAATTCTGATACTAAGAAAAAGGAGTTGGAAGTGATATAAAAGTGCTATATGTTTAGAATTGTAATTAGTGAATACTGACATAGTGCTTGCTATTTGCTAATCACCATTCTAAGTGTAAATATATCGCAAAATCCTCATAATAACCCTGTGAGATAGCCAGTATTGTCTCTATTATAAATGAGGAAACTGAAGCACAGAGAGTTGAAGTAACTTGCCGAAGTCCTCACAGTGAGGGGAAGTGCTGGGATTTTAACTTAGGAATCTTGCTCCAGACTAAAGCCTCTTATCCACAACATTATGCTGCTACTTGAAAACTTCAATTTTAACTGAATATCCAACATTTCTTCAGCACCTCTGGTAGGGGATATGAAACCCCCAAAATATTTATTCCTTAAATCTAGGAAATGTATAACATTGCTCCTGTGTCAAAAAAAAAAAAAAAAAAAGTCGTGGGTCATTTGACATTGTTGTTGTTCTACATTTTTACTTTTGAAGTGATTTTTTAATTTAATGCTAATTAGCCAAACCCATTCAGACTCCTTGAAATATATTACCTCCAACTATCACAATAATTCTTCATGTGTTTCCCAATTTTATAGTTCAGGCAACCGGGCTTAGAGAGGTTAGAGATTACAGTTCACAGGTGCCAGGTACACAGGTCAATGAATAAGTGAAAAGCCCAAGACCGAAAACTAAATATCTAAAAGCTATAGACATCACATTGGTCCAGTTATTCCAGTAAATGAAATATCAGTATGGCCTGCTCCATAAAGAAATAGTTTCAAGAAGGAAATCAGATTTGACCTTTTGTTGTTGCTGTTGTTGTTGTTTTGTATTTATGCATTGAATTACAGGTAATATTCTAATATTCAAAGAGCTTAAAGGTAAGGTGGGATGGGGGCCATACTTCCTACAGTCAGGCTAGGAAAGACATCACAACCAAAGGTTCGGAGACATTCTGGCCTGGTGGGGAAAGAGGAGAACATAAATTTGGATAAACCAGGTGAAGTCAGATTAAGGAGGTCCTGAAAAACAGCAGAGGAGTTTGGACTTAATGTGATAAGAAATAAGGCTGTGAAGACTGTTGAGAGGCAGAAGACATGATAAAAGCAGTGCTTGGGGAAGATTAATCTGTCAACAGTTTGCAGGATGGATGCTATTTTAAAGATTGTATATTGTTATAGTACTTTATGTTTCCTTGGGGGTGTTTTGTATATATTTTTCTCTCCTCGGTTAGATTATAAACTCCAGTAAGGCAGAGACCAAGCTTTCAGCTGACTCTTTCAATTTCCCACAGCACTTAGCCCAGTGCTGGTCTGTTACTCTTGATGGCTAAGTATGTAGAAAAGCCACCAAATGAGCAGGAATATTCAAATATTTCAGGTTATTGAGAACAAAGCAACAGTGTCTTTCCCAGACAGACTTAAAAGGAAATTGTTTTTTGTGTTTTCTCTTTTTTTTTTCTTTTTATTCCTGAGTCAGAGATTCTGGAACCCTATGCCCAGTGACAGAAGTTACTGGAAAGGAGAGGAAAAGAAGAAGAGAAAAGAGGAGACAATGCTGACGTGAACTGTGTCAATGCACATGTCAGCTTGTTAGGGCACGGGGGTTTGGATAATGTTAAGAATTGCCCTATAATTCCATGTGGGTAGTAGAGTGAGTAACTTTGCTAACCACAGGACTGGCAGTCCTGAAACTATATTAGAGCCCAGGAGTTTTCTCCCATATCCCATGTGTGCTCTCACATGGCAGGAAGTTGCTCCACTGGGTATTTCATAAAGAACTGTGATGCCATGTCTGGATTCAAAAGTTCTAAAAGAATGAATTAATAATATCTACTTTGGTACAGGTTAAGGTAATGATAGCACACAAGGCCTGTCTTTGTTACAGATTCTGACTTCCCTCAACTAAGAAAAAACTGAGATCCAAAGTGAAATGGTGAGTCTCTAACACCTGGGTAGTCTGAAGGTAGAACTAAGATTGAGAGCCATATTTCTGGCGTCACATTCTAGCCTTTGTTCATATTCCCGTCTTCCATATGCCATTTGGTTTAGGACATCAGGGTTCTTTTTTCTCTCCATTCCCCAAAAATATAAAACTAAGTGAAAACTTTTGACCCAAATGCTTATAATGTCAGAAGCTTTTCAGGATGAATTTGTAGGTGGAAGAACAAGCTTCCTTTGCTTTCTGAATCTGACATTCAATCCTCTGTGATGCTAGATTTGCCAAAGGGAAAATAACTGAATACCCTCTGGGACAAACCAGCATCACTAGAAGCCGCTGCATTCCACACCTGTGCAAATGCCTGCGGTGTGAAAGTAATTTATCCTTCAGATTTTACAATGCAACATATCAAAATTTTCCTTCATACCCACCTTTAAGGCTTGATGCCTTATGCAAACCCACTCTCTCTGGATAAAGGGAACATCTTTGTTTCTGTGGGTTTCTTTATGATCATGGCTAGTCCCTACATAGATAATCTCCTCCACCTCCACAGTGGTACTCTTGGTAATGGGAAGTGCAGCTAGCAGTATAGTTTACATCACCATATACAGTCGGTTAATGGCCGCTTTATTAGGTATCTCCAGTGAGATGATGGGCCATGCGAGAGTATTAACACCTGGATTTACAGTCATCGTGATGGAACACATTGAAGTTCTTTACTAAGTTGAATTACTCAATAACATCTTAGAAACATAAATAATCAAGAAGCCTCATTTTCAAGCCTAAAAGCCAGGAGTCTGTCTTGCTAATTGACCATGATGGAGTTATAATAGTGAAATACAACACAGAAAAACTCTCTAGAAGGCTGCCTCGGGCATATAACATCAATAAAGCACTGGTGATCCCATTTCCAGACCCAAGTTCTTATGAAGGGCTCCTTCAAGGCAGACCCATGTTTTGAGATACAGATCTTTGGGGAGGTGTTTTAAATGTCTAGTTATTTTACAGAACACATAGAGAAGAACTGTTTCTATGTAATTAAATGTAAGCTCCAGGATATTTCCAAAATGCTTCTAGGTTTCTCAGGATTAACTTATAGACTTCAAGTACCCAATAAGATTAGTTAATATATCAAGGAAATAACAGGAAGTAGGATAGAACAGATTTGAACAGAATTGAATTGAATTGTAAGGGAATCAAGTAATAGATGCCTGGAATCAAACAATTTGCATGTATACTATCAAAATAAAAGGGGAAATGACATAGATATAGATTGATCTGCAAATAGGGAGTTGCCAACTTGACCAATATGAATGATAATTGTAATTACTCATTTCCCTGGTGTTAAAGAATATGTTCATCAAACAACTGATACTTAAAATATTGGTAAGACAAACATTGTTTACATTTTACAAATTATAAAACTGAAGTTTGGAGTGAGTAAGTTAAATCAGGATCAACCCACGTGTTCTTATTCCTACATAGTGCCTTTCTATATCCTTCGTTCTCAAATGTATTTTCCTTGAAGCTTGTGCTTATCTAATGTTTGCACTTTTCTGTCCATGTGCAGTAATCGTCTGTGATACTTTTATATGTCTCTGAAGCCAATGGCAATAGAAAATATGGTTTATTCTTCATGCTAATCCGACTAGATTGCCCTGTGGATCATTGGTCTCATGCTGACTAACCAGTATTAAGTGTTCCAAGAAACTATTTATAGCTCAGCCTCCATTACTAGGAAATAAAATGGCAATCACTTCTTTAGGATAGCGGTTTTCCAAATGTTTCAGAGATGCCAAGTGTCAAAAAAGATGTCACACTCACAAACCACCTGGACAAATCAGAGAAATGCAAATTTGCCTCTCGGTCTTTCAAAATTATTTATATGCAATCAAGGTGAACATCCATTTGGGGTCATTAGAAAGTCTGTATATACTTTTGACATGAGTCAAATAACATTTGCTCTGAAGAGCAAAGGAACTGAGTAATTGCAAGAAGCTGATTGTCTTTTGATTCTGTTGTTACAGCTGAACCCTTTCCATTTTGCATATGGCAATACCAATTCTCATCAAGAACAAAGAATATATGGTGTAGTATGACCATTCCAAGGAATTTCTATGGCTCTTTCTTGCCTTCAAAGAGTAAAACATATGGGACATTACTAGTCAGGAAGAGTTCCCTTTTTCTCATCTGTCTTCCATTTTTCTCATGTTTCCTTCCTTTATTGCCTTAACTTCCCACTCTTTCATTACTACTGGAGCCCACATGTTGGCTTATGTTGACCCAAGATTTGGGTCTAAGTTACTTACATCCACAGAATTCAAAGATCTAAAGAGGCAGAATCCTATCAAAAAATGTGCAGCAGATTTTAAGACTCGCTGAAGAAGAGGAATATATGCAAGGAGGTGGACTCACTTTTGGCCATAATTTTTGGAAATCTGTCCTACCAATATAAAGGTAGAACAGGAGGAAAAGCAACTAGAATAAGTTATCATCAAATAGAGGGAAGAAAGGACATGGTTTTAAGAAGCAATAAGGGACAGACACCAGAGGAATTTATGTTAGAGCCTTTGCACAGAGAGTAATTAATACATTGCATATGGAATCAACCCATTGAGGGATGCAATGGAAGTAATTAGTATGAAGTTTTAATAAAGGAGTTAGACATGTATTTAGAGGAAAGAGAATGCTGTGATGTACAATTAATAACTCTGAGGCTGGGACGAAGCATATAGGACATGAGCTTTCTGGCTGCTTTTCCCTATTCCCCCATCAGGCAGTCAGCTAAGAATGTGCCTTAGTGAACACTTTCTACAGCAGGCTCCCAGGAGTGTCTTGTCTGTGGAAATCAGGGAAATCTAAAAACAGCTCTGTTCTGTTTCAGAAAGGTAAATGAACCTTTTATGGAAAGCAGAGGTGTGAAAGGCTTTAGACAAACTCATTACAAGCTCCAGCACACACTTAGTGAACGGAATTGTGACTTAGAACCTCATATTGCCCAGTGTCCCTAGGGGCCAGGAATAACAGATAAAGTACAAAGACAGTGCATTCAATTAAATACTGTAAATGAATGGCAGCATGGCTCTTCCTGCACTGTCTTCCTTATTCTATCCCTGCCCGAAGGAGTTCAGGAAGCCAAGAGCAAAACTTGGGGCCCTCATCCAAAAACATTTGTATACGTGGTCTCCTCCTTTTGGGCAAAGAATCTCTATCATTCCAGCAAGAATTTCCAATGAATGAATGAAACAAATACAGTCTGTGATTGGCAGTCAACTCTAGCTCATCCATGTACCCAAACATGTGACTTCTTACTTAAAAATTTAGCCCATTAACAGCATTTTATCTATGAATTACCTATTGGGTAAAACAACCTCTTTTGGGAGCCTAATTGCTGTTGAAGTCATATATAGAGGAAAAACTAAGAAAGTCTTAAAAGAGCTAGAAGAAAAAAGAACCACATAAAAAATCTCATCTCTCTCTCCAACAATATTCCATGGCAGTACTTGATATCCAAGATTTCTCATCAGTTATTTTGGTAATTAAAGGCTCTTTTGGTGGTTAAATCCCACGCTGAAATGTATTTATCAATAAATGTAGGTTAACATTAATTGACGTTTACCACATTTATGCCTCTATGCTATTACTACTCATAAACATCTCATTTAATTGCCATGACAATGCCAGAAGATAGGTATTGATAAGAGCATTTTAGAAATGACAAAATGGGTCTAAAACTGCTCAGCTGGAAAGTGGCACAGCTAATGTTCTAATTCCTCTCTTCACAATGCCCAGCTCATGGCAATTTACCTCCATGCTCTCTGAGAGCAAGATCCCATGGACTCAGACTGTACAATTAGTAGTTAGGGGAGGTAAAGATGAAAGAACGAGCTTCAGTGGCTGAATGGTGAAAAGGAAGACAAGACTGATTTTACTCTTTTCTTTTTCTCTGTTTTTCACATTTAGATTGAGTGGTCCTATCTGTGTCTGCTTTGTTATGGACACTGGAAAGCAATACAAATTGTGATTTGGCCAAATACAGTATACACCATATCTTTTCCTTTTGGGAAAATGGTTATAATACTGGTTGTATCTTTTATGGGGAAAAAAATGTCCAGTGCTCTTTTTTTAAATTTAATTTTTTAAAATATTTTTTTAATTTAAAAAAAAATTTTAATTTAATTTTTTTAATTTTTTTAAAATTTGTGTGTGAGTGGGGGAGAGGGGCAGACAGGGACAGGAGAGAGAGAGAGCTGGAGAACCTTAAGCAGTCTCCATGCTGAAAGCGGGGCCCAATCTCACAACCCTGGAATATGACCTGAGCCAAAATTAAGAGTTGGACTCTCAACTGACTGAGGCACCCCAGGCACCCCAAAAGTCCAATGTTCTTATGTGGCACAAAACATATTGGAGTGTAATTTTCTCTGAGTGTAATTTTAAGTAATGTGTCACCTGAGAGAAAGAGGGGAGTCCCTCTAATTATATGCAGGCAAAAGTATACTTTACCAATTTGTAAGCCAAATATGCAGGTATTCAGAAATGAAAAAAATGTAAAAAGAGTTAAAAACCATTAGATTTTGTAAGAAAAAAGAAAGAAAAAACCATTAAATTTTGTTTTGCTTGGATTGACAGAGGAGTTCTTCCAGATTCAGGTTATATCATGAGGTACTTAGTTTTGGGAGACTGAAGATTGATTGGTGCAAAATGAAGGAAACCTTCATGAACATCCACCAAAGAAAGCTACAATTTAATTTTATTCATTTCTTCATTCAACAAATGTTTATTGGACAGCAGTTCTGCCGGTCACAATGTTTTATGTTGGTGGTATAAATGTTGTACAACTGAACATTGTCTGTATTGAGCACACATTTCAGTGAGGAAAAGAGATAATAAGTGAGTAAAATAAGTATAAGTAGTGATGAATGCTATTGTTTAAGTGATAGAAAAACGATAAAGGGAGTGGAGGAGTACATGTGGAAATGGGAAAAGTTTGGGAAGGTAAAACAATAGTCTGAGATCTGAAAGAAGAAAGGATTCAGATAAAGAAATAGGAACCTAGTGTCCCATTTTATACATGAACATGTACCAAGGCATCAGGATGGGAAAGAGTGGATTTGCTCTACAAAATATCACAAGCCATGGTGGCTGGGGAAGTGGGAAGATGGGGTGCTGGAGACAGAGACTGCACCAGCATGGCTGGGTGAGAGACCAGTGACAAGGTGGGATTCATGTTGTACCCATCTCTTGGTTAGAGACCACTAATAGACTGAGAATCAGAGAAAATGCAGAGAAGGTAGTAAAGATTTACTACAGAATTCATCTAAGCTAGGTTGATGGCTTGGCCTACAGCAATGGAATGAGATGAGAGAAATAAGATTCAAGATAGATTATGGTTTTGAAATTAAAAGATTACTCTGAGGAACTGAGTATTATTTGAGGTAGACTGGTAGACTGCAGTGTTTGGAGATTTTTATTTTTATATTTGCTTTTGTTTGCGTTGTTTTTGTTTTGTCCAGAAGCACCATCCTCTGGACTTGGGAATTTCGGAGGCAAGCAAAGAAGGGGTAGCTTAGGTTAAGCAATAGAGTGGTTTATAAAAGATCAGTGATTTTCCCTAGGACATCTGGTTATGCTTAATGCAGAAAATCAGAGGAATAATCAGCACTAAGTCATCATCTTCTCAGTTTTTACTGATTTTAGTATATTATCTGACTCTAACAGGATTGCTTTGACCTGGCAAAGTATAGTGCTTACAGGCCAGTAATATCTGAGACCAAGCTGTACGAAGACAGGAAGACACAGAGAAATACCAACATGAGAAGAAACAAAGTGACTTCCATTCCCAGTAGGTGTCTGAGACTGATCTTAGAGCTTTGTAAGTGAACAGACTTTGATAATAGATGAGAAGAAACAGGTAAGGCTGTTAAATACCTGAAAGAAGTCTGACAGCAATTAGGCAGAGGGGCATCAGAAACAGGAATCCAGGGAATAATTACCCCAAAGTCAAGGAACTCATAATGTTGCTGAGGACCAGCCTCTCTGTTGAGTGGGTGAGAAGGGCTTAGTTCAGTGAGTGTTTATCCTGCCTTCTATAAAAAGTACCATTTTTACTCATGTATCTGTTCATTCAATAAATATGAATTTATGGAACCCCTTCTATGCTCTAGGCTCTCTCCCTAAGAAGCAGTAAATTAGGCTGTATTCTTTTCTGTTTTGGAGGAAGCAAACAAGGCAGATAGCTCCTCACAAGGCAACTCCATGGGCCCAAGATAGACGAATTGTGCACCTGGCCCCAACCTGGCCCAGCCAAGCACTCTCCACTTTTCTGGGTGCTGCCTCAGACATTTGGTTCCAGATCCCACAAAATGAACAAAGTAGACATTGTCCTTGTCCCTATGGAACATTTATTCTGAAGGCATAAGGAGAGCATGAATGAGGAAACACACTGATACCAGTCAACTAAACATAAACCAAATGTAGAATTTCAAATTCCATGGATATTGTTTTTGAAATATGAGACTGTATTTAAATGACTTGTTTTTTTTCCCCTAGAATTTTTATAAAAGTTTATTCTCTTGCGTGGCACATTATAAAGATAAGGTTAATAATTGCAGGTGTATGAACTCAGACATTTCAGAATGTTCTTCCTATTCCCAATTAGCCAGTTGTTGGAGAATATAATTCAACACAACTTTGGATCTTCTGCTGTTTTTACTTTACCACAACATTCTAGTCTCTCATTAATGTAATACCAATATCCGCATAGGCTGAAAACTTCAAACATGTGGTATTGACTCTCTGGGCCATGAAGTCTTGGCTCCTTGCTAACACCTCCAAGCATATCGCTGGTGTCATCTCAGGGTTCTGTAATCTTCCCAGGGACCCACAGAGTGCAGAGCTCACCCTAGGACCTCTGTGAAAGTCTGGTCTCCAGTTCAAAAGTCAGGAGGCAGCAGGTTTGCACCTCTGCTGAGCTGGAGGGAAACATGCTGATTGCTGCCAAGAAATAAAGGCAAATCAGTCACAGAGCTCTGTCAAGTGAGAGAAAACCTCATGAAAGCCAGGTTACAAAGGCGCATGATGAGCTAACACATCCACATTATGCTGCACTCTGGAGGAAGAAGTTGGTTTGAATTCTTCAGAAGGATAAAAGAAAGCTGCAGATGGGCAGAGCTTACAGTCATCTGCTCAGGGCAATGCCAGGGCCAACAGGAAGCCACCATGCCCATCACCGCCTTACATGTCCCACCTAGGCCCCTCCTCTTACCTGATCAGTGCCTCAGAGCATTGAACTTTAGCTGAAGACTAACTGGTTCAAGAAAGAGATGCCACCGAGGGGCTGTAGTCTGACTTCACTGGTTTCCCTGCCAGCTCTAAGTTCCAGCCTCCCAACCTTCCTCAGGTTGTAGAGTCAGCATAGTGCCTGTAGCCCTTCAAAGGTATTTCTTTCTCCAGTTGTCACTTATTGGCTACTGGAAAGACAGCCGGGCTCTTTTGTCTGAAGTGGGAAAAGGATGCCACGAAGCTGAAGGAGCATGTTCTCCTATCAAGCAGGGGATATACTCAAAGTGGGGTTAGTGGTTTGAAGTTGTATTGAAGTAGAATCCCTCAGTCGAGCCTAAAGAGCACTTGATTGCCGTTAGTCTACAAATGCTTGAGGAGACCTCTATGATGATGAAGGAAGAGGATCAATAGAATCGATTTCGTATATTTCAAGAAATATCTAGACCTACCACAACTAAATCTCCTCTCCGTATTATTCTCAACAATTTAAAAGCTTATTCATATTCAAAATGACTTTGTTATCACAAAAGAGTAATGGTGGTTAGGCATGAAATGCCATACTTTTTTTTTTAATGTCAGAAAGTAATAGATCTGATAATAATAGTCTTGAGAACTTTTTAAATTGCTCACTCCAGATTTGTTGATAATTTCTGTCTCCCCAGATACCTTCTCCTCAAGGAATTGCTATACATAGATTTGCATGAAAAGGGCCCCTTGACATATTCTTGGGACAGCAAAAAAGGCAAGAGGTAGGAAGAGAGCATTATCTTTTCTAGCTGGAATGGTTAGAAAGGAGCATGAACGCAATGGCTGAAAGGTAGTAGCTATGTGGAATGGTGAAATACCGCCATGGCAAAAATCTGCCTTTTGCCCCTCATCAGGTTCTTTTGTGCTCAGCACATTTCACCTTTAGAGTGATTCTGTTTTAAAGTATCTATGCATCTTCCCTAGCTAGTAGGTAGCAGGAATAGGAAATGAATTCTGTCTTTGGGCCTTTGGGAAGGAATAAGGCTTTCGTTGAGGAGCGTGAGTTCTGCAGCAGAAAGCTGCCCCCAGGGTCTTGGACAGATGATGGCATGCAGATTTTCTGATGGGGATTCTCCACAACCAAAGTTCTACTTGTAAAGGAACTTGAACTTTATTTAATATGGGGGTACAATTCTGCAGTCTACAGTGTTGAGTTACCCTCTTCCTTCTGCACACAGAGCAGAGGCATTATGTGATTAGCCTGAATATAGAAGGTAGAAATTTGAAATTAACTCTGCAAAGGAGCTTAAAGCAGCCGGAGTTGGGCTCTTCTAGAAATCTTCCTTCTGATTTTCCTGCTTGATGCACATCCGCAGCTTGAATTGAGTTAAACTAGAATCACTGCTTCAAACTGCATGGTATTTGTACATTTTTACTTGAGATTTTGGCATCAAAAGTTCTGTCCCCTAACTACATTGCTACTTATTCCACTTGAGCATTCCTTACATGGTCTTTGGAGACTGTGATCAGACTGGGAAAGGTAAATTAATTTATTTTTTATCCAGAAATATCCTGATTGGAATAGAAGCAGAGTACCTCAAAGAATAACCCAACAGGATAGGTTAAAGGATTGAAACTTAGACAGTTGTATTCAGGTCTGTCCCAAACCAGCAGCCTGATTTTTTTCACATCCAGTTAGTTGGAATTAGTATAATACAACAATTAACAAACCTGTCCTCAAAGGAACATTAAAGGCTAAATAGATTTCTGTAATATGCATATAAATAAAAGAATTAAGTATAGTGCTTTGTTCTTCTGTATTGGTCAGAAAATACACACATGCATACAAATTAACACACCAGAGATGTGTCCCATATTGAAAATACAATTTCACTAATCAGTTTGTTCACCTTACATCTAGAATGGAAGCAAAAATAAGTATCCCCTCCTTCCTTCTAGAATCCTTATTATCCAGATGTCTATTCTACATCCTTTTCCCTCAGGAACTTGTTTGTTAGTCAGTTGCCATAATTGAAAACATCTGCAAACTTATTTTACATTAAAATTTTAAAGAATAACAATGTAAAATGTTCCTTTTTAGGTGGGCACCCGAGGTCTTAAGACTTGTAGAGTCAAAAGTAGAAATCTCTATTAGGTATAATAAAAAGAATGCTGGACTGGGAGCCAAGAGATATACTCCATTTCAAATTCTGCCTGAAGCCAGATCCATGAACTCTGGCAGGTAACCTAATTTTCCCTGGGTAAAGAAAGAAGAACCTGAAGGCAGTGATCTCTCAGTTCTCTTCCAGGGGTGGAATTCTATCAATCCATCTTTCTAAATCATAAACATTCTAAGCATGATGATAAGACAGTAGAGATGATCATTTTCACTAGTATTCCTCAAAAATAACCCTATATGGAAAGTTACAAGGCTTTTAGCATGTGTCTTTGCTCTGCTGTATGTGCTTCTCTCTCTCCGGTGTTTTCAATAAATAGATGTATGACTTTCAGTATTCAAATCGCAAACACTTAGCTGCCAAATAAAGCTAGGTGTCCAGTAAATGCAGATTAATCTCTGTGTTATATGGAGATACGTGTGCCTTCTCCCTCTGAATGAGCTCAGTCTGAGAAATTCATTTAACCTTTAGCTTCAAGTCTGATGAACCTGGAGTGACACTGTACTTTTCCTTTCCACAGAACGGTTTATAATAACAATAAAACAAGGGGAAAACATTGAAATTGACAAAGATTAATTTATTTTTACTCTCCCTGGTGAGAATCTAAAATGACAGTTGTCACTTTATAAAGCTGTAACTTCACAGCAATATTGAGACAGCCTGAGTCATCAATTGTGTCTTGTCTGGTGAGCAACTGAGTTGCAATGGAAGTTGAACATATACTGAGGAACATAAACAGAGAATTAGTTATTGTAGTTCACCTGGCAGAGCTCAGACTAAAAAATTTCAAAATCAAATCCAGATTCCTATTTTATAGAGAAAACACTCCACACCTTACCTCTGTTCTGATATATTCAATAATTTCTCTGATTTGCCTCACATCATCTCATCTTTCCTGATGAGAAAGAGAAATGATGCTTTTACTTTAATTCTCCAGATCTATGCTGTTTCTTAGCATTAGAAATAGAAACAAACTGCTTTAATACCTGAACTTATTTCAGATACTTGTATAGTAAATATATATGGATGTTTTACTATTTTTTAAGTTTATTATTTTGAGAGAAAGCATGCATGCGTGAGTGAGGGAGGGGCAGAGAGAGAGAGAGAGAGAAACTCAAGCAGGCCCCACACCCAGCACAGAGACTAAAGCAAGTCTCGATCTCACAAAACATGAGATCATGACCTGAGCCAAAATCAAGAGTCAGATGCTTAACCGCTTAACCAACTGAGCCACCTAGGCACCCCTGAAGATTTTAAGAATAGTGCTTACTTAGAAAAAAAAAAAAAAGAAAAGAAACAGAAAAAAAAAAAAGAATGAAAACAACCATTTAATTGTCTTATCAATTCCATAAACACATTGATATTTCAGAATAAATTGATAATTCAGAATAATGGGCTTTTCTTTTGCTCTTCTTAAAACTGATCACTTGGTGATGTTTAAATACCTCCAAACTGATTCCCATATAGTCTGAAGTTTTAAAGAGAGTAGTTTTGGACTTATTTGCCAGGTAGGGAGTTCAGGATATTTATATACAACACCATGTTTGAATGAAATCATGATTTTAATTCGGTAAAATAGTGTAAGAGGAAGCTTTGGCCTAATTGATATCAAATCCTCTTTCGCAGGCCTTCTCCTTACAAACCAATTGTTTTAACTTCATAAATATATAGAGATATGGTAAGAACATTTTATGATTTATCATTTCTGTGGCAGTTCAGAAAACTAATAGCCATTACTCAGATAAAGAAAAATATATAGAGCAATTATTCTACAAAATAGTTTTACTCACAGAGATATAAGAAAGCTCTCTTCCTTGTGGTAATTTTCAATCTAATTCAAATGATCAGATCATGTGGAGATGCTATAGGGGTTTCAAAAGCATATAAACCACTTTCTAAACTTCAGAAACTTTTTTAGTATTCATGTTAATGTGCACGCATAAGCATATGACACAGAAAATAATGAATTTGAGACTTCAACTTGGGTAACAGGAAGACTCCCTTCTAAAGCAGAGAGAAAAAAATCCCACCAATTACTTAAGGTAAGAAATAAGCATCCAGCAAACCATCCAGAGAATACATACATTACATAGTAAAGAGACAGGAGAGACAATCCTACCTGAGATTTTTGAACCCCATGTCTCAAAAGTAAAATACGCCATCCATCTTTAGTGGGTTTTTTAATTATTATTATTATTACAAACGCAAAGGTGCTTACATAAGAATATGCAAACTGAATTGGATGTCCAAAATGTTATAAATGAACATGAGATCTGCCATCCCGGAAGAGAGGAATGATCTACATTGTTATTATCCTCAGGAAGAAGGCAATTTATACAGCAGTGACAGTGCATTCAGCTCTGTACGGTGGACGGACGATACCTTTCTCGGTTCAGTGGGCTTCCTGTCTAAATAAGACTGAAAGCAAAAGAGGACAAAGACAAAAACTACATTCATCATCAGAGGTATAGAACTGATCTCATTAATTCCACGAATCGAGCTCTATATGTCTCTACCCAAAGGTATTACCAAGAAATCCTTATAGAAAGAAGGGATATTGTCTGTCCTTCTCACAATCCAAAAACTTCCTGGAATTAGTACTTCTTTCTATATTCCCTGGGATCTCATCCCAATAATTGTGACTCCCTCTTCTCAACCTCATCTGTCATCAAGCTCTGAAGATTGTTCCCAAATGCCCACAACTTGCATGATCATCCAGTGTCTTTTCTAACTGGCAGATGTTCCTTCTGGACTCATAGTGATTGGGGAATAGAATGAGAAGGCATCATTAATAGGGGGAGGATGACACAGCCAAACAACCCAGGTGAAAGCACTTGTGTGATTAATGAGTGACAGATGTTCTGACCCCATCAATATCACATTCAGGAACCATTCTTCTTTATTCTCCTCCATGAAGTTTCTCTGCAGACTGTGAAATCTTTAAGTATGTAGAGAAGGGAAATGAGAGATCATCTCAGAGGAGATCATTGTTATTCATTCAACAAATCCTTTCAATAAATATTTACTGATCTCTGAGTTGGGCCTCTGAGGACAGTGAGGCATTTTATCAATGGAGTTAAGTATGTAGGAGGGCAGTGTAGAGTAAAGGACCAGAGCGAACACAGGCATTAAGACAAGGAGGTGCATATTTGAAGAAAAACTGGTGAACCAAATTAATTGGAGCAAAGAGTTGCTATCCACCCTCTATCTTATACTCCTATTTAAGACCTTTTAAATGTTATATATGTGTGCCTGCATATGTATTCATATTATTATCAGTAAACGTGCTCTCATTCATGAAGAAAACTAATCATCCCTGGTAAATTTTTTTCCTTTAAAGCTTACTCATTTTTTCCTACTGGGCAACTGGTCGACAAAGGGTGGTAAATGAATAAGGATAGTTAGGGTAAGGGAAGCAATAGAAATAAAATGGTAAGAGCAAAGAGAGAAACATTTCTGGGAAAGTACAGAAAGAGAATGGAGGAGTACAGAAAGGGAGACGTAATCCTCCAGACAACGCTTACTGGGGAATCTTCTTTTGTCACTGATTTTGCTTGGCCGTTCTGTCAGTTTCTCAAGCATGGGTCAGTAGTAACTCCTCCAAAGCCAAAGGCCTGCTGGTTTCTTCCTCATATAAAGCAATTATGATGTCACTAACTGAGGCACACATGCATGAAGAAATACAACCACAAGGCAGGAAGCAAAGGACCTTTCTTTTGAAAATTGTTGACCTACCAGTTTATCCAGAGTTCATCTTTCAGTGGCACTGCCCCAAAAAGAGGTTTAGGAAGCTGAGTCTTTATCATTTCCACTTTTATTCCTTATTCTGTGTGTGCTCCTATATTAATCCTGAGCCTACAATGCTTACTCTGATTCTAAAGCTGCCTGAGCATTAATCTAATAGGAAGTCTCCTGCAGGTGTCAGTGTGTATCATTCCTGGCACATATTAAAACATTCAAGAAGTGTTTGTTGAATATATGAGTGGGTTGGAGAAGAAATAACTCACCAACTACAGTTTGAGGGAGATCCAAAGGAATGAGAAGAGGCCATTTTATCATAACTGACTCTGGTCAAAATCAGCTGGCAGAACTTATCTATAAGCCCCTTCCTTTCCTAGTGACCCTTATTCCCTCCTACTACAACTCCCAAATGTCAAGTGCCCTCAGCCTACCAGCAAGACTGAGTAAGTTGCAAAACCAGTGTAAAGGAATAAGTTTCAATTGCCTTGTGCAAAGAAGATGTACGTTGTTGTCTGTTTATTTGTTTGAGATGAGAGGTTTCCTATTGCATAGTAGGTAGTCTGAAGATAATGCACTTTTAACTGAGAAGCCAAGTTTAAAATCCTTACCGTCACTTGTTAGTCATGTAACCTCTGTGGCATTCAGTTTTACCTTCTAATTATAGTGATAATAATACCAATTTAATGGAACTTAATTGAGTTATTTGTTTTTTTATTTGAGAAAGAGACAGAGTGTTTGTGTACATGTCTGCACTAGCAGGGAAGGGGCAGAGGGAGAGAGACAGGGACAGAGACAGAGAGACTTTTAAGCAGACTCCATGCTTAGCATAGAGCCTGACGTGGGGCTTGATCCCATGACCCTGGGATCATGACCTTAGCCAAAATCAAGAATCAAGACCTTAGCCAAAATCCAGATGCCCCTGGAGTTATTTTTATTTTTATTAAGTGACCTCAGGATTTAAAGAATCATGTGTGGCACAAATTAGCTTATTAAAAGTATTAACAAAAGCAGTAACGTAGATTCACTAAATAGATGTTAATTCTCATCCTATATTTCTCCTCCTTTTCTTATATTCTCTTTCTTCCTCCTTGAAAATTGGGAGTCCCCCATGGTACTTAGTAAAACGTGTTCTGCTGTGAATTCTCAGAATATATTTAAACAAAGCTGAATGTGTAAGGGAGAGAATGAGTGAGTGAGGAAGTGAATCAGTGCCTGATGGTAATGTCCTGTCTTCTTTTCCCCTTCTATGTGGGAATCTGTAATCATCTTTTGAAGTATCACCAGTCTGACACATTCATCCAGGGCCAAAAACGTTCCTGACTGTCATTTTTTAAATGAATTATTCTATTTTGAAAGTAATGCATTACTTTTTTAAAAAAAATTTTTATAGTTTCTTTTGAAACAGAGACAGAGCATGAGTGGGGGGGGGGGGTCAGAGAGAGAGGGAGACACAGAATCCAAAACAGGCTCCAGGCTCTGAGCTAGCTGTCAGCACAGAACCCGACGCAGGGCTCGAACCCACGAACCATGAGATCATGACCTGAGCCAAAGTCGGACACTTAACCAACTGAGCCACCCTGGCGCCCCCAAAAATAATGCATTACTTTTAATTTTATACATAACAGATAACACATTGCTCAATCCTCTACAGTCTTTTAAAACAATGAACAGGCGATCATGGTTCTGATTTTTAGAGGATATAAAATTTCACCATTGAAGAACAATTAGGTTTTTAATCAAATAGCTTCTTTGGTGACATAGATAGAAGGCCACTGAAAACCAAAAGACAATGTGGGTATAAGCATTTAAACAAAGCTTACTACACAATGACTACTGTCAATGGAATTCAGCAAGCTTTGATGGTTAATATTAATTCCAATAGCGTAGCTTTGTGAACAGGTAAGAGGCCCAAAGACCTTGAATGTTGAAAGCAGTATAGATCTTCAAAGTCATACACACAAATCAAAAAAAAATTTTTTTAATTAAAAAGTGGTATGCAATGGAAACTGAATAATGTAAAAGCCTTGGTGTGAAGGAGGTTGGAGGAAACAATTTGCAGCTTTCTGTTTGTAGAACTCCTACAAGAGCCTATTTTAGATTTACTTAATGAACAATGAGTTTCCTGCTCCAGTGTTTTTGTTTGTTTTGCTTTGTTTTGTTTGGTTGTTGTTGTTTTTTTTTTTTTAAACTGAAGATATCATCATAGTGTCCAATGTTAAGGACAAAGACAGAGTAGGATGGTGGAGATTTGAGACTTTGAGAGACAAAACCCAATCAGGCCTGCAGAAATCCTTTAGGGGAGGATTTCAGAAGAAGGCAAGGGCCAGGTACAGAGTTAAAAATTCAGACTGGAAGGAATAATTATGTGGATGCTTTATCTTGAAGGAAAAGGTCAGTGATGCAAAAGACTTGGCAATGGAAGTCTCTGCTTGATGTTTTGCTTGTTAGACTTCCTAAAAAGCGAGGAACTCCAGCATTGGAGCAACTCCAGCACTGGAAGTAGCATCAGGGCAATAATTAGAAACCAATGCAAATTTCTTATTATATTCATCTTAACCATCCCAGGAGAGTAAAAGGCCTGTACGGCAGGAGGTGGAATGGATTCATAAATACTTTCTGATGAATATAATTTTTTACTAAGATGTGTTTTTTTAAGTAACAAGTCATATATTTTTCTTTATGAATCAAACTACAACTGGCTTCACATGAACCCTGAGAGAATTTCAGTTTTAACAACGGAGGGAGAGAAATATACACTCATAAACACACATACCCACAGCTAAATGTGTACCCTTCTCAAACTCATTGACCTTCACACAGCCAGGGACAACTCTCTTGTCCTGATAAGGAATCTCTGGGGTGATCCCTTCTGAAATATAGACCCTCATATGAAAATATTATTTTGTGATGTGACTTTTTTTTCATAACCACACTCTCACCTAGATTAAAGTGTATGATATTTAGATATCAATCTGGCTAAACAATTCTACATGAGCTTAGATAACAATGCTACATGTGAAAATGAGGGCTATGGGTTTTTATGAGCACTGACCATATCTGATTTGCTTAAGCAGTTCAGTACTAAATATCTACTCACCCTTGATGAAAGGTGTCAGGTTAGACATGGGAGATCTAGATTAATACACTAGCTCCCTCAGGACCTCTGGGAATTCACAATGGTCAAACAGAGACCCTGTATTGTGGGGAAGAGACTTCAAGTCAGGATTCCATATACTGGGATGAAGACCCACAGGAATATAAGAACTATTAATACCTGGGATTTTTTTTTAAATAGGGTTAAGAATATTACTCACTTAAAATCTGAACCTGGGAAACATTAAAAAAGATCACCAAGAGTTATTTGCTCCTTCACATGTACATTGATAAATAGATGATAAATAATACCAATGTATGCTAGTTACTATAGAAAGTTGGTCAAAGATAAAAGATGTGCAGTTCCTGCCTTTGAGATGCAGCTATTAGTCCGAGCTCAAAGATAACAGAGCTACAAGGGAGGCACTCTGCCATAGTGCAAAAATGGTGACAGTCTTCTTCCAGTAAATAAAGCAGAGGACTTCAGAAAGGAAATATAGTAGTGCTGGCATTTTCCAGATTTAAAAAATATATATGGAAAAAGCTTTATAGTGATTAAAGATTTCTTTTTTGGGTGCCCAGCCTCCCAAAATGCACGGGGGAATCTTGGGGAAACACTTACTATCATGCAACTCATCTACGTACTCCATCAGAGCGTGTTCTGGATCCTGGCTGGCTGCTGACCTGGCAAGGCGGCTTCTGGGTCATTCTGGCCCCACTTCAGTTTTAGAAAGGCCCTATGCATCAGTTTTGGGGTAGAACTTTTACAATCTGCCTGCCTCACCTCCCTGGCAGCCAAACTCCTTTGAGCCTAGTGAATCTTGTGGGCTGGGGCTGCTGCCCTTCTCCTCCCCACCTCTCCACCAGCAATAGTACACCTGCTGCATAGCAAAAACAGATTGGGTCCTAGAGAGCCTCTGAGCTGTCCCTCTGGGATGGAGAATTTTCTATTACCTGTCTACCAGTGACACTTTTGTCATCTGTGCTCTCTGAACAAGAGGCTTCTCTGTCCCTTACTTGCTTCCACTTCCTGAAATACAAAGGTCAGAAAGCCCTCAAATATTTCATGTATGCCTCTCCTTGCAGCCATCACTGGTTCCTGCACCACCAGTGGGATTTGCTCAATGTTGGGCTCTGCTCCAGACTTGCTCCTGAGCATATGGTAGAAGCCCCTGGGAAATATCTTGCAAGGGAGTATGGATTTTCCTTTGTTTGGGCACCCACAGCAATGCTTAACAATGACTTTCTAAGCCATACTTGGCCACTGAAAATTCTTTAACTTGTTAGCTGATTCCTATCTGGTTTGTAGTCTGACAGGAGCCCTTCCTCATATTATGCCATTATATAAGTCCCTCTGTGGGGACAGATCATATACGACCTATATTTGGAGAGACTTCTTTCTCTTAATATTTTGTATTATTACGTTACTGTGCCACCTTATTACTCTGATGAGCTTCAGAAAAATATGATTTTGGGGCGCCTGGGTGGCTCAGTCAGTTAACCGTCCAACTTTGGCTCAGGTCATGATCTCACAGTTCATGGGTTCAAGCCCTGCATCGGGCTCTGTGCTGACAGCTAGCTCAGAGCCTGGAGCCTGCTTCAGATTCTGTATCTCCCTCTCTCTCTGACCTTTCCCAGATCATGCTCTCTCTCTCTCGAAATAAATAAAACATTAAATTTTCTTAAAGAAAATATAATTTTGTAGTTTATCTGGATTTTATTTTTAGGATGGGAATGATTTTGTTTGAAACTTTCTATCTTTTTTTTAAATTTTTTTAAATGTTTTATTTATTTCTAGGAGAGAGAGAGACAGCATGAGCAGGGGAGGGTCAGAGAGAGAGGGAGACACAGAATTGGAAACAGGCTCCAGGCTCTGAGCTGTCAGCACAGAGCCCGACGCAGGGCTCAAACCCACGAACCATGAGATCATGACCTAAGCAAAAGTCAGACGCTTAACCGACTAAGGCACCCAGGCACCCCTGAAACTTTCTATCTTAAAAAGAAGCAGAAGCTCACTTCTGAATATCAAAAGCAGAAAATTGCAGAAAAGGAGAAATAGATAAATGCAACACAAACCTATGGATTTAACCACACCTAACCAGTACCTGAGAAGATAAGCAGGTATCTATCTATCTATCTATCTATCTATCTATCTATCTATCTATCCATCCATCCATCCTACAGAGAAACTATTACACATAATAAGAAAATTGAACAAACAATTAAGAAAGGACATATTTTTAAAATAGCATTTACAATAGACCAAAATCATCAAGTACCCAGGAATAAAAGTGAATCATTACTAAAAAAGGAAAGAACTGAATGAAAGGAAAGATATATCATATTCTTAGACTGGGAGACTCGATACTGGAAACATATTGTGCCTCATAATTGAGCTTTAATCAAAGCCATGCTATTCATGTTTCCAGCAGGTTGTTTTTATGAAAATCAACAAATAATTTCTATATTTCCTGTAAAATGAAGAAGGTCAAGAATACAAAAAATAATCTTGAGGGAGAACAAAGCAGGAGAATGTTCACTTACCAGATATCACAAATTATTAAGGTAGTCTGGTATTAGTTCAAAGAGAGTCACGTAGCCTGATGCAACACAGCAAAGATTCCAGAAGCACATGCATACAGCCAATTTGTTTTATAGGTGCTACTGGAATGCAGAGAATTAGATGACGTTTTCAATAATATAAGAGATTGAATATGCAAACTGAACAATGATTAAACTATATATAAAGATAGAATTCTAAAACAAACAAATAAAAAAAATGAACTCTAACTCACAGCCTGAAACAACCAGCCTGGAAATCAAATCACCCGCTGTAGTAAAATGTTCAGGAAGTCAAAGCACAATCCTTGTGGTAATGGGCCCCAAATGGCCAGGACTTAATCAATAACCGACAGCTTCCCAAAGCTGGCCCCTGTTTCCAACTTAAAAACAACTGGAGAAAGCAAATATGCTCTTATAACCAATCACCATTTCTAGTTTGCTTGCTTTCAGATTCACCATACTGACATCTTCCCATCACGGCAGACCTCAGTCCTTCCCTTTTCTAGAAAGTCCTTCCCCTTTCTCTGCTGTAAAGCTTTCCCTCTCCTCTGTCTGCCTTTGAGTCCCTGTCAAATGCAAGACAGGTGGCTTACTGTTGGCTAGAGCAACCTCTGAGTGAGTCTTTGCTTGTTTATTTCTAGAGATATTACAGGGTTAACTGGATATCTGCATATGAAAACAATAAACCTGGGTTCCCTTCCTCACAGCATTTACAAAACTAAATTCCAAAAAGATCATTGATAGAAGGTAAAAGATAATAAAAACAATGCAGTAATAATGGGTACTATCTTCCTGACTGTAGTAAGCAAATTTATTATTTTAAGTTTTACACCAAGAAAACCTAATGCAAGAATAAACTTGATAAATTGAACCACACTAAGTTTAAAAACCTCTAGGAATTAACAGTATTCTTAAGGGATTAAAAAGGCAGAATGGGAGAAGATGCTGGTAGTGCTCATACCTGTCGAAAGACTAGTATACAAAATATATGTTGAAACACCCAGGCATCAAAAAAAAAGAAAGACAATACAATAAAATTGGGCAATAGACACAAATAAAAATTTTACAAAATGACATTAAAATGTAATGAGTATACGAAAAAGTGTTGGACATTAAAACCTGTCAGAGAAATGCAAATTAAAACTAAAATAAGATACAGGTACACACTTACCATAATGGCTACAATTAAAAAAAAAAAAGATCTGACAATATCGTTTTGAAAAAGATCTGGGACACCCAGAACACTCATACAATACTGATAGGAACACAATTCAGTATAATCAGTTTTGAAAACTATTGGTAGTTATCAATAGTTCTAAACACCTGTATAACCTGTGATCCAGAAATTTACTTCAAGATATATACCCAACAGACATAGGCATAAATGCATACCAAAGACATGTAAGTAAAGTCCATAGCAGTTTCATTCATAATAATCAAATACATAAACTTGGATGGTGGGCAAAGGGACATCAATAGAAGAATGGATTTAGTGTGATATATTAATATAATGAGATAACACAAAACAATGAAAAAATGACTAACAAGTGATAAATACAACGTGTTCAAATCTCAAAAATATAAGTAAAAATAAGCTAAACACAGGAGAGTACATACATATGATTTCATTTATGTGAAATTCAAGAATGGGAAAAACAAAAGCTAATCTAGGGCAATAAAGATGGAAAGCTAAATAATAATAATGAGGAAGGAGTACTGAAGGAGGTATCTAGTGTCCTGAAAATCTTCAACACTTTGATAGAGGTCCTCGTTATAAGGTGAATTTATTTTTAAAAATCCACTGAGCTATACCCTTAGGATTTATTCTCTTTGTGCATGTAATACACCAATAAATCCCAAGAGAAAATGGCATTGACAATGGGAAACAAAATTACAGTGATAATGTCTTCAGGAATCTAGTGGCAATACCAGAGTTGAGAGTTTTGCAGACGTCCCATTATTAGGGGGCTTGTCACTGTGCTGGTGGCATGAGGAGTCTGGCATGCCCCCTGAAGGTTTATTACCTGGATTACTTTAGTTTTTGCCCTCTTTTGTGAACACGGTTCTCTAACATCCCTTTGATTCTATAAATTACTCAATAACTCATATCCTTTCTGCATAAATTTACTAGAGTTGATTTTTGTTTCTTGCAACCAAGAGCCTCATTTCTTTAAACAATTTGAAGTATTGCAAATTACTAGCCCCAAAACGTGTAACAGGCTAACTGGAGAATATATGGCATAAGAGAGAGAAGGCTTCAATATTCAAAGCTGAGGTATTTGAAATACTTATTATTTAATAGTAAAATGGTATTTGAACCTCAACTTTTTCATATTAGAAGTTAGACCATGTATATACCGAGCACAACCATACTCTAGGAAGAAGAAGCAGTATATTGGAATACTTGCTAACTTCAGGAAAAAACAAAGGTACAAGCTTTGCCTGATACTGGCTCTTTTGAAAGCAGGAAAAAAGAAAATACATCATTGTTAACAGAGAACTCTTGTTAGATCTAAAATTTCAAAAGGTGCCTTGACATCTTTCATATCTTCACAGGGTCCCAAAGGCCTAAATATGAGCTCCCCTGTCCTGGTCAGATATGCATCCCACTCAGTGGGAATGGCTTCCCACTACTCTACTTCCACTATCAGTTGGACCAGCTGCACGCCACACAGTCCTCAATTTAGTGGGTTTCACCTCCCTGCCAGCCCTCAAAATTATTCAGTGAAGCCAATCACACCTTCCCAGGGCCACCGCACTAGGAGGCACCTCACCCTGTTATTACAAAGTCTGCCTCCCACCCACCCTTATGATTCCGTCTGCTCTCAGTTGCAACCCTTGTGCAACCTTGCACGGCAGTCAGCGCCCTCCTCTCCCAGCTGTGAGTATATGTAACTAATAAACTGCTGTCAATTTCATCTGTCCAGGGTCAGGTGTCCTGTGTTCTGCCATCTTATACTATTTAAGGAGGAGGACCCCTCTGTCATCAACATGGTGGGTAGGAGGTGATCAGCAAACTTCTCTGCCTGCAGACTGAACCAAATAGCTCAAAGTCTTAATATTTAAAGTCCAGAAGGACTAGAAAAGCCCAATTCTCTTCCTCCAGCTAAGATTTGCATAATGAAGTTTAGGCAGTAAAGGACATAACATAATATGGCACCATGCAAGCTTAATACAGAGACCTTTCCAAGCATTTCCTATTGTCATTCTTTTTTTTTTTAGAGTGGAAGAAGATACATTTTCTTTCTTTCTTTCTTTCTTTCTTTTTTTAGAAATAGTTTATTGTCAAATTGGTTTCCGTATAACACCCAGTGCTCATCCCCACAAGTGCCCTCCTCCATGCCCATTCCCCCTCCACCCCTACATCCATCAGTCCTCAGTTTTTGTTAGCATTAAGAGTCTCTCATGGTTTGCCTCTCTCCCTTTCCCCCACCATTTCCCCCTTTCTTCTCCCGCATGTTCCTCAGTTAAGTTCCTCCTAATCCTCCTATACGTGCAAACATATTGTCATTCTTTGATGACAAAGATGACAGCTCAGCTCCTCAGAAGATGTAGCCTGAGGGCAAGAACAACTTACCAGCATCCCTCCTTTGACTTTGTCATTATGAATCACCTAATGGCTAAAGGCCATGACACAGATCCTCTCAAAGTAATGGCCTCAAAGATGGGCAGGGCTTTGAAACCTTTGCTTCCGAGACAAAGATCTCTGCACTCAAGTTCTCTGATGAGACAAGATCTATGGCTCTAGCAAAAAGGCCAGTTGTGTTTCAAAGACACTCATTCCCTATGTTAGACCCTTTGGTGTAGAGATAGGAAGTTTGAAACTACTACAGCCGTTCTGCCATTACGTAAATAAACATGATGTTACAGAAGGGAGAGGAACAGGACTAGAAGAAACTCGCTCCTTGACATCTTTAGCTACTGAATCCAACAAATTCTGAACCCAGCCTTATCCCCTGCTTTCCTATGTATGGAGGGCCATAAATCCCCTTTATTGTTTAAGTCAATTTGAGTTGTTTTTTCTGTAACTTGTTCTTACTGTTACAAGCATTCCAGTCAGGGAATCACAGAGCAATACTTTTTTAAACCACTAAAAAAAGATGAGATTATAATTACTGGGATATTTCCAGACACCTTAAGATTTAAATTAGATGCCTGTACCTCTGAAATGATTAACTCTGGATGGTTTTTAGGGTAAGAAGGATTCACACTATGGGGTAGATAAAAAACTGAATCGACTCAGAGGTGAAATGGCAGAATAGCAGGGAAGATAGGGAGACAATTAAGACCAGGAAGAAGTCCAGATGAATGGTAGTTAAGAGTGACAAAAGTAAGATAAAAATGTACAAGGGCACCTGGGTGGCTCAGGCGGTTAAGCGTCTGACTCTTGATCTCAGCTCAGGTCTTGATCTCAGGGTTGTGAGTTGAAGCCCCACATTGGACTCCATGATGAGTGTGAAGCCTACTTAAAAACAAACACACAAACATTCAATGATGAGTTCATGTAGACAGGAAAGACTTACAGTCGCAAGCCAGGAAATAGACAAGAAATCTTTGCAAAAGAACTGTATTGATTCAGAACAGCATAGCTCTAAATTATCCTTTAATAATTTTGGTCAATGCTTCTAAGTTAAAAATTTTTTTTAACATTTCACTCACTTCTGATAGAGAGAGAGAGAGAGAGAGAGAGCATGAGCAGGAGAGGGCCAGAAAGAGAAGGAGACACAGAATCTGAAACAGGCTTCAGGTTCTGAGCTGGCTGTCAGCACAGAGCCCGACATGGGGCTCGAACCCACGAACCATGAGATCATGACCTTGGCCAAAGTCAGACACTCAACTGACTGAGCCACCCAGGTGCCCCTCAATGTTTCTAAAACTTTGTAAACTTTCATTAAAATGCATTAAGTAGGAGAGGAATTTTGACTCAGGAAGAACCCCCCAAAAAGGAAAAGTTATTATCTATAATTATGTTTTTCAAAAATATGAAATAACCAGGCTTAAATTTGTGCATTTCTATTCTTTTTTGTGACTTTTTTCCTACTTAAATTTTTTTGCTCCATTTCTTATATGTCAGTAAGGACTCTTTGTTTTAATTTATTGTTTTGTGAGAGAGAGAGGGTCGGGGGGAGGGAGACAGAGAGAATCTCAAGCAAGCTCCACAAGCAGCATGGAGCCCAATGCAGGGCTCAATCTCACAACTGTGAAATCACGACCTGATCTGAAATTAAGAGTTGGATGCTTAACCGACTGAGCCACCCAGGTGCCCCAGAACTTTTTTTATATCTATATGGTTCTATCATGGACTCAAGGAATCCTATGTGTTCCATCCCATCCTATTGGTGGGCTTATCCAAATACAAAATGAATGAATATGTGTACATCCATACACAGGGCTTCCTTGATAAAATTTGAGATGAGCCCAGAAAGGACACAGAAATGCTAAAGGAAGGCAAACCCTATAAGTACTCATGTATAGAGCAAGAGTGATGAGGTGAGTATCTGGGCCACATTTCTGCTCATAGTTCCCATGGCTTCCCATCACCTACAAACCAAAATGCAATTATGTGCATAGCATAGTCATTATATATACTCCGCCTTGCTGACTAACCCAGATTATGTCTTTTTTTTTTTTAACCTGGCATGTCTACAAAGATGAACCATGTGTACCTCCTATATATATTCCAACTCATTGTCTTTAAAACATGTTATTTTTGTTTGGAATGTATTTCTACCTACCTATCACTTATACAAACTTATATGTAACATCTTTAGTAAAGCTTTTCTTGGCATATCTTGCCAGGTCTAAATATCCCAGTATTCCTCAATAATCTTGGTACACCACCATATTACAGAACGATATTTCTGAATTTCAATCCCTTTTTCATCACCCTGGCCTATGGACAGGGAACATACCACATTTATCTCTATTCTTCTGGTGCTTTGCACAAACTGGGCTCAGAACTTTTTTTTTTTTTTTTTTTTACAAATAGTTTATTGTCAAGTTGGTTTCCATATTAACACCCAGTGCTCATCCCCACAAGGGCCCTCCTCCATGCCCATCTCCTCCCTCCCCGCCACAACCATCAGTCCTCAGTTTGTTCTCATCATTCAAGAGTCTCTCATGGTTTGCCTCTCTCCCTCTCCCCCACTATTTCCCCCTTCTTCTCCCCCATGGTCCTCCATTAAGTTCCTCCTAATCCTCCTATACGTGCAAACATGATATTTATTCTTCTCTGCCTGACTTATTTCGCTCAGCATAACACCCTCAAGGTCCATCCATGTTGCTACACATGGCCAGATTTCATTGTTTCTCATTGCCGTGTAGTATTCCATGGTATAGATAAACTACATCTTCTTGATCCATTCGTCCGTTGATGGACACTTAGGCTCTTTCCATGTTTTGGCTATTGTTGAGAGTGCTGCTATGAACATTGGGGTACATGTGCTCCTATGCATCAGCACTCCTATATCCCTTGGGTAAATTCCTAGCATTGCTTTTGCTGGGTCATAGGGGAGTTCTAGTGTTAATTTTTTGAGGAACCTCACACTGTTTTCCAGAGGAGCTGTACCAGTTTACATTCCCACCAACAGTGTAGGAGGGTGCTCGTTTCTCCACATCCTTGCCAGCATCTAGAGTTCTCTGATTTGCTCATTTTAGCCACTCTGACTGGTATGAGGTGGTATCTCAGTGTGGTTTTGATTTGTATTTCCCTGATGAGGAGGGATGCTGAGCATCGTTTCACGTGTCTGTTGGCCATCTGTATGTCCTCTTTGGAGAAGTGTCTGTTCATATCTTCTGCCCATTTCTTCACTGGATTGTTTGTTTTTGTGGGGTGGAGTTTGGTGAGTTCCTTATACATTTTGGATATTAACCCTTTATCTGATGTGTCATTTGCAACTATCTTTTCCCATTCCGTCGGTTGTCTATTAGTTTTATGGATTGTCTCCTTTGCCTTGCAGAAGCTTTTAATCTTGATGAGGTCCCAATCGTTTATTTTTGCTCTTGATTCTTTTGCTTTTGGGGATGTGTCAAGTAAGAAGTTGCTGTGGTGGAGGTCAAGGAGTTTGCTTCCTGCTTTCTCCTCTAGGGTTTTGATGGTTTCCTGTCTCACATTCAAGTCCTTTATCTATTTTGAGTTTATTTTTGTGCATGGTGTGAGAAAATGATCTAGTTTCATTCTTCTGCATGTTGCTGCCCAGTTCTCCCAACACCATCTGTTAAAGAGGCTGTCTTTTTTCCATTGGATATTTTTTCCTGCTTTGTCAAAGATTAGTTGGCTGTATATTTTTGGGTCCACTTCTGAGTTCTCAATTCTATTCCATTGGTCTATGTGTCTGTTTTTGTGCCAATGCCATACTGTCTTGATGATGACAGCTTTGTAGTAGAGGCTAAAGTCTGGGATGGTGATACCTCTTGTTTTGGTTTTATTCTTCAATATTACTTTGCCTATTCGGGGTCTTTTGTGGTTCCATACAAATTTTTGAGCTCAGAATACTTTTGGTGGATGAATCAATGATCCCTATAAAATCCTTCTAAAGCAAATGATATTCCTATTTAAATTCAGAAATTTAAATATCAGAATTCTCTTCTTAGTTTACGACTTTAATTACTGTTAAATATAAATGTTTTTTGAAAAGATAGCTACTATCAGTTTCTAAGCTACCCTAGATTTATTACAATAGCAATTAAATTCACTCCTCTGAATGTACTTACTCTTCCCTGATCCCCTTTGAGCCAAATATGTTGCTTGCGGAAATTGACCAAGCCCTCCGCTCAGGATTGATGTTTTGATTAGTCATAGTTTTTAATTTTCTCATAAATTAACCAAAGTTACTTAGTGAGGATGGGTACAAGGACACATGTACTCCTGAAAGAGAAAGGAGGGACTCCTATGAAAAGAGACTGTAGTCATTTTGGAAACCAAAATTTCAAAATTTCACATACATTGAAGGTCAAAGTACCTGTATGGAAAGGTTCATTGATGGGAGCTTTCCCTGTCCACAATATATCATGGTATTTTAACTTTCTCACTAAATGATGGCTATAAGGAGATTCCATACAGAGAGGCTTGCATTTGAGATATAATAAATATTCCAAATGAAATAATATCAGACTTTAAAAAAATGACTCAAGTAACTTTAATTGAACCTTTGCACTCTGACTTCTGTTAGTTTCTTTTGTTTGCTTCCTAAGTGGAATAGACATAAAGTAAAACCCTTTGATAGGTTTCCATGCAGAGAATGGATGGTGATAGCATCACAAAGCCCTCACCAACAAGGCCACATTGCTTATCACAACCAGATGAATTATTCACCATTTCAGCCTTCTTTCAACATTAGGATATGGAAAGAAGGTGAACTTTACGGTCAGCTTTGCACTTCTGGGGTCAGCCAAGCACTTATCTTCAGAGCAGCAGAGGAACGTTAATTTTACAAGGTCCTCTACTCCATTCTCCTGGAATGGAAATCCAACCAAGCCCTTATCAGCCCAAGATATCAGCCTTGGAGCTATACGAGAATAAACTCACCTTGAAAAAAATAAACTCAGGCAGGGAAAGGGATGGATTTTACTGCAGTGAATTTGCAGTTTCAGATATGAAGCTGCCTTCAATTTCTGCATAAGTATCATTTTTTTTTTACCTTTTCACTGGGGCTTCCTATCTTTCTGCCACACCTCAGAAATGCTGAATTCAAGGTTTTCTGTTTCTCTAACTCCAGTATCCTAGGATGCTAATAATCCCTTAGCCATTATACTTCCCCCAACTACAGAGTGGATTTAAGGCCCAAGTATAATATTTGCCACATTTGTCTTTCATCTTCCTCTCGCACTCTGTTTTCCCCATACAGGCCCCATTGTCTTCCTTCTCTTTGTTTTAAGTCCACCAGCTGCTTTCAGCAAGTGAAGTAGTAACTTATTTATAATGAAGTTAGGTAAGTCATACGTTGTTTGTTTGTCTTTTAATCCAGAAAGAATTTATATTTAAGGAAGTTCGAAGCAGGAGGTAACCCAAACAGGATGGCTTCTTTGTAATGTTTTTTATTCATTCTTTCAATACATTCACTCTAAAAACATTAATTAAACACTTCCTGTGTGTCATAGTCTGCAAAGTGGTGCAAGAAATACAGGCACTGATCTTAGGGAATGTAACTTTTAGTGAGGACAGAAGCATGAAGTAACTATGATAAATAATTATTTTCATAATAGAGTGAGAAAGGGAACTATGGAGGCAGACTAGGGTATATGGGGAACAATCTTCCTACTACTCCCCATTTACTGGGAGTAATACTCCCTTTCTGCCCCCTGGTCTCTCGGAGGATGTTCTTCCTAAGAGTGTAATGGTTCAGAGAGTGTTTGAGATAACAATGTCCAGACCCTCAGCAGTTTATATGTCATCTGCTCTGAAACTGATCTTCCTCCCAGGTTTTCCTTTTCTGTGTACCTTCTTACAGTGGCCAGTCTCTAACTTTAAAAAAGAAAGGCTTACTAAGGGCATATCACCCTCAGGCATCAGAACCTACATCCAGAACATCAGACAAAGGAACGATTCAAAATGCTGGTTTCTGGGCCAAGAAAGTGAAAGATTCTGTTGATTAAGAAATCCTTTTACAAACCCGATGTCTTTGATGTGTTGCTTTCAACAAAATTGAGGGGATAATAGTTGAAATCATCATATATAAAATATTAAAAATAATTTTAGGGGGCACCTACGTGGCTCAGTCAGTGAAGCATCCAACTCTTGATTTTGGCTCAGGTCATGATCTCATGGTTCACAAGATAAGTCCTTCATCGGGCTCTGAAATGACAATGTGGAGCCTCCTTGAGATCTCTATTTCTCTCTCCTTCTTTCCTTCCCCCCTCTCAAAATAAATAAATAAACTTTAAATATAACAAAAATAAAATAAAAAATAATTTTGTACAAAACTGTATCTCCTTTATTTTGATTACTTTAACTTCAGAACAAACTAAGCAAAACAAAACAAAACAAAAAAACCACAATACACATCCAAACCCTTTGTTAAATATGGGAAGGGATAGGATTTGAGGCCCTTGTATCCTGTTTCAGACATGCTAGGTCATTTGATGTGTGCATGTGTGTGTGTGTGTGTGTGTGTGTGTGTGCGTTTTGTTTGCTTGCTTATAATTGATAAGGAAGTCGAAGAGCTGAAAGACACTTTTTAACAAAAATCTTTCCAATCTCTGTATGTACATGAACAAGATTTATCTTGCTTAGTCTTTAAAAACTAAAACCAGAGGTGGGTGACTGACTGGGTGTCTCAGTCAACTGAGCATCTGTCTCTTGGTTTCGTTCCAGGTCATATCTCCCAGTTTCATGGGTTTGAACCCACATTGGGCTCTGTGCTGGCAGTGGGCTGAGCCTGTCTGGGATTCTCTTTCTCCCTCTGTCTCTGCCCTCTGCCCCTGCCCCACTCACGCAGTCTCTGTCTCTCTCAATATAATTAAATAAGTAAACTTAAAAAAAAAATACCTAAAGCCAGAGAGAGAATTTTTCGTTAATTCTGCCTCATCCTAAAGATGATTAATATTGATAACTAGTTACATGAATTTAAAGTTAAAAGTAAGAGCCTTTTTAAGTGGTTAGGAAATTAGTTCCAATAAATTTTACTTTTTCTATGTGAAATATTTATCAAAATGTAACACAGTATTTATATCATTTTGATCAGCTGTATACTATAACGGATAATTGTAATGATAACTTAATCCAAAAAATCATTTTAACACTTAGACCTGCGGTTGAAGAAATTATTTTTTAAGGTACATTAAAATAGTGTTTATTTATTTATTTACTTACTGTTTGCAAAGAAGCATGAGAGAGTGATCAATAAAGGGTTTTTGAAGATAAAACAATAAATTTAGGTAAGTTAGAGGTGCATATGGAATAGAAATGTGAGCTCAGGGAAAGAAAACTTTGTTAATATATATAATAATAGGATTAATCAAGAAAAAAGGCTCAAAGGAGAAGCAGATAGAATAAAAGAGCAGCTTAGATAGGGGACAGAGCAAGTACCAAAGTATGAATTCGAGAAAAAGCTTTGCAAGTTGAGGGGACTGCAGGTGATTATCAGCAAGGAATTGCCAAGAAAAGAAATGGGGAAATCAACTTACCAAGTCAATGTTGTTTGAAGGTGGCAACACATTAACATTTCTGGAGTGACTTTTACCTCTATTCATGAGAGAGGATTGAGTTCTCCTGAGACTTCAGCCTCTTCCCAAAGTGCTTAGCCAGAAAAGTTCATGTTTAATTCAAGTCCAATGATTTTGAAGCCTTAGCAAAAACCCAGATGAACTGAATCCAGAATTTCTCAGATTCTTCTGGACTTGGAAGTAAATTCCATGGTTCTGTTAAGAGAGCTAACCTCCCCAGCAACCAAGAAAAGGGGCCAATGTCCCAGTGTCCCAGCAAACACTCTTGGTAGTGATCAGAGAGATGTTGTAATCCTGTTTCCATTCCTCACCTAAAATCCTTCCAAAAGATCCAAATCCAGCTAGTACATGAATTGGAGAAGGGTTAAGTGGAAAGCATGCTGTAACTATTACTTAAGGAAGAATTCTACCTAATATGTGAAAGACATCAAAAGAAAACATGTTCCAAGATGCAATCCTTCAAGACTTGGGTCTTCCCAGGAAACCGTCAAAAATCCTAGAGGAGAAAACAGGCAGCAAACTCTTTGACATTGGCCACAGCAGCTTCTTACTAGATACTTTGGTGAAGGCAAGGGAAACAAAAGCAAACATGAACTATTGGGACTGATGAAAATCTTCTGCACAGCAAAGGAAACAATCAACAAAACTAAAAGGCAGCTATGGAATGAGAGAAGATATTTGCAAACAACATATGAGAAAGGGTTAATATCCAAAATCTGTAAATAGCTTATCAAACTCAACACCCAAAAAACAAATAGCACAGTTAAGGAATGGGCAGAACACATGAATCGATACTTTTCCAAAGAAGACATCCAAATGGCTAACAGACGCATGAAAAGATGCCCAACATCACTTATCATCAGAGAAATACAAAACAAAACTATGATGAGATATCACCCTCACACCTGCCAGAATGGCTAAAATTAACTACACAAGAAACAACAGATGTTTGCAAAGATGGAGAGAAAGGGGAACCCTCTTGCACTGTTGGGAATGCAAACTGGTACAGCCACTCTGGAAAACAGTGTGATGGTTCCTCAAGAAACTAGAAATAGAACTACGCTATGATGTGGCAATTGCACTATTAGGTATTTACCCAAAGGATACAAGAACACAGATTTGAAGGGGTATATGCACCACAATGATTATAGCAGCATTATCAGCAAGAGTCAAATTATGGAGAGAGACCAAATGTCCATTGACTAACAAATGGATAAAGAAGATGTGTTATACATATATTTATATATATATATACCATGTATATATGTTGGAATATTACTCAGTCATCAAAATATAAAATCTTGCCATTTGTAACAATGTGGATATAACTAGAATGTATTATGCTAAGCAAAATAAGTCAATCAGAGAAACAAATATCACATGCTTTCACGCATACGTGGCATTTAAGAAACAAAATAGATGAACATATGGGGGAGGGGAAGAGGAGGGAGAGAAACAAACCATAAGAGACTTAACAATAGAGAACAAACTGAGGGTTGCAGGACAAAGAGAGAGGCTGGAAGGGGAATAACAGGAGGAAGAGGGAGAGAAGGGAAAATGAATAATGCATCTAATTTTGTGGATTCCTTTAGAGAAACTAGAGTTAAATAATTATTTTTCAAGTCACCTTGACCTTATTATTGTCTTAAAATGAAAGAGAAAGGAATAATTTCAGTCTTCCTTTTAAAATGGGAGGCAATTATGTTGACAAAAAGGCTGTCACCAAACCCTCTCAGGTCCTTTTGCTTCCTTTCGCCTACACTACACATATGCAGGCAACAACGTTATGTTTTGTTAAACATCTATTTCATGCCAAGCTCCAACAATATCTAAGTACTTGGAGATCTGAGGGTGTCTATCACACCCATTTGATCTTTTTACTTGCATTTTCTTCTTCCTGGAATACTCTTTCCCTACTTTTCTTCCTGAGATATTTATTAGGCTTTTAATAAAACCTAAACATCACATACTTTATAAGGCTTACTTTTTAGTCAGATGAAGATGCATTTTCCTCTTTTAAGTTCATTATCTACTGCTATTATAATATAGCTGTTAAGATCATTTTTCTAGCCACAATATCATGGTTATCCCCAAACCATACACAGTATAAGGCGAATGGAATTCATAGTAAATGAATATTTGTTGAATTAATGGTCTGATGCCTAAGTCAATTAATGAATACATCTGCACCAATATATTCTGAACTCTTCAGTACACAATCACTAGACACAAAGGGGAAACTTTGGGTTCCAGTCATTATTTCCAAGCAAGTAATATCCTTTGTGTTTTAAGAAGACCTTTCAAAGACATCCTACATTATTTGCATTATTATCTTATACTGATAGTGACAATGGTAGTATTTTCACTGAGAATTTTAGGAACCTTGATACCAGTGACACTGATCATCGAATATAAGGAACGAAAGTAGAAGAAGAAGGGAGCTGAAATAAGCATATTGAATTGAGGACACATGTGTCTGCTACATACTGCATGAGCTCTTCTTCCTCCTTCTCCCTGCTGACTCCCACCTCTCCTGCTTGTTAGGGAATTGTCTTCACAATGTTCATAGAACCAACCAGATATTGTTGGAAATGACACTGTAAGTAAATTAAGTACAGGATAGTATAGGCTGATGAAGTACTGTAATTTAATTTTATTGCATCAGTGGCAACAGTAAATAAATGCACAGCATAACATGCTGAGATAGTCTATTGATCTTTTCAGTCAATATTGGATGAAAATTCCTAACAAAACATAAAATTACAATATTGTTAGAAAAGATATTATTTTCATCTTTTAATACTACAAGGTAATTGTTTCATTTTACACACATCTAATATATATGTAGATGACCAAGCACTGAATTCACAGTTGATTATATCACATATAGTAATAATACATTTATCCCAAGGTTACTTATTATGTTATCTCCTGGAAGCAGTCAGCCTAAGGGTAGGATAAGCTTAAATGTCTATGTTCAACCAAAAAGATGTCGCAAAATCCAGGTACCCAAGGAAACCTCAAACATTTCCCTCAGAGATCAAATATTTCCTTCTAGGAGCCCACTTCCAAATTATACTCTTGATTATCTACTTAACACATTTGATAGATATATAGATAGAGATAGATGGAGGGGCACCTGGGTGGCTCAGTTGGTTAGGGAGTAGACTTCGGCTCAGGTCATGATCTCACAGTTTGTGTTAGAGCTCCACTTCGGGCTCTGTGCTGACATTCAGAGCCTGGAGCCTGCTTCAGATTCTGTGTCTCCCTGTCTCTTTGCCCCTCCCCAGCTCACACTCTCTCTCTGTCCCTCAAAAATAAACATTAAAAAAAAACTTTTTAAGTGAAAAGACATAGATATATACACACATATACATATATGTATGAATGAGTTGGGTATTAGAGAGGATTTTAAGAGGAAGACAGAATTTCCATAATGATAAATGATGGTTTATCATTTATCATCATCTTGAAGTAGAAGACTTCATCTTGAAGTAGAAGACAGGCTTCAGAAAACATGGTTAAAAATAAGCTGAAAAACAAGCAAAGAACTATGGAGACTTTCAACACGGGAAAGGTTGTTTCATGTACCTCAGTAGCTGCTTTGGACATGTTGAATTTTAGCGTGCCTGGGAAATAACTGGTAACAATTCTCTCTTTATTGGGAATCAAAACTATTTCTAAATGAATAGAAATTTCACCTGAAAATGCGTCATATCTAGAAACTGATTTCAGCTTTCCTGTCTTGGTGAGTCTTTGACTGTATTGAGATCGTCTTTGCAATTAGAAAAGTTTTCAGTTAAATTCACCAAACATATTAAATGCCTATAATGTGCCAAGTGGTATGATAGACATTTAAAGGGATGGAGGGATGACTGGTAGGCAATACCTATTATTATGGAGTGAAGATCTTAGTGGACTACTTCAGTTGAATCGGGAGTGTCTGCTATGCCCCTTTGGCGGTCATATGAAGAATTTAAGTTATTAGATTTTAAAAAGAGGGAGTCAGAAATGCATCACAAGAGTAAATTGTGTCATTTTTTGAAGTATTAGGATTCTTTTTTTACTATCTCAAACAGGGGTTTTTGTTTTCTTTTTAATTGCAATTCCCTCTAAATGCTAATATTTCCCCCTGAGGATGTTATACATGGTACGTCATTTAAAAATCTAAAGCTTTTTTCAAGAAAGAAATTTTATTTAAATAAGGCATTTAGCTAGGTAATTTTGAAAAGAATTATTGTTGCGGTTAAAAATTAAATGATCTCCTCGAGACATTTTCCCCCTCATTCTCCAATATTTCTCCTTCCTTTTTGACATCGTTGCTTTAATGATTCAGATGTTAGACGAAAAGGACTAGTCCTTCTATATATGAAGGGGGATTCTGAATCAAAGTAAATTCTGAGCCAAGGTACATTGGAAGCCTACACACTTTGTCCATTAGAATAAAATTTCCATGTGGAATACCATATATACTCATTCTGGGACTTTTAGATTCCTTAAATTCTACTGTTGCAATAGAACTAAGCTCATCTTGGTTAATTCTGACTGTAAAAGATGATAAAATAAATGGATTAATCTTAGAGGAGTCAGGGCCATTAATAGTAACTAATGTTTTATCAGGAAAAAATGACTATGAATATTAATAGTAAAATAAAGCAGATCTTTTTCTGTTTATTTTTCACCCAAGTTTATTAGACACATAGAGGGTCAGAGATCTTAGAAATGTACTCCATGATAAGAAAATGAGTACAAAATCAGGAAAGAGGGGAACCCTCTGAAAATGAAGTACATCAAAATCAACATAATATACCAAAAAATGAATGAATGCAGCCGTATGTAGAAATAACCTTTGCATCTACCCTAAGGAAATTTTTTAAATAAAATTTTGAGGAAATGAAAATAAGTTCTCTCCCCAAACTAATCAGCCTAACTGGGATCAGACTGATGAAAACTATAATCTCTGTTTCTATGTCTTAACTAATCTTGAAAAGGCAAATAGGTTTTGATGATTGAAAATGCATTTAATTTAAACAATTTTTAATGGGTTTTTAAAATTTATTTATTTCTGAGAGAGAGAGAAAGTGAGCGTGTGAGCAGGGGAAGGTCAGAGAGAGAGACACACACAGAATATGAAGCAGACTCCAGGCTCTGAGCTGGCTGTCAGCACAGAGCCCGACATGGGGCTCGAACCCACGAACTGTGAGATCATGACCTGAGCTGGATGCTTAACCGACTGAGCCACCCAGGTGCCCCGTATTTAATCTAATAATAGAAATTTGTCAGAACTTATGTAGCACCACCCAAGAAAGAGAAATATTTCTGAAATTCATCTAATTCAGTTTCTTCTATGTTTTAGCCCATCAAACAGCATTCTGGTTATCTGGTCTAGATTCCAAGATAACTTGTAAAGGTATTCTGGTTAAATGACACAAAGTTATGGAACAGAGCAGCTGTCTAGGTGGTGATTATACCAGAATGACTATAAATACGGTGTTTGTGACTGGGACGAGGTCAGTATCACTCCAGGAGCTCTTGAGGACAAGACCTCATGCTTATTTGTGTTTTCTTCCCCCTTAAACATGTGCCAGAGTTGTTATGAGAATAAAGTATCTCAGGAAGAAAATCGCACTGCTGGCTATCTAATTATTACTTCTGACACTCAGATAAAACCTTCTAGATAGCCTGAATTTCAGTCAGAATTGAGAACTCCAAGGCCTATCCCTGATAATCAGTAATTCAAATACAATAAACAGAAGACCATGAAAAATCATTTGATAAATATTTGGGAAAACTTCCTATGTTGAGGGAACCAACAAAAAAAAATCTTTTTAAAGTCATTTGAGGGGCTCCTGGGTGGCTCGGTCAGTTAAGCATTTGACTTTGGCTCAGGTCATGATCTCATGGCTTGTGAGTTCAATCCCAGCCAGCATCAGGCTCTGTGCTGACAAATCAGTGCCTGGAGCCTGCTTTAGATTCTGTGTCTTCGTCTCTGCCCCTCTACTGCTCATGCTATGTCTCTCTCTCTAGCTCTTTAAAAATAAATAAACATTAAAAATTTTGAAAAAAATAAAGTTATTTGATTATAGCTTAAAGGATAGAAAAAGAATAATCAGTATCATTGAAAACATAGGAAGGAAGGAAGGAAGGAAGGAAGGAAGGAAGGAAGGAAGGAAGGAAGGAAGGAAGGAAGGAAGGAAGGAAGAAGGAAGGAAGGAAGAAGGAAGGAAGGAAGAAAGAGGGAAGAAAGAAAGGGAAGGAAGGGAGGGAGGGAGGGAGGGAGGGAGGAAGGAAGGAAGGAAGGAAGGAAGGAAGGAAGGAAGGAAGGAAGGAAGGAAGGAAGGAAGACTCACTCATAATTGTCCTGGAAAAGAGGTATGAAAACCTCTACTTTCCCCTGCCCAGGAGAGTGAGAAGTGATTTTCTCTTGCCATTCCCCTCCTGAGATGACCAACCAGGAGAAAGATATATGGTGTACCCTGCCCAGCATAGGCTGAGCTCATCATATGATTAACACAACATCCAAAAGAGTTTGTCAGGCAGGATGCTCAGTTCAGAACCTGAACTCCACTCACACCTGCTGGGAGACCTCAAAACTGCACTGATATTAAAAAGGCATTGGTTTTCCTGGCCTGATTTTGCCTTTGCTCAGTTCTACGTTTTTTATAGGTGAGCATCACTCTGAGTACTCCAAACAGTTGTACATTAATGACAATGTTAATAACTACACTGATAACAGTAACATTTTAAACATGCATATCCTTTATACATTTCAAAGGGTTCTCATTCCATTTTGTGTTAATCCTCACAGTGAGCCTATGAGCAAAGAAGATAGTGATATTCATCCCATTGAACAGATAAGAACACTGCAAATCAGAATGCTTATTTGGATTTTCAACAGCAGGTTTAGGAGGGTCTGGAAGAAGATCAAACAAAGGATTCCAGTTTTTCTGTAAGAGACATTTTCTCCTATTAGTCACAGCCAGGCACTCTGAATGTCAGGAAATGCTTTTCCGGGGCATTTGGAAGACAACTCTGGAGGTCCAGAAACACAAGTTTAGCTTTATTTCTCCCATCCTCCTCATGATTCTCCTTCGCCTAAAAGGCCCACGTGTCCAGAGGAAAAATAGCAAATCAACATTGGCATAAGCCTTAATTCTTTCTATTTATGTGACTGATAACTACCTGCACAGTGCCTTCTCAAGGTGCTTTCATTCCAGAGATGCAGGCAGTTCCAATCATATACACAGGGTTGCTGCGTTGTGATGGAGGAAGAAAAGCACAGGTATTAACCATATATCAGCATGAAATAATAAAATTAAAAAGAAAGGTTAAGGAAGAAACAGAGATGTCACATTTAAAATACGTTTATTTTCCCTAGATCTTCTAAAAGGAGACAATGAGAAGCTTTTAAGTGTTTGGGGGTAAAATGCAGGGAAAATTTTAAAAGACAAGAAAGAGAGGATGATTTTTAAACAGTACATTTTAAGTGCTTTCCTTTTGAAAATGTCTGAGAGAATTATTCCGTATGTGCAACCAAATATGCAATTCCCTTGGACATTCATTTTTTTATTACCTTAGTAGCCAATCATGAAAAGGAAGCAGATTCTGGCGTTTTCATTCTAAACACTAGAAAGCACACTTTGAGGATTTGAGAATGCAACGTAATTGGAGAGAAAAAACAATCACAATTAAAGAGGATGAAAGATGGAACGGAAAGAGAAGTGCCCAGAAAAAGAGAGTTTAGGAGATCAGAATGTGGCAAAATTACTGTGCCTAGCAAGAGCAGCATGAGTGACTTCACTGCAAGCCCCTGAGAACAGGATATTTTTTTTGTCCCTTTTGGATTGCCTCCTCCTACTACTGAAACATTTTAAATTTAATAGACAAAGGTTAAATATATGGTTGCATGCTGACATGAGGGTATCTTTCCTTCTGATGAACTAGAAACTATCATTGCTCATTGTCTACTGAATTCCTAGAATGCAGGAATGTAAGACCTTAGAAGTAATTTAATTCCACTTCACACCTTGTTTAATAGTTGTTATTGTTTTTCTTGTTGTTGTTTTTGTTTCTGTATAGCTTTTAGCAGAATGAAGGGGAAAGAGCCCAAGACTTTAAAAAGGTGGTAAAGATTAAAAAAAAAACAAAAAAGGTGGTAAAGAGCTGAGTCTCTGCTCAGTCTGACTAGCTATGTAACCTCTGTCAGGTAATCAAATCTGTCTGGGGTTCATTTCATTTAAATGTATAAGGAACGGGTTGCATTGTATATATGCTTGTATTAGAGTTTGTGTCCTGATCACTCTACTGTCTGTGGAAAAGAACCAAATATACATTTTCAACTGCCTTAATAGCTGATTCAATGTGAAAGGCATATATATGTATATATTTACTGATGGCTTTATTTTGAGTGCAGTGGAGATTACTGCATAAAGCAAGCCATCCTCTTCCTTCCTACCATTAAGAACTCAATCAAAGTTCCAGTTTGGGGAGATATTGCTTCAGCTTTCAGTTACAAACATCTATGAGGGATTTGATAGAACTAACCATTAAATGGCAAAAGAAAGTTTCCCTTTTCTTTTTGACCTTATACTCTCCAATAATGAAGATAAAAAAATATATAATCAGCTGAGAATATACTTGGTTTCTCTGGTTACAAATAGTTTTATGACTATTATGGTAGTTTTACAACTGAAAAATATAGAACGGTAGTCTGCCCCAGGGTTTAGACTCTAAGCCCTTCAAATTAAAATAAAGTGTTGTACTGAGCTCTGCATCCATAGCATGTAGCCCTGTGTCTGGCACAGAAAATGGTCAATGTGTCTTTTAAATTGTATGGTTTGGGGTGATTGAGAAATAATTTCCCCAGTAAAACATCCTAAATGCTCAAATTGTAAGTATATTGACTAATGAATTATTGAGTAGTGAACACACACATGTATATGGCACTCAGGACAAAAAAGAGTCTATAAATCAAAGAGGTAGAATCCCTTCCCGAATACTACTTCTCTTCTTTCCTGAAGAGATTCACCACCTGACTTCTAACATGATAGAGTATTTCTTTCTGTTTTAGAACTTTATATGAATGGCACATTACAATAGGTACTCTTTCATGTCGGGCTTCTTTCATTCATTGGAGTATTTACAATATTCCTCCATGTTGTTGCTTGGAGCTCTAGAGCAGTCATTTTCACTGTTGTATATTATGCCACTTGTGAAGAAAACACCTATCAAAACAGCACCAGCATTCTTCACAGAGATAGAACAAAAAATTCCAAAGTTTTTTTTTTTCCTTTTAATCACTTCTACTATTGATGGACATTTGAATAACTTCCAGGTTTGTGTTCCCATGAAAATTATTTCTGTGAACATTCTGGTATCTTTCCTTTGGCATAGAATGGGAATGCATTCTGGCATGTGGGTAGATACTTATACATAGAAATGTGGCTTCACTTGGTAGGCATTTATTCAGGTTGGTGGATAATTATAGATTGATTCCCAAAAGGGGTTGTGCAAGTTTGCACTCTCTAGAAGTATGTCACAGTTCTAGCTGCCCCACATCCTCACTAATGCTGCATCGATGTCACTCTTTTCAACTTTAGCCCTGGAGGCCAATGTGTGATGGCATATCATCATGACTTATATTACTTTTCCTTCATTTCTAACAATTGTAAATGCCTTCCATTCCATTTTTAGCCATTGGGATATATACTCTTTTGTGAATTGCCTGTTTAAGTCTTTAACTTGTGTTTTGAACACGTTGTTAGTCTTTCCTTATTCATTATAAATTTACATATAAGTAATTTATGTATTATATTGAATACCAGTTCTTTGTTGAATATATGTAATATAGGTATCTTTTCCCACTCTGTGGCTCACATTTTTACTTTATTACTGTGTCTCTTAATAAAGAGAAGTTCTAAGTGTTAATGTACTCAATCATTTTATTCATTTATGGAAAAGGTTGTCTTTTCCTATCTGTCCTGTGGTACTACCCTTTCACATAAATCAGATGTGAATTTGAAATCTGAACTCTCTATCCCATTCCAGTAGTCCACCTCTCTGATTTTATGCTGATCTCACATTATACTAAATAATGATTGCATCCTTCTAAGAAGGCTTGATTATCTTATAGGTAGAATCTTCATATTTTCAACTTTAGAAATCTTGAGTCTTCTTGGTCCTTTGTATTTCTATACAGACTTTAAAAACAGTTGATCATTTTCCACAGAAATAATAATAATAAAATAAATATTTTGTATTGTGATGGCCTAAATGCATTGAATATGTACATCAATTTATGGAGATTTAACTTCTTAAAAATATGGCCATTTCCAATTCATCAGTGTAATAATATTTTATATTTTCTCTGAAAATGTCTTGCACATCTTTCATTCATTTTCTTCATAAGTATCTGTGGTTTCTTTTAAGGCTATTGAAAATAGCACGGTTTAAAATATTTTAAAATTGCTGTCCAGTGTTACTTAGAAAAACAAGTGATTTTTGTAACTCAGCTATGTATCCAACAACCTTTCTAAGTTTACTTATCAAATGAAATAGTTAATGTGAATATATATGTGTATGCGTGTGTATACAATTGTCATTATACACAGATTCCATATTTATAAGTCTACCTACTCCCTAAAATTTATTTGTAATACTGAAATGACTTCTCAGGGCACATTCACGGTCACTTGTAAACAAGCACAGAGTGGAGAAACTTCTGAAACACCAACACATACATTCCCAGATAAGATTGAACAAGATGATACTCTGCCTTTTGTTTTGCCTCTCATACTATGAACAAGTATCCTTTCTGCATCTATTTGGTGCCATGCTTTTTACATTTTTGTGCTTTTTGGAGTGTTTTTACTGTTTAAAATGGTCCTCAAACCTACTGCTAATGTGTATTGAGTGTTACTAAGTATGATTAGAGGTAAATAAGCTTTGTTAGGCATGAGTTATAGTGTTGTTGGACATGAGTTCAAAATAATGAATCATGAATATAACTTTATATTTCAGATATCTCTCACTACATTATATATATTTAAATATTTCTGATAATATTTGTGATTTAATTGAATTTTCCATAATATTTAATGAATATGATTTATGATTAAATCACAATGATTTAATGATTGCTCATATTATGTGATTTATCTACAGGTTACTATTTATTTTCTATTTATATGACAGGTGATTTTTTTCCAGTGGGTTAATCAAGTACTTTTATTATTCTATTCTAACATGTATTAGTTTACTAATTATAAATACTTTTATTATTATCTTAGTATCTTAGAGATTGCAGCATACATAATTGACTAATACAAATCTACCTTAAACTGGAACTTTTACTGCTTACAAGAAAATATAAGAACATTAAACTACTTTAACTCCATTTTTCCTTCTGCATTTTGTAGATTATTTTCATATATTTTAATCCTGCTTAGCATCCTACAGTATCTTATTGTTGTTGCTTTAATCAGGGTTCAGTAAACTAGAGCATATGAACCAGACCAAGGTTCTAGTTTTTTTCATCTATGGCATGTGAACTAAAAATATTTTAACGTAATTTTTAAAAATCTTAATGAAAAGAATGAAAAATACACTATGGAGGCCATATGCAGCCTGCTAAGCTTAAAATATTTAAGCTGACCCATTACTGAAAATTTTGCTGATCCATGCCTTAAACTACAGATACTAATTTGGAGTAACCAGTAGGTTTACCTTTTTAGAGTTCTGTTCTTTTTACATTATCAGATTCTGTCTTCGATCATTTCTTTCTGCCTGAAGAAGTCCCTTAGCATATTCTTAGCACAAGTCTGCTTAGCACAAGAAAATACATTTTCTCATTTCTGGTAGATATTTTTGCTTCATAAAAAATCCTAGCTTGTCAGTTATTTTCTGTTAGCTCTTGTCATCATTTCTTCTTTAAAGTCAGCTGTCTTATTATTGCTCTTTTGAGGGTAATGGATTTATTTTCCTTTAGGCTGCTTTCACATTTTTTCTCTTTGTCTTTTTGTTTTCTGAGACTAGTATTTCCTTTTCCTTTTTTCTTGTATTTATTCTGTTTGATATTTGTAGGATTTCTTGAATCATCAGTTTGATGCCTTGAAATAGTTTTGGAAAATTCTCACCCAGATTTTCTCCAAATACTGCTCCGAGCCCATTCTCTTTTTCTTGGATTCCAATTATGTACATGTTAGAATATTTCACCAAGTTTCATATTCTTCTTATGGTGTTTTTAATTTTCTATTCATCTTCCTAACTTTAATATTTTCTAATGATCAACCTATAATTCTTTTTCTCCTGTATCTGATCCACTATTAAGTTTATTTATTAATTTTTTAAATATTTGTTATCATTGTATTTTTTTTCATTTCTATTATTTCCATTTCCTTCCATGAATACATGTATGTATGTATATATAGTCCAGTTCTCTGATAGAATTTTCTGTTTTTCAGATATAGAATTTTCCTTTTAGATCAAATGTATAGCTTTTGTTTTCCGCAATAATTTCCTATTTTTTCTTGATTCCAAACCTACTTATTTAACAATTCATAACCACTAACTCTATTGTAGGTAGCCTGTTAGTTTGTTTACAAAGGCTAGCTTCTCTTGGTTTTTAAATCATGCTATCTTATCTTTCATTTTCTTGATTATTTTTGATTGAATACTAGCCATCATATAGAGATACTTTGAGGTTTTCCACCAGAAAATATTTACATTTAATTCATATAACTATATAGGAACTAGCAATTCTAAACAACTTCACTTTTATCAGAGATTAAGGTGATTTTAATCTGAGATTTTAATTTTTGTCACACCAGTCTTTATGTCATTGAAAAGTGTCTCAACACCCTGGGTTTCCTTTACACAGATTCTGAACTCAAAATTCACATATGTAAGCTTTCTGAGGTCTCCTAATCATTTTTATTTTCATATTTGGTGCAATATTTTTAATTGTTTTCAATGGGAAGGTCTTTATTATCATTATTATTATTATTATTAATTGCCTTTTCTGTCATTTTAGAAACAGAACTCCTATAAAGGCATTTTTAAATGTTTTTTTTTTTTTTTTTTTTTTTTACTTCTAGGAGAGAGAGAGAGAGACAGCATGAGCAGGGGAGGGTCAGAGAGAGAGGGAGTCACAGACCGAAACAGGCTCCAAGCTCTGAGCTGGCAGTCAGCACAGAGCCCGACACGGAGCCCCAACCCACGAACCGCGAGATCATGACCTAAGTGAAAGTCGGACGCTTAGCCGACTAAGCCACCCAGGCGCCCCTAAAGGCATTTTTAAAAATGTGATCATCTAATGTTTCCAAACAGAAAATGAAGATCATAGAAAATTTAAAAAAAAAAATGTGGGATTCCTATGTAATGCATTGGGTCTCATGAAAGAGGAAATGATCTGTAATCTTGGCGTTTAAACACTAAGATAAGGTGTGGTCAACAACACTTTTAGCTGGGTCTACAAAAGAACCAAAAAACAGACTACACCATAGTCAATACAAACGAAATAGTATATTAAGCACAATACTGTTTGCTAATTGTTACCACTAATGCTAATAGCAACAACAATTGGGAGTAAGCATTTTTGCTGAAATTCTAGACAAAGAGTGAAGGTAATGAGTGGGTGCTGTGGTTCAAGCACTTTCCATTAAGTGAGAAAGTACCATAGTTAGCATGACAAACCATTCACATAGAAAATTTGTATGTTACAGAATGGTTAAGTGTTAATTAATAAAAACTACTCAAACTGAGTATATAACCATTGGAAGACACTGAGTCAAAGGGTGGGAATAAAAACAGAATGGTTTCTTAAAACTGTTGAGTCAAGTTTTGAAAAAAATATGACAGAGGACTTGGTACAATGAAGAGCAAAAGTGATCCAGAACAAATAAGCTCAGTTTGAAAGATATCAATAGTGTTAAAGAATGAACAAAATAGTATAGATAAAGAAAAGGAATTGAGATGTGTGATTGCTAATTTGTATGAGTTTGGGGTGGTGAGATTTGGATGACCAAACACAAATACTGTTATATAATATATAATATACATATATTCATGTATGCAGATAATGTGATAGGTCTGTCTTCTAATACACTTAATTCAATTTGGCAAATCATTTAAAATATATATATATCTGTAGTAATCTTACTTGAATTCATAAGAAAACTTTATTTTATTAAAACAATGCATCTGGTAAGCTGGTAGGCTGGTAGGCTGATTACAAATCTGTAGAAATTCTAGTGGAAATTGTTACACAGTGATATGGAGAGAATTCCCTTACTTTAGTAACTAACAATGGCATAGGGGTCCGTATGGATTGTACCTTTTTTTTTTCCTCACCTACATAGTGAAATCAATTTACATAAAGATTTATAATAAATGTCAAGGCTTTGTTTTTGTTTCTATGTTTCATTACTTAATAATACATTTCAGTGAGTTTCTCTGCCTATCTCATCCTGAGTCTTTTATGTGTCCCATGAAATGTTCATGCCATTCCAAGAACAGCAAAGCAGCTGTTGGAGGCACTCGATATAGCTCAAACAATGCTCCAGCGCGCTCTGTAATTTCATAAAAGCCAGTCAAGGGAGGGTGGAGCTCTTAGACGTGCATAATGGGAACTTTTCCTGTAAAGAAAAATGGGCACCATTGCTTTGTCATTTGCATATAGATTTCCCCCCTACTGCTACCTGAGAAAATTAAGAGCTTCCACCCTATCAGTTTCTTAAACATGTTCTTGAGAATGTCCACATTTATGTCAGCACTTTTTCGACATCCTAATGATCCTTTTGCGAGGACTATGGCATCTATATGGCTTGTTACCAGCTTAATGAAAAGTTGCTTTAGGTGTCAAAATAAATCTAAGAATGTTCTACACTTTGGCTGACTGTAATATATCATCATGGCCTGCTTAAGTAGTATAAACTGCAACATGATAAAGCAGCTAACAAAAACCTATGAGAACCAGTAGCTGGGATAATGGGCATTCAGGGTAAGGATAATATAGCAGCAATAAAAATTTCAATAACCAAAGGTTATATACCATACTTTTTAATGGAGTTCTTGGCTAACTGAGCTTTCTTCAACAGTAGACACCTGGGTAGGGTGATTCATTACAAACATTCTTCTGACTTTCTTCCCACTTGGAATAATATTAGTGAGCAACTTCCTCAGGTCTTGAGATTCTTTTTTGTTTAAATTGTACTTTTTGGGAATTGGATTGAGTCTTAGCTGTACTTTCAGGTAAAAATCTACAAATTGTTTTTTGCTAAAAACAGTAGACTCCATGATTTTGTGATTTTTTTTAAATGAAAATAATCTTTCTTGGTAACTGAATGACAGAGCTTTAAGACTGACAGGCAGACACATTCCATATTCACCTACATTCATTTGTTTGATGATTACTTGGTGACTTCTTTCTCTTAGACTGGGGTCTCACCATATCTGAGACCCGCACAGTATTATCCTACCATTGCACTTGACATCACGGTACATGCTCTTTGGTAGGGCTCTCCTTCATCATCACAACCTGCTGAAGTCCTACTCAGTTGTTCTTCCTCCTCATCCGCTGCCTGCATTAAATGTCTTCATTTCTGCAAGAACTTCTCTGATAGCCTCAGCTAGAGTATTTCGCTTGTCCACATAAATGCCTGTGGAAGGAATATTATAGTGATGGCAGTCCCATAGTCATTAATTGGGCCAGGGTCTTCTCTCTGCCACTAAGAAAGACTTCTTAACCGATGCATTCAATACCAGTGGTTGATTTGCTAATGGGAAGTTTAAAGTATGGGATGATGTTTTAAAGGATATACTCTTTAAGTCCCTTATTCTAACTTAAAATCAAGATACGTAAAATAATTATTCAATCTTTTCGTGTTGCTCAAGCCTTTAATTTGAATATAAGTCTGGTAATTGTAATCTGTTCATTTTTCTTCTATGAGCTGTTCCCTAAAAAAAAAAAATCTATGATTTTCATACTGAGGCTCTTTAAAATGGAGCAGCATGTTATATACACTTTTATAAAAAACTGAAGGAGAAATATATATAGACTCTTACGTTTTTCTTCGAATATTTATCATTGTCCTGCCTTGACTGAACTTGACAGCAGCATTATGTGGTGGTTCTTTCTGTGACTAGCAAATTGACTTAATGAACCTTTCTAAGGCATTATATTAGTTTTCTATTGCTACGTAACGAATTACGCCAAACCTAGAAGCTTCATACAACACACATTTATTATCTCACAGGTTTTGAAGGTCAGGACTCCTGGCGTAACTTAGTTGGCATCTCTGCTCAGAGTTTCACAAAGCTGCCTCAAGTTGTCAGCCAAACTATATTCTCATCTGAGGGTCAACTAGGGAAGAATCCTCTTTGAAGCTTCTTCAGGTTGTTGCTCAAGTTATTTCCTTCCGACTTTGTGACTGAAGGCCCTGACTTTTTACTGTCTCCTTTCCGGGGGAGACCCCACATCATAGAGATTGCCCACATCTCCCTACCACATGGCTCTGACTGTAGGTTGTTTATAATGTGGCTCTTAGCTTCTTTAAGAGCAGCATAAGAATCTCTACCTTGGGGTACATGGGTGGCTCAGTCAGTGAAGCCTCCGACTTTGGTTCAGGTCATGATCTCACAGCTTGGTGGGTTCGAGCCCTGCGTTGGGCTCTGTGCTGACAGCTCAGAGCCTTGAGCCTCCTTCCAATTCTGTCTGTCTGCCTGTCTGTCTCTGGCTTTCTCCCACTCATGGTCTCCCTCTCTCTCAAATATAAATAAAACATTAAAAATTTTAAGAAAAGAATCTCTAGCCTGTTACTATGGAGTTTTGCATCATGTAATATAATCATAGAAGAAACATGCTATCACCTTTGCCATGTAACATAACCTAATCAAGGGAACGTCATCTCCTCATCTTTGTTATATTCTGTTCATTTGAAGCAAGTCACAAGTTCCACATTCACTTAAGGTAAGTGATTACGTAAGAGTATGACTCATTGGTAGTCACCTTAGGATATGTCTATCATAAGTATTAAAATTAAATTATTTCAATAGAAATAATAATTTTCTTTTTGTATTCATCTTTAGTCAGTTTATCTAATATGTGATTAAATTATATTATTAGAATACCACATTAAATGACATAAGCTGATTTGGGAATAAACACAATTGAGTCTTGGGAAGTACACAACTCAATTGATAAGAGTAAGTTTTCAATCTATGTAGGACTCCATCACTGTGATTTACAGAAAGAATGGGCATTGTCTGTAAGGTCAGTGGGTCCGTATAAATGGAGTAGATCAGAGAATTTCACTGAACAGGTTTGTAATCCATTTGAGATTATGGCTCATGATTTTATATGTATACACACTTGCTTTGTATATACCAAGTTCTCAATAAATAGGAACTAGAAGGGAGGGCAAGATGGCGGAGAAGTAAGGAGCTCCGTACTTGCACTCGCGCCCATACATCACGTAGAAAAGATCTGAAGCCATTGGAAACCTTACAAAACCTGAGAGATTGGGAGAAAAAGGATGCAGAATCCACTGAGAAAGCCTTCTAA